>NC_063340.1:42628616-42651737 GCF_021869965.1 Rhincodon typus | reverse complement strand
ACCTCACCTGGCACTTTTCCCTGCAACTGCAGAAAGTGCTACACCTGCCCCTACACCTCCCCACTCACCCCCATCCCAGGCCCCAAGAAGACTTTCCACATCAAGCAGATGTTCACCTGCACAGCTGCTAAAGTGGCATACTGCATCTGCTGTTCCCGTTGTGGCCTCCTCTACATTGGGGAAACCAAGCAGAGGCTTGGGGACCGCTTTGCAGAACACCTACAATCGGTTTGCGCTAAACAACTGCGCCTCCCAGTCGCGAACCATTTCAACTCCCCCTCCCATTCCTCAAACGACATGTCCATCCTGGGCCTCCTGCAGTGCCACAACGATGCTACCCGAAGGTTGCAGGAACAGCAACTCATATTCCGCTTGGGAACCCTGCAGCCCAATAGTATCAATGTGGACTTCACAAACTTCAAAATCTCCCCTCCCTCTACCGCATCCCAAAACCAGCCTAGCTCGTCCCTGCCTCCCTAACCTGTCCTTCCTCCCACCTATCCCCTGCTCCCACCTCAAGCCCCACCCCCAATCTCCTACCTACTAACCTCATCCCACCCCCTTGACCTGTCCGTCCTCCCTGGACTGACCTATCCCCCCTCCCTGGACTGACCTATCCCCTCCCTAACTCCCCACCTACACTCACCTTTACTGCCTCCATCCCCGCCTCTTTGACCTGTCTGTCTCCTCTCCACCTATCTTCTCCTCTATCCATCTTCTATCCGCCTCCCCCTCTCTCCCTATTTATTTCAGATCCCCCTTCCCCTCCCCCATTTCTGAAGAAGGGTCCAGGCCCGAAACGTCAGCCTTCCTGCTCCTCCGATGCTGCTTGGCCTGCTGTATTCATTCAGCTCTACACCTTGTTATCTCGTTAAAAGAGTTGTTGTTCAAGGCAAAGACAGGCTTGGCCAGGTGGAGGAGGAATGTCGTAGATGGGGTTGGTTCAGCTCTTTATTTCCCCTCTAGGAAGAAGTGGACAGCCTCAAAACCATCCTGATGGGGGATAGATGTCTAAAGGGATTGCATGTCAATGGTAAAGAGCAGGCAGCTGGAGCTCGCAAACTGGAAGTTATGAAACTAACGTTAAGTGTGAGAGGACTTGCAGGTGTAAATGGGAAGAGATCAGACAAGGGGAGAAAAATAAATTGAGTCAAGGTAGGAAGAGATGTGTTCTGTGGAACAGGAGCAGGCAGAAACAATGGGTCCACGTGGACAGTTTCATTTATGGATTTTGGGAAGCAGGTAGAAGTGAACTGTACGGGGTTGGGGGACTATGCACCTAGAGACCCATGGGATGTGTGCACGTGCATATATACGTGCATGTCACACCAGAGGAGGTTTGTGACCATAACGGACACAACGGCTAGATATTCTATGGGAGGGGTCACGGTCCAGGGAGACAGGAGAAGGCGTGAGCTGGTGTTCAGCCTCTCCAATGTAGAGGTCAGTCTGCAGACAACAACAGCACTACCCTTGTCAGCAGGCTTAATTATAAACTCAGGGTTGGATTTGAGGGCACACAGAGTGCAGTCAGTTCACAGGGAGATAGGTTGGAATGGGGAAGGTGGGCAGAGTAGAGTAATTGAGGTGGCCAATGCCACGTCGACAGTTCTCAATGAAAAGGTCGAGTGCAGTAAAAAGCCAGAGGGAGGGGTCCAGGTCGAGAGTGTGTGAGAAGGGGTCGGTGAGGCAGGGAGAGGACTCGTCCAAACCAAAAAAAAAAGGCACGAAGGCAAAGGTGACGGAAGAAGAGTTCAACGTCACATCCTGCTGGAATTTCATTAAGGTCGAGATGAAGAGGGATAAAAAACAGACCTTTGAGTATGGAGCATTCAGCATCACAGAGCTGAAAGTCAGAGGAAGAGGTAGTAAATACACAAGAGGTGAGGTTGAGACAGGTGATGGAATCAGAGGGAAGGAGTGGGGAGGAGGATTCCAGCGAGCCATGGGTATCTTTAAGTTGTTGCATCTTGGTGATCCTTGATGCCTAAAAAAGGAAAAAAGAAAAATCAAGTTTTTTGTTAGCACATCAAATGAGCCAGATGATTTAAGTGGAACTGGGGGGTACTGCAGCTTTGAGCCAGCGTGAAGCAGTGCTATCTGTGGAATGTTGAACATCACGGAGATACCTCTGATCCTGGGTGGATTCAAAACACAAGGGATGAAACTCGAGTTGGATCCACGTGGCACGAGTCTGAGCCAGAAGCAGTCACTGAGGAATGTATTGTGGCTATGAAAATGAGTTTTAGCAAATACCTTGTCAAAACACCAGGAGCAACAGTGACATTAATGACTATGGACAAGAAAAAAAGATTGAAACAGAAATCCTGTCAGAGAGGAGCAGAACTTGAAGGTGGACATGCTTGGAAGAGATGTGGCAGTGAGTTAAATACTAAATAGTAGCTAGGACTTTTACCTGGCATCACTTAAGCTACAAACTTTTTCCTAGCTACCATCGCTTCTGAAGAAGGGTCACTGGACCTGAAATATTAACTGATTTCTCTCCACAGATGCTGCCAGACCTGCTGAGCTTTGAGCAATATCTTTTTTTTGTTTCTGATTTCCAGCATCTGCAGTGATTTCAGTTGTTAAGCCAGGGGATGAAAGAATCCAGGAGCAGAGAGCAAGAGTAGCTCCAATACCTAAAACTAAGGTATCAATCTACTGAAGCTACAACACAGGACTACAAGCATGCTAACAGCTGAAGCAGCATGCACTAGTGAAGGCTATGTTATAGTGTCGCAGTCATTCAGCATGGCAACAGACTTTTCAGTACAACTAGTTCCTGCAGACGATGTTCCCAAACTAAACTAGTTCCACTTGCCTGCATTTGGCCCATCTCCCTCTAAACTTTCCCTATTCATGTTCCTAACCAAATGTCTTTTAAACATTGCAACTATACCTGCATCGACCATTTCCTCTGGCAATCTATTCCACACATGAACCATCCTCTTAAAATAAAAGTTGATCCTCAGGTCATTTTAAATCTTTCTCCTCTCACCTTAAATAAAAGTGCCTCCTAGTTTTGAACTCCCCCACTTCAGGGAAAAGACATTTGCTATTCACCTTATCAATGCCCCTCATAATTTTCTACACTTCTATAAAAGGTCACCTCTCAACTTCCTACGCTCCAGTGAAAATTGTCCCAGCCTCTCCTTATAGCTCAAACTCTCCATTACTGGAAACATTCTGGTAAATCTTCTCAACCCTCTCCAATTTAATAATATCCTTCCTTTAGCAGGGTGACCAGAACTGCACGCAGTACTCCAGAAGTGGCCACACCAACATCCTGTACAACCTCAACATGACATCCCAACTTGTTTACTTAGCAGTCTGAGCAATGAAGGAAAGCATGCTAAATGCATTCTTGACTTCCCGGTCTACCTGTGATGAAAATGTCAAAGAATTATGTACTTGAACCACTGGGTCTTTGTTCTACAATACTACCCAGGGCCCTACCATTAATCGTACAAGTCCTGCCCTGGTTTGTTTTACCAAAATGCAATACCTCACATTTATCTAAATTAAACTTCATCTGCCACTCCTCTGCCCATTGACCCAACTGATCTCTTCATAATCATCTTTGTTGTCCACCATACCATCAATTTTGGTGTCATCCACAAACTTACTAACCATGCTTCCTACATACTAACCCAAATCATGCACGTAAATTACAAAAGTGGACCTAGCACTGATCCTTGTGGAACACCGCTGGTCACAGGCCTCCAGTCCAAAAAACAACCCTCCAGCACCTCCTCATCTCCTAATGCCAATTGGATATGAAATTGTCTTGACAAGCTCATCCCAAATCCCATGTGATCAAACCACCAACAGATCAGATCTAATCACTGCAACGTAGCCACTTTTGGTGGTGGACAATTAAACAAAAGATCATCTTTATGAATGGGGGTGCCCAGAACATCAGTAGAAAATGACAAGGTTGACACATTTGTGAGTACTTTCAGACATTGGTGCCAAATGGAGAGCCATCTTGCTGACAGAGGTTCCCAGCTTCACAGTTCCTAGTCTCCAAATTCACTCCATGTGATAAAGAAACACTTGAAGGACTGGATACTGCAAAGGTTTTATAGCCCCTGAAAACATTCCATCAATGGTACTGAAAACTTGTGATCCAGAACCTGACACCTTCTTAGCGAAGCTGTTGCACTACTGCTGCAACATTGGCATCTACCTGAAAGTGGAAAAGTGCCCAGTTTGCCCAGTCTACAAAAAGGACACTTTCCTCGGTGATAAATGGCCATCAGCCTAGGCTCTAACATCACATGTGATTAAAGTATCTGGGTTCCACTAAGGCCATCGGGGACATAGACACGGACACAGAACGCCTCTTGGTGGAGTCGGAGATGGTGTTGTTGTTCCCAGCAGATTACTTCCGAGGACATCCTGAAACAATGCCATGGGTCTTCCTTCCATCATAATCAGAAGTGGAGATATTTGCTGCTGACTGCGCAAATTTCAGCACCATTTACAAGCCATAGATATTAAAGCATTCTGTACCCATACGCAGCAAGACTTGGTCTACATCAAGGTTTGGATGTATTTGGCAAATGATAGATATATGCCACAACAGCAAGGCAATGACCATCTGCAACAGAAAAGCTAACCAACTCGACATTCAAGAAGGTATTACCAGTCACTGAAGCCACCGCTAACCAACATCCTGAGGGCTACTATTGACGAACCATATAAATACCATAGCTGCAAGAGTTGGTCAAAAGCTGTAAACGTTATATCATGTAACTTACCTTCAGACTCCCCAAAGTCTGTCCACCATGTCAACCACAAGGCACAAGTCAGGAGTTAACTCCAAGTATTCCTTTTGGAAACTTTATCATTTACAACCTCCCCTCTTATTCAGCTCCCTGTGTCCCCATCTTACAACCTCACTCTTGCTTCACCCCTCACTTCTGAGAGCTTCCTCTGCTCCTCCAGCTATCCCAGTGACTCCCACACATGCAGCATCTTTTCTTCTTTCCCCTCCACAAAAAGACATATCCACTATCTCTCCTCGTCCTCTTCTTTCTCCCAGCACCCCCACCAAAACGCTCCCCTGCGAACCAGCCCCCAAAAAGCTTGTCTGTCTCCATTACCCCAGAAGTCCCCTGCAACCAAGTCTTGATCAGTTCCCCAGCTTCCTTGCAACTTCTTCATCCTCACCACCTGCTCCCTCTCTGAAGCTGTCTCTCCACCCCAAAGCTTTCTCCTGGACTCGGATCACGTTTGTAAATGAGATTTCACAGGGAAGAAAAAAATTAAACATTTTCCCAGTAGTGCTGAAAGCTAACTCTTGTCAGTGTGCAGATGCTTTCCAGGACAGTAAGCATACTACAGATGAATGGATTTCTTTGTAAAGTAGAAAATTAGAATGCTTCACTGACAAGATGCCAAGTGAAATAGGCCAATTCCCTACAAAGTCAATAGGCAGCACAGTGCAAAGAATGACCTACAGCTATTTGCATTTTTGAGTAACCTACTTATGACAACTGACATCAATTTCATTTGAACTACAGGAAACTAGTTGTGCAGCCCTTCTCCAGAAGAAATACAACTGAATATTTTGATTTAAAAAAAGGAAAAACAGTGATGGACCTCACTTTAGCTGTTTCCCCACACAAAAAGTAATGATTTCATACAGTTAACCATTAGGAATCAATGACACATTGACCAGAACTCACTGGATCTGAAATTTGATAACATAATGGAAGCTGCAGCAGAGCTTAAAACTAGACTTGAATCGACCAACAAATATCTGACCATCTGTCAATGACTGGATTTGAACCATTAGTTGCTGGTGCACCAAACAGCAAGTTTTGTATGCCATATGTGACATTCAATGAAGCATTTCATGTAGAATTACAAATAGGGTGTGGAGGATATAGCTTTAGCCACTAAATTTATTTTTAAATTGGAATACCACTGACTTAGCATGACTGTTCAAAGTAGTAAAACATTAAGACTGAGCAGAGCTATACCAGAAAACTCACGGATGAGGCAAAGAATTAAAGTGGAGTTGAGAATGAATGAGCAAATGTTATTTTGCATCACACCTTTGCACAGGAATGCCAGCTTATTTTTATGTACTCTGGTCTGGAATGAAACTTCAGATTTATGAAAAAGGAGCTACCTCATGACCAACTGATAGGCAAGCAGAACAAAAATAAATCTGTTTCGCATATTATGTTTTTTGTGTAATTGACCCCAAAAGGAAAGAAGAATTAAAATGCACATACAGCTAGCAATACCCCTGATGGAAACAGCAAAGCTTTTAAATGGGCAACATTAACTTTTGTCAAACAAATATGAAAATCTTATGAGCCCCTATAATTTCAGAAAATTAGTTTGACATACAATAGATTTAGATTCTGAAGAATGCCATATTGTGTTTGCCCACCAAGTTTGGTAACTTTTTAAAAGTAATTTGTTAACGTTTTAAGAAAAAGACAAAAAACATTTAATTATTTATTCTTAAATTTTCAATATATGTAAATTGAAAACCCCACTACGCAGAAAATGAAATTTGCATCACCGAATGGTTTCTGCCTTCTTGCTGGCATTTCTACTGTCAACAACTTTACCGTTAAATCAACAAGCTATTGTTCTGTATGACAAACACATCCCGTAACACTTGTCAAATCCAAAAGTAATCAGCCAAGATACGCAAGATAATTAAAATGTTCTCAATTTAAATTTGCAAAATCACCCCATCCAAGTATCTTTGCATTTTGCTTTTAAAAAAAGGCAGGTCACAGTTTTAATTCCAGGTATTTTCTAAATCAATTTGTTCAGAGGCATCATACACTACTGGAGGAGGTGGACTTGAACCCTTGCCTTCTGGTTCAGAGATAGAGACACTACCAGTGTGCCAGAATAGCCTACACACCTCTAATTCCAACAGACCTGATTATTTGCTTCCACCATCTTTGGGTGACTCCTGTGTGATCTTTCAATTATAATCAAACATTTCCCTTTCTCAGCAGGGAAATACAACACAAATCCAAAATTCTTCTGATCAATCAACATAATTCAGAAGTAAAAATATATTATCTCACGTTGTGGTGGTCCAAGGCACAGTTTCACCAAATACATTAAAAAGTTTACATGAAAATTAACCATGCTAACTTCAATGTTACCAACTATTCAGTCATAAAATTGTAGAACCATGAATCTTCAAAGTCAGTTAGTCATTCTTTCAAACTAGCAATATCTTACAAAATTATGCTACAGAATATAGACACACCTTTTGATACATCAAGTGTAGTTCTAAGTTACTCATTTAATCCCCATTCCTGATTGATCTCCACATTGTTTAGAATTATTGGCATATTGCCCGATCCTTTCTTGTGTACCTCTGCAACCTCCCTTAAATGCATCCATTCTATACATTGAACCACTCCATGTGTTAACAAGTCCCACGTTTTAACTATTCTCTGTCACAGAGTGACAAAGCATGGAAACAGACCTCTCGGTCAACCTTCGGTGCATGCCAACCAAGTCTCCCAAACTAAACTGGAATCATAGAATCCCTACAGTGTGGAAACAGGCCATTCAGCCCAACAAGTCCACACTGCCCCTCCGAAGAGCATCCCATCCCGACTCATTCTCCTACCCCTGTATTTCCCCATAAAATCCACCTAAACATCCCTGGACACTACATCTAATCTGCACATCTCTGGACTGTGGGAGGAAACCAGAGGAAACCCACGCAGACATGGGGAGAACGTGTAAACTCTACACAGACAGTCGCTCGAGGGTGGAATCAAACCCGGGTCCCTGGTGCGGTGAAGCAGTGGTGCTAACCACTGAGCCACTATGCCACTCAAGTCCCACTTGCCTGTGTTTGGCAAATCTCTCCAAACTTTTCCTAATCAGGTATCTATCCAAAAGTCTTTTAAAATGTTGTAAATGTACCTGCAGCTACCACTTCCTCTGGCAGTTCATTCCACATACAAGCCACTCCCGGTGTGAAAAAGTTGCCCAAGGTTCTGCTGAATTATTCAATAGAATAAATTACTATCTTTCAATCAATTCTAATTCATTTTTAAAATAATTCAGAGCCTGTTTCAACTGCCTTGAAAGAAATTGTACGTTCTTACCAACTTTTGGGTGAATTTTTTTTTAAAAAAAAGGATTTAACGTCACTTGCAATCACCATATGATTTTTTAATATATTCAGTCACAGGTTGTGGACATCACCGGCTGGACCAGCATTTTATTGCCCATCACTAAATTACCCAGAGGGCAGTTAGGGGCCAACCCACATTGCTGTGGGTCTGGAATCACATGTTGGCCAGACCAGCTAAGAATGGTAGTTTCCTTCCCTTAAGCACATTAGTGGACCAGAAGGGTTTTTCCTCACAGTCGACAATGAATTCATGGCCAGCATTAAACTCTTATCTCCAGGTACTGAATTCAAATTCCAATATCTGCCATTGTGAAATTCGAACCCAGGTCCCCAAGATATTACTTGGGTCTCGAGATTAATAACCTAGCTATAAATATCACTAGGCCATCATCTCCCCAATAATACGGCATGAGTCTAACCTCTACAGTTAAGTAGGCACATAAAATAAATGCTCATCCCCATTTAAAAATTCCCAATCTACCCTTATTTTCTGATAAAATGCACCAAATTAGTGCGTCACAGTCAACTGAAAAACTTTGAACGTGAAAAAGCTTAAAAATTCTGTGAAGTCCATCTGTATACTGCAAATAACATCAGTCACACTACAAGTAGATTCAGGGGACCAGAAAGTGTTTATATTTATAGTATATTGCAAATAAATAAGCCGTAGGCTGGGGAAAGGGTTAGTTTCCATTAAAGAAAATCCCAGAATCTTAGCGTTATTATTAATCCTATTTGTGAGCTCGATAAAATGCTGCGGCAGCTTGATCCGATTTTGTTACCTGTATACATACTATTCGAAATCAGAGAATGCGAATGGGAGGCATGGAAACAGTACAAAAAAAAGCAAAACTAGATCTTGGCCCTTAGGGGATATCTTTCCACTGAAAGGTAATTCACCAATTCTCGACGGAATATCGGTCTCATCGAGAGGATCCAGGGCAATTGGATGTGTAAGTCTTTCAAAATCTCATATGCATTTTAAAAATACAAAAGAAATGCAAAAACGTTTAATTTTTCCCCGCAAGACGACTCTTACAATAAGCATACTTACATTTGAACCATGATGTTACTGAGAAAGATGCCGTCAACCAACTCCATGTATTCCAAAAGTGCTCCTCCATTTGCTGGAGCTAACGCCCCGAAAGTCTTCACCTAAAGGAGTGGAGATTAGCATATTTTTTAAAAGAAAATATTGTCAGTGTAAACATATTTACTACTTGTAACTGCCACTTTCGGCTGCAATTACTGATTTAAGAGATCTGAAAAAAAGTCAAAAAGTGCTTACCCAAGTTACCAAAGGATCAGACATAAACTGCTCAAGAAGCGTTGTAAAATCAGTCTCCATTTTCAAGAAAACTAAAAATCAAAGGTTTATCTTAAACTGTAAAATCCACCGTTGTTGCCAGGAGCCGTATTCCCACTTTCAGCATCCTAAATGGAAGTGAAATTCAATCTCGAAGTATCCATAGTAAGTCGAGGTGCTTAAATCTTGATCATTTGCAATGCGACCGAGACGTCACCAAGTTCATTTTCAGCACAAAATTTTGATTTTAATTACAGCGCCTACATCACTTTCGGAAAACCGCCTTCTTCCCGCAGCAGACTCGAATTCCTATGGAAAGCTCTCAGACCACAATCATCTTCCCTCTTGATAAATTAACACAAAACTCGATATTAGAAAAAAACGAACACTCATTTCCCATCGACGCCGAATAATCGTCTGCCTTTTGTTTTAAAGGAATAGATTAAAATTAGAGGGAAGATTGAAGTCTGAGGTTTCAGAAACAAATGCCAACATTTCTAACGGCATTTCAAATATCACCACACACGTTTCCTCAATATACTGAGTTTTAGCACGAGCCGACTAACGGCTATGGAACATCATTCAACGAAGCCGCATCACCGCCCAGCGCACGATCTCTTCACCCATACGACTATCGTTAAATCTAGATATAAAACCGCCACGCCCCGCCCAAAATGTATCGTTCCGCCTTCTTGTTCTGCAGGAGGCTTAGATAGGAAAAATAAGTTCTCCATCGGTGAGCATTTTTATAGATTAGGGAAAGATTGAGTGATGTTCGCCATTTAAGTAAAAAATCATTTGTATTGTACCCATTGATATATGGAAAAATGTTCGAATACTTATTGGTGATAAAAATGTTTTACTTTGTGCTCCATCGATTTAATTCGGTCATATGCTAGCGATTTTCAGAATATGTATGTTATGCAACTAAGGTTACTCGGATTTATAGTCATGTGAATGATATTTTTCGAGAAAAGGCTACATTTAAAAGTTATATAGATCGAACATAATGCACGCTCCATAAACAAAGAAGGATCAATAGTGACGCCTAACGGTGCGGAAAACGTAACATTCCCAGGGAAACTTTCCACGCGATAATTATTATGATATTCATATTAACAGACCTTCAAATATTTTATCAATTATAATCAGTTTAGTTGAATTAATTTAAGCACCCAGATTTGTGAAGACGAAGGAAGCCATAAATACAAGGAGAAGGGCAAATGCTCTTTCCTTTGAAGCGGAAATACTAAACAAAACCATTGGACAAATCTTTTGTAATCAAGTTTGTTAACCAGTTCTGTTATTCTAGGCGCCATTCCACCTTTCATAAATATGTGCAAAAAAAAGTGTAGATCTGTTGTAGCGCAGCACATCATAATCAGAAACAAGTACGGGAGTGAAATTACAATGCAATAAATAACAGTATATCATGTGACTGGAGACAAACCATTCTACACCTTTAAAGATATTGAAACAATTTATAATTATTTGCAACCGACTATCTCAGAAATTTTTTTGAGAGCAAGTAAATATGTTCATCCTTCGTAAAAGCTTTTAAAAATAATTATTTGCATTATTAAAACGTATTTTGCATAACAAAGAATTCACATGAAATGTACTGCTCAGAAACGGGCCATTCAACTGAATTAGCTTACGGAAATGTTTATGTCTCGAGCAAACCTCCTCCCCACTTCAATCATCCCACCCTGTCAACATATCTTTCAGTCCCTTTTCCCTCTTGTATCAATTTGGCCTTTAAATGTATCAATACTATTTGCCACAATTAAGCGTACCATAGCTACAGAGAAATTACAGCACAGAAAGAGCATTTAGCCAATCATGTCCTAAAGAATAATACAATCAGGTCTAGTTCCCCACGCTATCTCCACAGCCCTTCAGACTCAAGTGTCAATCTAATTTCCTTTCCAAATCATTGATCATCTCTGCTTCCACTATCCTTATAGGCCGTAGGTCATCATCTCTTTCCCACATCCATACATAATGCATGTGCTTTAAGGAAGAAAGATTTACATTCATGCAGTGCCTTTCACACAAATCATCTCAGAATGCTTTATAGGCAATAAATGACTTCACATTGGAATCACTGTTGTACAATGTACAAAGTGCAGCAGCCAACTTGTACATAGGAAATTCCAAGAAACTGCATTTGGGTGGGAAAGGTATTCAATGTCTGTAGTCTACACTACTGTTAATACCTCTTGATTTATACTGTATATATGTTTACTATAGTCTCAATGCACTGCCAGGTGACAAGGTTGGCTGAAGGGAAAGATTGGAACATCTTCTCCCATCACCCTCATGGCTGCTAAAGCACAAGTGGATTGCCAACTTGGCCAAAGGGATACTGGGTATAGGGAATGGTGGCAAAGTAAAGCTCTGCAAATTGCAAACCCAGAAACCAGACACAGTGCAAACACAGCAGCCAGGTGCTAATGGCATTATTTTGACCTGAAACGTTGACTTTCCTGACGCCCACCTTGAAGAAGATTTCCTCCTCCCTCTGAAGAGAGCTCAGTGAGTCTCTCTCCCACTGCAACACCCTGGTTGTCTCCTCTACCCTGAAGTTCTTCAACCACATTCTGAAGCATCCACCTATCTCTATCTACCTAACCTCCCCACAGTCACACCCCACCATGTATTTCTGGGCTCCCCCCACCCTTCCCAGCCCTACTGACAAAGGGTTTCGACCCGAAACACTAACTTTCCTGATCCTCGGATGTTGTCTGACCTACTGTGCTTTTCCAGCTCCATATTCATTGACACGCATCATCATCAGTTATCCTATACAGACAAATCCCCACAAAATATCAACTAAACAAAGCAGCATGATGGCTCAGTGGTTAGCACTGCAGCCTCACAGCGCCAGGAGCACAGGTTCAATTCCCCCTCGGGCAAATGCCTGTGTGGAGTTTGCACGGTCTCCCCTTGTCTGCATGGGTTTCCTCCGGGTGCTCCGGTTTCCTCCCATAGTCCAAAGATGTGCAGGCTAGGTTGATTGCCCATAGTGTTCAGGGATGTGTAAATTAGGTGGGTTTGGTGAATGGGCCTGGGTGGGATGCTCTGAGGGTCACTGTGGACTTGTTGGGCCGAAGGGCCTGTTTCCACATTGTAGGGATTTTATGGAAAGCAGGAATGCATATTTTCAGATAAAAAGACACCCAGGCCCTGCTACACAAAGAAACAAATATAAGCAAGCCACCCAAACAATTGACACTGTTTCAAACCATTAAGTAAGTCTCCTTGATTGTTCAGAGCGATAGAAAGTTCCAGAAAACCATCCAACAATGTTTAAAAACAGGACTTACTTTCATATCAATCTTAGACCTTCTGGAGATGAAGAGGAAGTGACTGGCAAGCAAAGGCAAAAACCAACTGACCATTGAGAGTGACACTGAAAGAGAACAACACTTCGCAAACTTGATTAAAGTTACAAGAGATTCTGGGAAGTATTGTAACAACTAAGAGGATCAGGCAAGATTAGGAATAGTATTGTTATAGAGTCATAGAGTTGAATAGCACGAAAACAGACCCTTTGGTCCAACTTGTCCATACTGACCAGATATCCTAAATTAGTCTAGTCCTGTTTGCCAGCATTGGGCCCATATCCCTCCAAACCCTTCCTAGTCATGTACCCATCCAAATGCCTTTTAAATGCTGTAATTGTACCAGCCTACACCACTTCCTTTGGCAGCTCATTCCACACATGTACCACCCTCTTTGAGAAAAGGTTGCCCCTCAGGTCCCTTTTTTTATCTTTCCCCTCTCACCTTAAGCCTATGCCCTCTAGTTTTGGACTCCCCTACATTGGGAAAAAGTCCTTGGCTATTCACCCTATCCATGCCCCTCATGATTTTATGTACCTCTATAAGGTTATGCCTCAGCCTCCAATGTTCCAGGGAAAATAGCTCCAGCCTATTCAGCCTCTCCCTATAGCTCAAACCTTCCACACGCAGCAAAATCCTTGTAAACCTTTTCTACATCCTTTCAAGTTTAACATCATCTTTCTTGTAGTAGGGAGACCAGAATTGCACTCAGTATTTCAAAAGTCGCCTAAGCAATGTCCTGTACAGCAGCAACATGACATCCCTAACTCCTATACTCAATGCACTGACCAATAAAGGCAAGTGTACCAAACGCCTTCTTCATTACCCTGTCTACCTGTTATTTCACCTTCAAAGAACAATGAACCTGCACCCCAAGGTCTCTTTGTTTGGCACTACTCCGCTGGATCCTAACACTCACTGTATAAATCCTTCTTGATTTGCTGAGGTAAAATGCAACACTTCACATTTATCTCAATTAAACTCCATCTGCCACTCCTCAGCCCATCAGCCCATCTGATCAAGGTTCCGTTGTACTCTGAGATAACCTTCTTCATTGTCCACTATACCACCAATTTTGGTTTCATCTGCAAATTTACTAACTATTCCTCCTATATTCACATACAAATCATTTACACAAATAACAAAATCAGTGAATCCAGCACCAATCGTTGCAGCACACCACTGGTCACAGGCGTACAGTCCGAAAAACAACCATCTACCACCACCCTCTTTTTCCGACCTTCAAGTCAATTTTGTATCCAAATGGCTAGCTGTTCCGAGATTCCATGTGATCTAACTTTGCTAACCAGCCTATCATAGATACCAAGGTGTAGAGCTGGATGAACACAGCAGGCCAAGCAGCAACAGAGGAGCAGAAAGGCTGATGTTTCGGGCCTAGACCCTTCTTCAGAAATGGGGGAGGGGAAGGAGGTTCTGAAATAAATAGGGAGAGGGGGGAGGCAGATAGAAGATGGATAGAGGAGAAGATAGGTGGAGAGGAGACAGACAGGTCAAAGAGGCGGGGATGGAGCCAGTAAAGGTGAGTGTAGGGGGGGAGTTAGGGAGGAGATAGGTCAGTCCAGGGAGGACGGACAGGTCAAGGGGGCGGGATGAGGCTAGTAGGTAGGAGATGGGGGTGGGGCTTGAGGTGGGAGGAGGGGATAGGTGGGAGGAAGGACAGGTTAGGGAGGCGGGGACAAGCTGGGCTGGTTTTGGGATGCGGTAGGAGGAGGAGAGATTTTGAAGCTTGTGTCAGGTTGCAGGAACAGCACCTCATATTCTGCTTGGGAACCCTGCAGCCCAATGGTATCAATGTGGACTTCACAAGCTTCAAAATCTCCTTGACCTGTCCGTCCTCCCTGGACTGACCTATCTCCTCCCTAACTCCCCACCTACACTCACCTTTACTGGCTCCATCCCCGCCTCTTTGACCTGTCTGTCTCCTCTCCACCTATCTTCTCCTCTATCCATCTTCTATCCACCTCCCCCTCTTTCCCTATTTATTTCAGAACCTCCTTCCCCTCCCCCATTTCTGAAGAAGGGTCTAGGCCCGAAACGTCAGCCTTCCTGCTCCTCTGATGCTGCTTGGCCTGCTGTGTTCATCCAGCTCTACACCTTGGTATCTCAGATTCTCCAGCATCTTCAGTTCCTACTATCTCTGAACCAGTCTACCATGCAGAATCTTGTCGAATGCCTTGCAGAAGTCAATATAGACAATGTCCACTGCTCTGCCTTCATCAGTCGTCTTTGTCACTTCTTCAAAAAACTCAAAGAAGTTAGTGAGACACAATTTCCCACGCACATAACCAAGTTGACTATCCCTAATCAGTCCTTGCCTTTCCAAATACATGTAGATCCTGTCCCTCAGAATCCCCTCCAACAATTTACCCACCACTGATGTCAAGCTCACTGGTCTACAGTTCCCTGGCTTTTCCTTTTCACCTTTCTTAAATAATGGCACCACATTAGCCACCCCTGGTATTAAAGTCTTACTGTTACTTGTTCTTTAATGAAGTTGTGTCAGTTTGCATCAGTACCAACTTGTGTCTGTAGTGATTTGACTGTTCTGATATTGTGGGATACTGGGTAAATTCATTTATAACCTATTGGTCGTTGTGTCTGAAATATCCTTAAGGGCTCATACAACAGTACAATGTTGGTCTTCCATCAGCACAACTTTCATTGTCTTACATCGTCAACTATCCTAATGTTGTTCTTTTTATCTAGAGAAGGTGCTCTAGAATGTCAGGGTTGTGAGAGCTCCCTGGATAACGGGCGAAAATCTGTAGTATTTGTTTGGTGTGACCACATATTAGCTGCACATTAAGAGAGTGGATCCCTTCTTGTTCAAAAGTCTCAGGATAGCCTGATAACAATATGTGTAAAATTTGTAAGAACTTGTATCTGTGGCAAATATCACTGCCCTGTTTGCCTGGCTCTCTCTAACTATTTGGAATGTGATCCAATGAGTTCTAGAGCAATGCTGGTTCATTGGGAATGAAACTCAGTTTAGTATGGTCCTCCAGCCAAAACATCCAAACATCAATTCGGCCCATCAAAAAATAACTTCCTCCCACGTTGGGTGTTTCCTTTTCACAGCACCTGTGACTATGACTTCCTTGGGAGAATATGGTTATTTAATGTTTTCTGTGAAGACCAATATATTTTTTGTGGGCTCCAGCTGCCTCCTCTTCACCATGGACATGCAATTTCATTATATATCCGTTCCCCATCAGGATGGTCTTAGGGTTCTCCTTTTCTTTCTGGAAAAAAGGCTTGAACTGTCCCCATCCACTAAGACTCTCCTCCGCCTGGCCAAGCTCATTCTCACCCTGAACATTTTCGCTTTTAACTCCATTCACTTCCTTCAGGTCAAAGGGGTGGCCACGGGCCCCAGTTAAGCCTGTCTCTTTGTTGAATATGTGGAACATTCCTTGTTCCAGTCCTTCTCTGGCCCCACCCATAATTCTTTCTCTATTATATCCGTCTCTCGCCCAGAATTGGAAATGTTTATTCATTTCTCTTCCAATTTCCTGCTCTTACCTTTACGAGTTCCTTCTCTGACTCCTCCCTTTCCTTCCTCGACATCTCTATTTCCATTTCTGGGGATAGGCAACCAAAATCCACTACAAACCAAATGACTCCCACAATAACCTTGACTATACATCTTCACATTCTGCTTCCTGTGAAGACTCTATTCCATTCTCCAGTTCCTCTGTCACCATCACATCTATACTGATGATGCCAACTTCGACAAGGGGGCCTCCAAAATGTCCACCTTCTTCCTCAACTGAGGATTCCCCAGCCCCATGGTTGACAGGGCCCTCAGCCGGCCTGACCTATCTCACGCACTTCAACCTTAACACCTTCTCTTCCCTCCCACATGAGTGATAGGGTCCCCCTTGTCCTCACCTACTGTTCCACCACTATCCACAGCCAGAGGATCATTAGCTACCAGTTCCACCACCTCCAACAGCATGCCACTGTCAGAAATATATTTCCCTTCCCTCCCTTGTCAGCCTTCCACAAGAACTGTTCCTTCCAGGACACCCTGGTGCACTTCTCCTTAACTCCCAATACGTCACCACACCCTCGTGGCACCTTCCTCTGCAATCGCAGAACCTCTAACACCTGCCCATTTACTTCCCTCTTCACTATTCAACGTCCCAAACACCTTCCAGGTGAAGAGTGCTTCAGTCAATCTAATCTATTGTATTTGCTGCTCCCAAAGTGGTCTCCTCTACATTGGGGAAGTGAAGCGCAGACTGAGTGATGGCATCGCAGAACACCTATGTTCTGTCCGCAAAAATGACTCTGAGCTTCCAGTTGCTTGCCACTTCACCACATTACCTGTATTCTCTGGCCAACATCTCTGTCTCAAGCTTGCTACAGCGTTCTGCTGAAATTTAGTGCATGCTGGAAGAACAGCACCTCATTTTCTGCTTGGGAATCCTGCAGCCTTGGGGACATGATAAATATCGAGTTCAACAATTTTGGGGCTTGAGCACCCTTCCTGCTTTCCCCCACCCCCACATACCAGGCTTTGTCATTACACAAGGTGTTACCACACACTACCCGTTGTCAGGCACTAATGTACCCATTAGCAGCTTTTCATTTCTCCAAACTGATCTTTAACCTCTCCTTTGTCTGTCCAACTGTTCTTCTCTCTCTTTGGACTCTATCTCCAACCAACATTTAACCCCCCCACCAATGCCATCTTCTGTATAAAGATCTTTTTGCTAGCTACCATCAGTTCTGCAGAAGGGTCAACAGACCTTTAAGTTCACAGAATCCCTACAGTGTGGAAACAGGCCCTTCAGCCCAAGAGGTCCACACCGACACATCCCCCTAAGCTCTACATTCCAGAACACTATAGGCAATTTAGCATGGCCAATTCACCTAGCCTGCACATCTTTGGGCTGTGGGAGGAAACCGGAGCACCCAAAGGAAACCCACGCAGACACGGGGAGAATGTGCAAACCCCACACAGACAGTTGCCCAAGGGTGGAATCGAACCCAGGTCCCTGGTGCTGTGAGGCAGCAGTACTAACCACTGAGCCACCGTGCCGCCTGAAACCTGAAATGTTAATTCTGATTTCTCTCCACAGATTCTGCCAGACCTGCTGAGATTTTCCAGCAATTTCTGCTTTTGTTTCAGATTTCTAGCATCTGCAGTTCTTTTAGATTTTTGTCCAATATATTTGAACCTCCCCTTGCCACCCACAAATGTCCCCAAATATTAACTTTCACCCACACTGTCTTGTGATTTCTGTCTCCCCTGTTACCCTTGAACTCTCCTCCATTTCCATGGATCTCATTCCTCGTTGTTATTGTCTTTCTACACTTTCTCAAGCCCCTACCTATCGAGATCCCAACACCCCACTTGGCCTTGGTCTCTTTCATTCTTAATATCACCTATAGCCTCACTTTTGGTGACCTCCCACCCCTTGGATCCTTACAATCCTAACCTATAACCCTTTAACTTGCACCCACTGCGAATGCACTTCTGACACATAATACCAACAGATCACACCCTCAGCACCTGGATCACTGTGATTCACGCTTGTCAACCAACACCCCAAATAAACCAGGACAGACAGAAACATGCTGTGATATCTGCTTCATATTCTTGCCTCGCCATTGTCCTTCCTTGCCCCATTGAGCCTTCCTGTCCTGTGCAATTTTTGCTCCATCCTTTCCTGTAGCTGTAGCCACAGCCCCAACCTGTGCCTCATTCAGTCCGCCCTACACTGTAGCCACAGCCACCCTAATCCTGTGTGCTCCTTTCACTCCAACCTGCCCTGGAGCCATACCCACCCTACTCCTGTCTGCCACACTGCCCTGTAGCCTCAACCAGTCTCCTTCCCTCTGCTGCATTTGTCCACCTAAACACAAACATTCACATAATTCAAACCATTTAACAATAAGGAGAACATAGCACATTCTGAATCCAAAGTTCAGAAAGAAATCAAGCTTGCCAGTTACACACTTTTTAAATGCAGTTAGAAGAATCTGAAAGTCCCAATTTTTCGATTGGGAGGACTTAATTGGGAACAAACACACAATTCCAGCAAGTTGTGCTTTTGAATGAGATGCTTACCTATTTTTCCAATCAACATGTTCGGAGATTTTATTACACACTTCTGAAGCAGGTGGGACTTGAACCTGGGCCTCTCAGTTTAGGGTAGGGACACGACCACTGCGTCACAAATGCTGATTCGCTTCATGACACCTGCAGACAGGAAGATCAACTTGTTTTTCAAGGTCAAATAACATAATTGCTAAAGTTTGTCCCAGCATCAAGATTCTGAATTTTGGACTTTCGCCCAATTGTTCTCCTGCCTGTCATTCTTCTAAACTCTTCCAGAACTGGAAGATTGCAACCATTATTCTCTTACAGCAACACTTCTTAAAAAAATCTCATCCCTGTTAAACCACTATTTATATTTAATATAAATACTTTGCAAGGCTATCAGAGACACCAAAAGTCAGTACCAAACTGAGCTTGAGACCCGACCAATCACATGGCCACCCATCGTTTGTGGCAAGGCTTACATGACACAAAGCGAAGTCGAACAGAATCGCAGGCAACAATACTTCCCGACTTGATGAGCTCAATGCATTCTACACTCACTTTGAACAGAAGGTCAGTGAAACAATGTTACCTGTCTCAACAGCCTCAGATGCACCTGTACCCATGGTCACCGCTGTTGACATTAGATCGATCTTCTTGACAGTGAACTCACAGAAGGCAACTGGCCTGGATGGAGTCCCCAGCCATGCACACAGATCCTGTGCAGACCATCTTGTGGGAGTATTTGCTGACATCTTTAACCTATCTTTACTATGATCTGAAGTCTCCACCTGCTTCAAGAAGACCACCATTATCCCGATACCAAAGAAAAATCATGCAGCGTGCTTCATTGACTACCGCCCAGTGGCTCTGACCTTCATATTTATGAAGTGCTCCATGAGGTTCACATCAATTCCAGCCTACCAGATTGCCTTGATCCTTTGCAATTTGCCTACTGTCACAACAGGTCCACCATAGATGCCATCGTCCTGGCCCTACACTAAGCCCTAGGACATCTGGATAATAAGGATACCTACCTCAGGCTCCTGCTTATTGACTATAGCTCCGCCTTCGACACCATAATTCCAAACAAGCTCATCTCCGAACTCCGAGACCCAGGTCTTGACTGCCCCCTCTGAAACCGGATCCTCGACTTCCTGAACCATACATCGCAATCAGTAACAACAGGCGACAACACCTCCTCCAATACAATCCTGAACACCAGTACCCGTCAAGGCTGCGTATTCAATCCCCTATTATTACTCATTATGCACCCATGACAGTGTGGCCAAGTTGCGCCCCATTTCTATTTAAAGTTTGCTGATGACACCACCATTGTAGGCTGGATCTCAAGCAAGACAAGACAGAATACTGTAAAGAGATTGAGTGCTTAGCAGTGTGGTGTAAAGACAACAATCTTTCTATTAATGTCAGCGAATTATTTTGTTGTTTATGTACCTACAGAAGACTTCTGGATTCCCCATTATGTTGACTGCCAGTCTTTTCTCATGATACATCAATGACCAGGAATAACAGACAAGTCAATTTAACTTTGGTGGTGGGAAATCTTATGGAAACAATTAGTTCAAACAGAATTAATAGTCACATGGAATAATATGGGTTTATTAGGAAGGGCAACTCTTAATTTCTTAAGGAAAATCATGCTTAACTAACTTGCTGAAGGCGCTGGTCATTGACTTCAGGAGCTGGTCATTGACCTCAGGAAGCGGAGTGGAGGATACACCGCTGCATAAATGGTGCTGAGGTGGAAATGGTCAAGAGCGTCAAGTTTCTGAGAGCGATAATCACCAACAACCTATCCTGGTCCATCTATGTTGACACAATAGTCAAGAAAGCACAACACCTCTAATTCCTCAGGAGGCTAGGAGAAATTCGGCACGTCCACAAAGACTCCTACCAATTTTTATTGATGCACCATAGAAAGCATCCTATCTGGATGTATCATTTGGTATGGTATGGCAACTGCTTAATCCCAAGACCAAAAGAAACTACAGAGGGTTGTGAACACACATCACAAAAACCAGCCTTCCATCCATTAGCTCCATTTATACTTCCCGCTGCCTTGGGAAAGCAGCCAGCATAATCAAAGACCCCTCCCATCCCAGTTATACTTTCTTCCGCCCTTTTCTGTCAGGCAGAAGATATAAAAGTTTGAATATACGCATGAACAGATTCAAGAACAGCCTCTTCCCTGCTGTTATCAGACTTTTGAACGGACCCCTCGAATGTTAATGTTGATCTGCCTTTCTGCACCTTCTCTGTAACCCTGTATTCTGCACGCTGTTCTGCTACCCTAATGCACTATGTATGGTACGATTTGCCTGTATAGCACGCAAAACAATGCTTTTTACTATATCTCGGTACATTTGACAACAATAAATCCAATTAAATCAAATAAAATAAACTGTGTAAAAATCTTGAAAAGTTACATTTTTTATTTGTTTATACTGCTTATGCATTACAGTTGTTTTTTTGTTAATTTACTGCTTGATTGTGTATACTGCCAGAAAAATGTTTCTGAGATTCATGGAGGAAGGGTTCCAGCATATGTTTAAAAAGGAATTCTATCTTGAAAGCTGACCACACAAATATTGAATTTAGCTGTTGATCTAAATGCTAGGAAAAGACTTTAAACGATGTTTTTGGTTATTTAAAGCAATGGAAGAACCACAACTAATTAAAGCCTTAAGATTCTATGATTCTTAGGCTATATGCACCAGGGACATATGTGTTTAAACTATAGACATCCCTATGAGTATGAAAAGCCATTTTCCTATCTAAAACCACTTAACTAATACTTAATGGATCATAAAGCTGTCACCTCTCACCATTTTTGTGGAAAAAAGTTCTTAACATTAATAGTGAATGGATTCTGATGATCCTGATCTAAAATTTGACATTCTGTGTAATTTATACACTCTTAATTCATTTAGAATCTTTATTGCTCTGTAGGAATAATCATCTAGAAGATTACTGAATCACAGAGTTGTTGCGGCACAGAAGGAGGCCATTTGGCCCATTGTATCTGCACCCACTCTCCAAATGAGCATTATGGCTTAGTGCCAATTTACTGCCTTTTTACTGTACCAATGCTTATAGTTTCTATTCAAATAATCATCTAGTGTTTTCTTGAATACCTCAATTGAACTTGCATCAACCACAATCTATTCCAGACTTGAATCTTCATTCTGTGAATAAGTTCTTTCACACATTGCATTTGCATATTTTGTAAGTTACTTTAAATCTATGTCTTCTCATTCTCAAACACTTTTATGGGCAGAAACAGTTTCTCACTATCTATGCTGCCCTTGGCATTCTCCTCTCCAAGGGAGAAAGTTCCTCCAATGCATTCACATCTCTCCTAAAGTGTGGTGTACGGCACTTTACACAATATACCAGCTGATGTCTAACTAGTGACATGTACAAATTCAGCATTACATTTTTGTTCTTGTATTCTATATGTCCCTATTAATAAAAGCCAGAATACTGTATACTTCCTTGACTGCTCTCCCCAACTATCCTGCACCTTGAATGACTTATGTACCAATTCCTCCAGGTTCATCTGCTCTGCATCCCTTTCAAAATTGAACCCCTTTTTGTATTAGCTCTCTATGTTCTTCTGTCCTCGTACTTTTCCTCATTGAACTTCATCTGTCACCTATCTCCCTAATCTTCCAGCTTGTCAATGTCCTTTTAAAGCTTCGCACTATCCCCTTAGAGTTTACAATACTTCTATGTTTTCAATTGTCTGCAAACTTTGAAATGCCCCCTGCACACGTAGATCTTAATCATTAATATGTAAGGAAAAGCTGGGGTTTAAATACCAACCCTGGGGTACTCTGCTCCAAATTTTCCTCAGTCTGAAAAATGTCCATTAACTATTGTTGTCTGTTTCTTATTACTTAGCCACTTTTGTATTTATGTTGTGTTGTATTAATAAATCTATCTATAATTATGAGCTGTAACAGAAATTCATGTACACTATATCAACAGCATTACACTCACCAAGCCTTTCTATTACCTCTTCAAAAAACTCCAGCAAGTTAGTTAAACATGATTTTCCTTAAGAAATTAAGAGTTGCCCTTCCTGGTAAACTCATGTTATTCCATATGACTATTAATTCTGAATCAGAGATAGTAGGAACTGCAGATGCTGGTGAATCCGAGACAACAAGGTGCAGGGCTGGATGAACACAGCAGGCCAAGCAGCATCATAGGAGCAGAGAGGCTC
>NC_063340.1:42516099-42628216 GCF_021869965.1 Rhincodon typus | reverse complement strand
TTGTCTCTGACTATTAATTCTGTTTGAATAATTGTTTCCATAAGTTTCCCCACCACCAAAGTTAAATTGACTTGTCTGTTATTGCTGATCTTATCCTTATAAATGTTTTTGATCAAGATGTAATGTTTGCAATTCTCCAATCCTTTGGCACCTCCTCTGTATCTAGAGAAGACCAAAACATTATGGCCAGCGCCTCATAATTTCCATTCTCAGTTCCTTCAATATATTTAGATGCACCTCATCTACTCCTGTGCCTTGTCAACTTTAAGCACCAACAGCTAATCCCATACCTCCCACTTCCAGAAATCAGGTTTCCTCCTCTGCCACCATGACCTGGATGCATCTGCCTCCTTGGTAAAGATAGATGTAAAATATTTATTTAACACCCTGCCTCTATGTGTAAATCCCTTTTTGATCCCTATTCCTCGTTTCACTATTCTTTTGTTGTTTATGTACCTACAGAAGACTTCTGGATTCCCGATTATGTTAACTACCAGCCTTTTCTCACGATATATCAATGGTGAACTCCCTGCTGAAGCTTTTGTATTCAGCTTGTTTCAACAGCGTGTTTTCTACCCTGACAATTGTCATAAGCACACTTTTCTTCTCTTTCTTAATTTCTATTTTCTTTTTCATCAGAGACCTTTGAATTTGTTTGCCCTATCTTTATCCTTTGTGGGTATTCATCTTGACTGACCTGAACCATTTTTTTAAAGCCCATTGTTCAGCTACAGTTTTGATTAACAATATATAGTTCGAGTTCATCCGGCCCAGCTCCATTCTTGCCCAATTGAGGTTGCTCCCACCCTCTCCCCACAGTTAATTATTCGTAATTCTGATTGTTCATTGTCTTTTTCTGCTTTTATTCTAAACCAATGATACAATAGACACTATGTCCTAAATGTTCCCCCACTAACACTTTACCTGCTTTACCCAAAACATTTCAAAGAAGCAAGTCCAACAATGCTCCTTTTTTGTTGAACTGGTCACATATTGCTATAGTAAACTCTCCTGAACACAACCCAGAACACTTGTACCACTCTGCATTTTGGAAAGTCAAATCAAGGTAGGAATTTCGTGATGAATGGTAGGACTTAAGGAGTTTAGCGGAATAGAGGGACCCTTGGAGTTCAGGTGCACGGTTCTCTGAAAGTGGAGTCACAGGTAGACAGGGCAGTGAAGAAGGCTTTTGGCACACTGGCCTTCATCAGTCAGGGCATTGAATATAGAAGTTGGCAAGTTATGTTGCAGTTACACATGATGTTGGTGAGGCCACACTTGGAGTATTGTGTTCAGTTTTGACCACCTTGCTATAGGAAGGATGTTATTAAACTGGAAAGAGTGCAGAAGAGATTTACAAGGATGTTGCCAGGACTCAAAAGGACTGAGTTATAGGGAGAAGTCGGACAAGCTAGCACTTTTCTCTTTAAAGTGTAGGAGACTGAGGGGGTATCTTATAGAAGCGTATAACGTCAGGAGAGGCATGGATAGATGAATGCACTCAGTCTTTTTCCCAGGGTTGGGGAATCAAGGACCAGACAGCATCAGTTTAAGGGGGGGAAAAACACATGGGAACCTGAGGGGCAACTTTTTTACACAGAATGTGGTACTCACATGGAATGAGCCGCCAGCAGAAGTGGTTAAGGCAGGTACATTAACAACATTTAAAAGGCATTTGGACAAATGCATGGATAGGAAAGGTTTTGAAGGATATGGGCCAAGTGCAGGGAAATGGTGTTAGTGTGGATGGATATTTTGGTCGGCATGGACCATTTTGGGCCGAAGGGCCTGTCTCCATGTTATAGGACTCTCTGACTCGATGACTATATTACCCCAGTCTATCCTCTTCTTTGGCAGTCCCTCAGGGTTGAGGGTGGGGGTGGGGCCACTGTGGCTGAATAGTCCAATTCTGGTGCTGCCGACTCAGCCACGTGTAGGGGAGGTGATGTTTGATGCAACGGATGGGCAGAACGCTCTGCTTCATGTACGCTCTTTCTGCTGCTTGCGCTTGGCCTCTTCACGTTCTACTCAGTGACACTCAAAGCAGTCGATGCCTTCCCGAACGCTTGTTCTGTCATTTGTGCTTTTAGGGGAAGCGATCCTCATGTGTCAGTGGGGATGTTGCATTCAATTAGGGAAGATTTCAGGGTGTCCTTGTAGTATATCCTGTGCCTTCCTGGTGGTTGCTTACCATTGCAGAGCTCGGAGTAGAACACGTTTATGGAGTTTTGTGTTGGGCAGGTGGACAGTGTGGGCCTCCAGTACCTCAATGTTGGAGACATTGGCCTAGGAGTGGATGTTCATGTTGGTATGCCTATCCTGCCAGTGGATTTGCAGGATTTTGTGAAGGGACCTCTGGGGATTTGAGGTGACTGCTGTACATGGAACAGGTTTTTGATGCATACAGGAGGATGGGGACTAACATGCTCTGTAGACCATGAGCTAGGTGCTGAGTTTGAGGTCTCAGACTTCAAATATTTTGTTCTTCAAGCATCCGAAGGCTGCATTAGTGTATTGGAGTTCATGTTGGATTTATCATCAATGTCTGCTCGCACCAAGAGGAGGTTCTTGAGGTATGTCGATCCATGTTGTCCAGGGCTTGATGTTCGAGGGGAAATGTTGTGTGGCTGGAGTGGACTTGTAGAGAACCTTTGATTTGTAAATGTTTAGTCAGAGGCCCATTCTCTTATACACTTCTGTGAATGCATTGACGTTGGTTTGTAACTTTGCCTCTGATGTGCACATGCACACATGCATTATCTGTATATTGAAGCTTGGTTACAAAAGTTGGGGTGGTTTTCGTTCTGGCCCAGAGGTATCAAAAGTTGAGCAGTTTCCATTTGTCCTATAGATTAGTTCCACTCCAATGGGGAGCTTTATGGAGATGAGGTGGAATGTTGCAGTGAGGAAGTTGGAGAAGAGTGTTGTTACAATGCTGCAGCCCTACTTGACCCCAGTTTGCACTCATACTGGGTCTGTGGAGGATTCGTTGGTGAGGAGCATGTCATTGTGAAGTAGGTGGAGGATGGTGATGAATTTCCTTGGGCTGCCGGATTTGAGGAGGATAGGCCACGATCCCTCATGGTTGACAGAGTCAAAGGTCTTTATGACGTTGAAGAAGGCCATGTACAGAGGTTGGTGCTGTACCTTGCACTTTTCTTGAATTTGTCACGCACTGAAAAATATATCCATTGTACCTGTTGATGGGCAGAAGCAGCATTGAGAGTTGGAAAGGAGCTTTTCAGCCACTGGGAGAAGGTGGTTGAAGAGGATTCCTATGGTGACCTTTTGCATGGAGGACAGCAGGGAGATCCTCGCTGTAATTTCCACAATTATACCTGTCTCCTTTCTTGAAGGTGGTCATTATTATGGCATTTCTAAAATCGCCCAGAATGCTATTTTCCTTCCAAACAACGGTGATGAGCTCATGAAGTCATGTCAAGAGCGCTTCTCCATCATATTTTAGTACTTCAGCAGGAATTTCATCTGTGCCAGAAACCTTGATTTTCAGCTGTTGGATGGCTATTTTACCTCACATTGGATTGGTGGTGTCCTGAGTGGGTAGCATGTTGCAGACTGGTGACTAAATCATTTACATCAAAAGTGGGGGTAAAGGAAGAATGGGCCAGGGTGTCCCAAAGGGAATGGTCCCTGTGGAAGGCGGACAAGGGGGAAGAGGGTGTCTGATGGTGGCATCTCACTGGAGGTGGCGGAAATGGCATCTGATGATCTTCTGGATGTGGATGCTGGTGGGATGGTGGGTAAGGACAACGGGAATCCTATCACTGTTGCGGGAGGGAAGAGAGGGGGTGAGGGCGGAAGTACGGGCGATGGGTTGGACCCAGTTGAGGGCCCTGTCAACAACAGTGCTCAGGAATCCTTTGTTGAGGAAGAAGGTGGACATTTCGGAGGCTCCCTTGATGAGGTTGACCTCATCTGAACGTATGGAATGAAGATGGAGGAACTGAGAAAATGGGATGGAGTCTTTACAGGAAGCAGGGTGTGAGGATGTATAGTCCAGGTATCTGTGGGAGTCAGTGGGTTTATAGTGGATATTAGTGGCCAATCTATCTCAGAAATGGAAATAGAGATGTCGAGAAACGGAAGGGAGGAGTCAGTGATAAACCAGGTGAAAGTGAGGGCAGGGTAGAAATTGGAAGCGCACTTGATGAATTTTTTTCAATTCCAGACAAGAGAGGGAAGCAACATCGACATATCAGAGAAAGAGTTGTGGGTGGGGCCTGGAATAGGACTAGAAAAAGAAATGTTCCACACACTCCATGAAGAGACAGGATGACTGGGGCCCATATAGGTATCCATGGCCCCCCCTCTGACCTGAAGAAAATGAGAGGAGTTAAAAGAGAAGTTGTTGAGGGTGAGGACGAGCTTGGCCAAGCAGAGGAGGGTCATGGTGTGTGGTAAGGTTTAGGTCTTTGCTCCAGGATAAAGCGGAGAGCCCTAGGACCCTCCTGACGGGGAATGAATGTGTAAAGGGATTGCATGTCCATAGTAAAGAGGAGGCGGCTAGAGCCTGCAAACTGGAAATTTTGAAACCGGCGTAAAGCGTCAGAGGGATCACGGATGTATATGGGCAGGGATTGGACCAGAGGAGAGAAGACTGAGTCAAGGTAGGAAAAGATGAGTTCTGTGGGGCAGGAGCAGGCTGAAACATTGTGGAATTTTGGAAGGAGGTAGAAGTTAGCTCTGCGGGGCTGGGGGACCATCAGTTTGGAGTCAGTGTGGTGGGGGAGATCACCAGATGAAGTAAGATCAGTTACCATAGTTGATTCAATGGCCTGATGTGTCATGTTGGGATCCAGGGGAAGATAGCCGGAGGTATCTGAGAGCTAGTGTTCAACATCTGCAATGTAGAGGTGAGTACGCCAGACTACGACACCACTATCCTTATCAGTAGGCTTAATAACAAAGTCAGGGTTAGATCTAAGCACCCAGAGTGCAGTCAGTTCGGAGGGAGTTAGGTTGGATTTGGTGAGGGGGCAGAGAAATTGAGGCGGCCGATATCACATCGACAATTCTCAATGAACAGATTGAGTGCAGGTAAAAGGCCAGAGGGAGGGGTCCAGGTGGAGGGAGAGTGTTGGAACTGGGCAAAGGGGTCTGTGGGAAAGGAAGAGGACTCTTGTCCAAAGAAATGGGTATGGAGGCACAGCCGTCGGAAGAAGAGTTCTTCGTCATGTCATGCCCAAAAGTTGTTTAGGTGGGGACACAGAGGAATAAAGCTGAGGCCTTTGCTGAGTACAGAACGTTCAACATTAGAGAGCAGAAGGTTAGGAGGGATGGTGAATACCCAACAGAAGGTGGAGTTGGGGGAGGGGATGGAGTCAGAGGGACAGGGAGGAGAAGAAGGTTCCAGAGGGCCATGAGCTGTTGCATCTTGTGGGCGTTGATACCTGAAAGGAAAAGAAAAAGTTTCTTGTTAGCACAATGAATGAGCAGGTGGATGAAGTGGAACTGCAGAGTGATGCAACCCTAAGCCACCATGTTGTGATGCTGTTGGAGAGAAAGGTCGAGAGTGTGTCGCCAAAATCAATGTCAGTTTGATCCATTAAAGTGCCACATCTACATCTGCTGGACACTAGGACATTGAAGGGACATTGACATGAAGCATGCATTTGCAAACTCTGAATATATTTCGTTCTCAATCATTTCTTCATCATTGCAATTCATGCAGCATGAATGTGTTTAGGCTTCACATGCTGGTAAAGGTGATGTGCACCTTGCCAGTGATGCTTGCCAATAAAACACTGTCATCTCAATGATTCAGAAATTAGTGGCAATAACTTTAAAAAAAAGATTGCTGGCCAAAAATCTCCTATTACTGGCGGCTGCTGTGGGAGGAAGAGAACATCACCTTATTGCATGTTATGTAAGATGGACTCTACTGGATGCAATGAAAAACTGAATGATTAATGTGTGTCTTAGATGGGAAGGCAACTGGAATGCAATAAGCTCGCCCTTTTTAATGTAATGCATTGGTCACTCAATGACATGGTATCTTCATCAAGTTGCAAAAAGTTTAATTTTGTTAGCAAGCCTAATAGGTGGCAATTTATCAAATGCTATTAGAATGTATATGTACACTACATTAGCTGCATTACTCTCATTGATCCTCTTTATTCCCTCATGAGAAAAACTCAATCAAGTTAGTTGAACATAATTTGCCTTTAAAAATATCAAAAGTTTTCCTTAATTAATGCACACATCTAAGCAGTTGTTAATTTTGTTCCAGAAGCTTTGCCACTACCAAAGTTAAACTGACTAGATTTATCCTTACATAATTTTTTGAACATAGATGCAACATTTGGAATTTTCAATCGTCTGGCATCACCAAATCTTCGGAAGATTGAAACATTATGACTAATACCACTGCAATTCCCTTCCTATTTCCCTCAATGCCTTCTCAGATTTAAGCACTGCCTGTTTTTTCTAAAATCTCCTCTTAATTAATTTCTAGCTAACCCAGAGTCTCAACTACCTCCACTTTCGCTATGACTGTGGCAGGATTTTATCCCCCTGTAAAGACAAACGCAAAGTACTCATTTGTTTCTCAGCTATTTCCTCTGCATTCATGTTAAATCCCTGCTTTTGATACATATTAGTCCTTACCCCTCATTTTATGAACATTTTACTGTTTCTACGCCTATAGAAGTCTATTGAGTTATCTTTAATTTGGACAGCCAGTTTTCTTCTCATAATCTCATTGACTCTCCTGTTCCCTTCTTTGTCTCTGAATATTTTATATTCAAAGTGCTTCTCACTTATATAATCAATCTGACATCTTCCATATGTACCCTTTGATTCATCTTGCTCACTACTTCTTTTGCCATTCAAGGGATTCTGGCTTTGCTTCTAATATTTTCCATATGACTCATGTTAAGCTAACTGGCATGTATTTTCCTGCTTTCTGTCTTCCTCTCTTTTTGCATAAAGGAGTAATATTAGCAACATACCCCCCGCCTTTTCGTAAACCATTTCCCGAGGCTGGCCCTAATTATTGGTTCAACAACATAGGCGTAGTCACCGTGTTCAGCCACTTGATGACTCAGTCGAGTTCAGGGACCTACACATCTTGTATCTTATTCTGAGCCCAGATATTACGGTTTTGGATGAGTATCCATGCATTGAATGTGAGGTCAATTATGTCAGTCTTGCGATTGGCCAATATTTTTCTTTTCATCACTCTTCTTTCTGTCCTCTTGGAAACCACGTCAAATGCCTGGCTTAACCTCGTGTGATGCTTGGCTATCCGCTGACTGACTTGACTGTCCTTTTCAGAAGATATGGTGAGCCCAAGAGATGGTCGACCAAAAGGAATGGGTCTCATCCAGAGAAGAGATAATATGGAGGATAATCTGTGGATAAGTATGGGGTGTTCCATAAACCAGTTCTGGAAGGCACTCAGGCCACTTTCGTTTACTCTCAGGAGGCATGGTACACAGACAGTCATGCAAACTATAGTCGAATTGTTCACACTGTCCATTATGCCGTGGATGGTAGGGGGTGGTGCAGCTCTTGGCAATGACATAGACCTTGCAAAATTCCTGTGGGATCTTGCTTTCGAAATTGCATCTCTGACCACTGTGAATCTGACATGGAACATCGAAACAGACAAACTAATCATGGTCACGGGTCGGAATAGCCTATGTGAAATTGGTGAAGACATCCATGAGTAGAAGAATGTGCCCAGTCCCATTACTTCTCAGGTCAATGTCTATAAAATTCTTTGCAAGAGCTCTAGAGGTTTCTTGATGACTAGGGAACCCATGGTGGGTTGAAGTCATTACCCTGCCAAAATACATTTTTCACAATTTTGATTACAGTTATCAATATCGGCAGCGATCCTGAGCCAGTAACACCTCTTTCTTCATGACCTGCTTGACTACGAACCAAACACTTGACACTGGAGGCTGTCAGGAAGGATGAGTTGCTTCATCTCTCTCTCCTTATCATTAAACAGCTGATAGAGATCTCTACCCTCCTCCCTAATCCTCTTACAACACCTCAACAGTTTCTGTGTGCCTTTGGGCTCCCTTAGCAGCTGGCGCTTAGCTGTTGAATGTTGGATCTTTCCAGTAATGGAACAGTCTACTGATGCCTACATCAATCAGTTGAAAATATCTGAGGTCTTCTTTTGAGGTAGGTGGCAAAGCTGAAACCACACTGGGTACTACTGTTTTGCACATAGTTTGCATCTGACCCATAAATGTGTTTGTGACACTGTTGAATCTTAGTCTGAATATCATAGGGAATTGGTTTGGAATGCTGACCATGCGTATAGCATCAGCCGGAGACCCCTCTAGCAGGGCAGGAATAGTTCCCCTCCTGTGTTCAATCTTCCAAATAAGGGCTTCAGCATTTGCATTACTTGTGTCTGACCTGTATTGAATCTGGAATCAAAACTGCATGACTTCAGCAACCAATTTGGACTCCGTTACTCACATATTGGTAGATATTTGAAAGTAGCTGAGTAGTTTGTTGTTAGCAAACACTTCAAACTCTGCACAAATCTTAATGTCTTTGAATTTATGGGAAATAGCCCACCTCAAAGCTAGTAGTTCAAGTTTCATACAGGATTAATTTTCTATATTCCTCTCATTAAGAATGATTTTGCATAATTTTTTTCTGCCCTTGAACCTGTGACAACAGTGCTCCTAGGCCAAAGAAACTGGCATTGGATTCTAGTATGGAAGGGAGAGTTGAAAACCTGTGTAGCCAAGGGCAGATGGTGAGACACATTCTGCTTTAGGGCACAGAGGGAATCATCACATGCTGGTGTCCAACTCCTATTCATGCTCCATGAAGTATTACGCCTCAAACATCCTTTCCCAATGACTCCTGCAGCAAGGTCTGATTTTCTCAGCAAATTGTGGGGTGGGGCAGGCAGTTGCATAAGCTAGCACAAGCTTCTTTATAGTAATTATCTAGACGAAGGAACCCACACACTTCTCTCTCAGTCTTAGGTTGTACCCATTCTTCTACTGCTTGGATTTTCTCATCGCCAGGAGTAATGTGTTTCTTGGTAATCAAGTGTCTCAGGTTCTGTGTTTTTTCTGGGAAATTAGCACTTCTGTGGTTTAACTTTCAACTTAAACAGTGACAAGTGGGCTAAAATGGTGTCTGGACTTGCAAGGGTCTCTTCAAATGTCAAGCCAATGATGAGTATGTTGTCCAGATGTGTGAGGAGGAACTGGAAATTAAGGTTGCCAAAACTTTATCCATGACACGCAATAAGGTAGCAGGAGGATTATAGAGCCCAACGTGCCAGTTCAGAATGCTATCCTCTCACCTTGTTCAGCTATGGGTAACTGATTATAGCCATGAGCCAAATCTAGAAAGTAGAAATGCTAGCACCTCTGAGACCTTTCAATGCTACCACAATCCTTGACAGAGGATAAGCATTCTTGTGATTCTTTGCTTTGAACGTCCAATATTGACACAAGTGCTCAGTTTTTCTCAGTGTTTCTTCCTCACAAATACTTTGGGGGAGGCATATGGAAATACTGACTCTTGGAGAATACTCCACGCCAAAGCCTTCTTCAGGTAGCCCCAATCTTCCTCCCAGTGGTGGGATGGGATCTGGCAATAAGGAATCTTTACTGGATGGTCACCTTTAGTCACAGTGCTGTGACTTACCAGGTCATTATATGAAATGTCATAATCATCTTTACTGAAAGTTATCCCATACTTGGCAAGAGTAGAAACAAACTGCCTCCTCTGGAGCTCTTCTGAGTCCCCAGTGTACATCTCTGAAATGAGGTTAGAGATGTCTCCTTCAGTTGGTCCACTGTCCATGACTGTGGCAGGTTTAAGGACACATATGGGTGTTCTTGGTTGGAGGTAAATATCTTTGTCACTGAAATTGATTATATGCATGGGTACCCTATACTTTTCTCCAACAATGACAACGGTGGGCCCAGAGTTATACCAAGTGGGAGTTCTGCTACATGTGATGTGTAATGGCTTAGCAAGGCCTGATGCTGACCAGTTGAAGATGGCTGGAATGAGTGTTCTAGAGTAGTTGTGGTACAGGCAGCTGAAAGAACAGCCCGATTCCTTGATACTCAAACAGTTCTCAGGTCCCATGCAGGTTGATACATCGTGAGCTTGCGAAGCAAAGACTCTGTGCCCATCAGCTAAATCTTAATGTGCTGTATATAGCAGCCACCAGACATGTTTTCCAAGGATACCTGGATGTGTCTTAATACATTCAATCCCAACATGAGTATTCTCAAACTTTCTCCTTCCACTGCAATATCAATTGGATCAGAGCCTACCAGAAATCACAGGCTATGAAAAGTGTGATTGAGTATGGATCAGGAGAGCTTGATGTAACCAGGATGGAGGGTGTCTAGGCTCTGTGAAGCAAGACCTAGATGATGGAAGAGACATCAGTAGCTTGCACTCTTCAGCCAGATGCCCACGGAAAAGTCAGTGAATAACGGTTGACACCTCTGCTCCTGTAACAATTAGGCACAACACTTCTATCTTGTCAAATTTCACACACACTGTAGGGTAATTCTTTCTTGCTGCACGTAAGACTGAGTGTCATCCTCAAGGAACATATTCTACCCATCCCCACCCAACCTGGCTCCTGGTGGGAGGCCCAACTAGATTAATACTTGGTAAGAAGCAAAGGCTTTTGCACTGGATGGGGTCTCTGCACCTGACGGCAGTGGTGGCAGTGCTGTCAATTTATCTACCTTTTTGTATACTGGTGTATGTATTCTGATAGAGTACCTTTATTTCTGTGTTATAATCATTTTTGAAATCTTCAGCCTTGTCTGCTGGGTGTATTCATAGGTTTGTATGCTCAGTCTGTTTCTGCTACAGATAATCAATTCCCTTATGGCTATTTTGTGCGCTTGCCATGTCCTTTGTCTTTAATTTATCACATCTTCCTTTATTTGATCCCTGAGCCCACAATTTGGTCTAAAGCCCTTTCTACTCCCCTAGTTAATCAAATCAGCAAAACCTTGGTGCCAGCATGGTTCAGGTGAAGACTTTCTCAACAGTACAGTTCCTACTTTCCCCAGTGCTAGTAACAGCACCCCATGACACGTAAAGGTCCGTTTCTTCCTTATCAGTCTTTGAGCCACATATCTGACTCTAATATTATTTACCAATTTATTCCAGTTTGCTTGTGGCTCAGAGATGTTACCTTTGAGGTTCTGCTTTTTAATTTAGCCCAGAGCTGCTCATACCCTATCAGCAGAACCACTTTATTAGTCCAACCTATGTCTTCAGTGTCTACATTGACTACAGCAACTGGATCCACCTAAAGTTCCTCTCCAACTCACAGCAAATGTTCCAAATCTGGCACCAAGCAGATAAAATAGCCTTTTGGACATTTGCTCAAAGCTGTCTATGTCTATCCATTGATTATGCTGTCCTCTACTACCACTACATTTTGAGTAGCTCCCCCTGCTTGAATAGTTTTCTGTACCACATTCCATGCTCTGTTTGCTCACCCATCTGGTAGCTCCCACACTTGTCCATCCAGCCTTCAATAACCTCAGATGTGTTGGGCAACTGTGAGGCCTGAGTCTGCTCCACTTCTATCTTCTTGATTCCCTTATCTGCGTCATTGATAGTCACATCTTCCTGTCCGTAATCATGAACTAAATGATGTGAAACAAAATGCCCAAATGAGATTCCCCTTCCCTGGTGTGTTGTATTGACTACAGCTCAAACTCCACCACAATAATTATGAGAGTAATTTCCACCAGCTTAGACATTTACTGCTGATGTATTTGCCTTGGATCATACAGACGTCCATGAGTTCCTACATTCTTCAGCTGCCATGCATCACTGCCATCTTCATAGTGTCTAATTAATTAATTATTTTACTGCTTCAATTTTAAGTAAAGTTTCATCTAGACCTTCCTGTGCTTATTTTGCTATAATTTCAACAATGCTGTACTCACCCTGGTTGAAATTAATCTTTTCTTGTCTTGAGATCCTTCTCTCTACTGCTCTTTTAGGTGAGCTGCTGTCATTGTCTGAGTCTTTCTCTTTTTCCCTTTGTTACGTGTTGTTGTTTTCTGTCTCCAGATCTCCTCTCTTTCATTGTTCAAGATGGAATGTGGGCATTGCTGGCTGGCCAGCTGTTATTGTCATCCCTAGTTGCCTTTAAGAAGGCCGTGGTGAGCTGCAAAGGATGAACTGGGAAATCCATTGCCTACTGAAGACCAGGTGTGTGGAATTCAAGTCATATGACCGGACCTTTACAAGAAATCTAGATAGGACCTCCACAAAGCCATTAAAGATGCCAGGAGGCGATACCAGACCAAGTTAGAGACCCAAGCTTAATCACACAGACACCCACCATCTATGGCAAGGTTGACACGACATAATGGGCTACAAAATGAAGCAGAACAGAATAGCGGACAAAAATATATTCCCCCCCATGCGCTTAATGAATTTTACGCCCAGTTTGAACAGGTCAGTGAAACAATGACACCGGCCCTGAGAGCCTTAGATGCACCTGTTCCCTCAGTCACCATTGCAGCCATCAGAACAGCCTTCTTGAGAGTGAACCCACAGAAAACAATTAGCCCAGATGGGAGTCCCTGGCCGTACTCTCAGATCCTGTGTGGACCAGCTGATGGCAGTATTCACTGACATCTTTAACCTTTCATTGCTACAATCTGTGGACTTGCTTCAAGAAGTCCACCTCATCCTGGTACCAAAGAAAATACATGCAACGTGCCTCAATGACTGCCACCTAGTAGCTCTGGCCTCCATAATTATGAAGTGCTTCGAGGGGTCAGTCATGGCTCATACCAACTCTAACCTCCCAGCCTGTCTCAATCCCTTGCAATTTGCCTGTAAGCGCAACGGGTCCATGGCAGATGACATCTCCCTAGCCGTACATGCATCCCTAGAACATCTGATAATAAGGATACCTTTGTCAGGCTTCTACTTATTGACTACAGCTCCACCTTCAACACTATAATCCCAAACAAATTAATCTCCAAACTCTGAGACCTAGGTCTCTGCTCCGGCCTCTGCAACTGGATCCCCAACTTCCTGACCTACAAACCGCAATCAGTGAAGATAGGCAACAGCACCTCCTCCATGACAATCCTCAACACCGGCACCCTGCAAGGCTGCTGGACCCTGTTGATTGTGTGGCTTCGCCCAAACTCTATCTATTAGTTCGCTGACAACACAGCCATTGTAGGCCAGATATCAAACATTGATGAGATAGAATACAGGAAAGAGATAGTATGCTTAGTGACGTGTATACAGATGACAATCTGTCCCTCAATGCTAGCAAAACTAAAGGGCTGATCATTGACTTCACAAAGCAAGGAGGAAGGCACACCCCTGTCTGCATCAATGGAGCTGAGGTGGAGATGGTCGAGAGCATCAAGTTCCTCGGAGTGACGATCACCAATAACCTGTCCTGGACCACCCATATTGATGCAATGGTCAAGAAGGCACAACAATGCCTCTTCTTCCTCGGGAGGCTAAGGAAATTTGGCAAGTACATAAGGACTCTCACCAACTTTTATAGATGCACCATAGAAAGCATTTGATTTGGATGCATCGTGGCTTGGTAAGGCAACTGCTCTGCCCAGGACTGTAAGAAACGACAGAAAGTTGTGAACACAGGCCAGGCCATCATGCAAACCAACCTCCCATCTATTGACTCCATGTACACTTCTGACTACCTCAAAAAGGCAGCTAATATCATTGAAGAGCCCTCCCAGCCTGTTAGAATCGTTTCCAATCTCTTCTGTCAAGCAGAAGATACAACAGCTTAAACACACATACCAACAAGTTCAAGAATATCTTCTTCCCTGCCGTTATTGGACTTCTGAATGGACCTCTCAAATTTCAAATCTAATGTTGATCTTGCCGTTTGTGCACCTTCTCTGCAGCCATAAGTTTATATTCCTTGTTCTGTTCTATAACCTATGATCTTTGTGAATTATGATCTGCCCTGTACTGCAGGGCAAAACAAAACTTTTCATTGTACTTAGGTACATGTGACAATAATAAATCAAATCAAATCAAATCTTGAACTGCTGTAGTCCATATGTTATCGATCAACCTACAATGCTATCAGAGAGGGACTTCCAGGATTTTAAACCAATGACAGTGAAAGGAATGGCAATATATTTCTCAGTCAGTATGGTGAGTGACTTTGAGGAGATCTTGCAGGTGGTGGTATTGCCATGTATTTTCTGCCCTTGTCCTTCTAAATGGAAATGGTGTCTAAGGATCTTGGCTGACTTTCTGCAGTGAATCTTGTAGATGGTACACACTACTGCTAATGAGCATCAGTGGTGGAGTGACTGAATATTTGTGGATATAGTGTCAATCAAGTGGGCTGCTTTGTCCTAGATCGTGTCAAGCTTCTTGAATGTTGTTGAAACCCACAATGTCCTGAGACCATAAACACAGGAATGCCTCAGCTCTCTAAAGGAGTACACTGACTATCCAAAAGAAGTGTCCTAAGAACTGACCTGCCCTGTTCCACACACTGTAGGCTCCACAAAGCAGGGATACTAAAGTGGGGCCCATACTTCAGCCAGATTGGAGATCCGCTCTATTGTGTTAAAATGCAGAAATCCCTGGAAACTGGAAGTCTCATCCTCCCCACGCTTCTTCTCCAATTTTTGTGGGGCTGTCTCATGAGACAGCCCACACTTCATGCATGCACAGTTCTGTGAGGAAGATGGCCATCAAAATGATCAACTGTACATTTAAATCTTGGTTTGGTAATCCCGTTTGTCTGGAACCCAGAATGCACAAGACAACTCAGATTGTTCTCAGTGCAATTTTATTTTGGATAGCTAGCATCCACTTTAGGAGCCTGGGTGTCCCTGTGGATCTGGTTACGTATCCTGTGCGGAATGAGGGGAACTAAGTACCTTTTGGCAGAGTGATATAATTACAAGATTTTTCAGAACTTATAGAGGTTTATAAAATCATAAGGGCCACAGATAAGGTGAATAGCTTAGGTCTTTTCCCTAGGGTAGGGGAATTCCAAACCAAAGGGCATAACTTTAAGGTGAGAGGAGAAAGATTTAAAAGGGATTTGAGAGCAACTTTTTCACATTGGATGGCTCAAATGTGGAATGAACTGCCAGAAGAAGTGGTAGATGCAGGTTCAGTTACGACATTTAAAAGACATTTGGACAAGAGCATGAGGAGCAAAGGTTTAAAGGGATATGGGCCAAATGAAGGCAAATGGGACTAGTTTAGTTTGAAAAACCTGGTTGGCATAGACAAGTTGGACTGAAGGCTCTGTTTCTGTGCTGTGTGATTCTATGACAATAAGAAAGTTCAAAGATTCACTAAATTTAAAAAAGAATGATCTGCTTACAATTTTTCAAGTGCTCAAAAGAAAGAAAAATGTTTTATTTATTTCAGGGTCGAAATTAGAGGTGATATAAAATATGTTTGCATTGATATGGTGCTAAAATGTCTCAAGATATTTAACAATATCTGAAAGTAGGAGTTACCCTTCTGGTTGCATGTCCAACATTATGCATGAAAGGAAAAAAACCAATGATAATGTAATAACCAGATGTCCCTTTTAAGACAGAGATAAGGAGATTCGTTTCCTCGCAGAGGGTCATTAGTATGTGAATTTCTCTTTTGTACCAAGCAGCGGAAGCTTGATCATTGAAGTTATTCAGGGCAGAGTTCGGTAGATTTTTGACAGACGAGATAGTCAACAATTATGTGGTCAGACAGGAAAATTGAGTTGAGATTACAACCAAATCAGCCGTGATTTTATTGAAAGGCTGAGCAGTTCGAGGGGCCTAATAGCTTGCTCCCGCTACTAAATCCTTATGTATCTAAAAGTATTTTTGATATAAAGAGAGCAGTATCCAGACACAGGGAAATATAATTCTTAATAATAAGGCCGGCAATATGGTTGATCAAATAACAACGCACAGTGTATTTATTCAGTATGTCATAATCGGCACTGTGACCATGGGCTTTCCCGTCTAATGTTCAGAGAGAAGGTTTGAGATCCTTGGGCTTGTGCGATGAGATGACGTGCCTCCTGATTGATGTTACTGTTACTGTCAGCAGTGAGGCTCGTTGGTTGTCATGGAAACAGACTTCGAACAGTTTGCATCCGGGGACATGGGCGTCCTGTTGCTCGGCTGAGCCGTTTTCCTTTCGGCTCTGGGAAAATGGAAGAGTGGATGGTGGAGGGAATTGCTGGCTTTCTCAGCAGTTCGTGTTGGACTATTCCAATCACCGATTTCATCGAACAGAACTGTGCAGGTGAGCAGCTAAACATTTCTGGTTGTTTCTTTTCATTGGTGTATTTTAAACATTGTTTTTAGTGGCTTGTGATTTAGAGCTTTAGGCCTTCTGCAGTGTGCCAACACATTTTCTCGTTCCCAGCGAGGTGCTGCTTGGAGTTGGTCTGCCGTCAACGTCGTCTTAATATGTGCTCACGTATTTACACAATCTTAAAGCCATTACGCCGAACAGTGAAATAGTAGACTTCATAGAGGTCATGATTGCAGGCAGTTTGGAGTAAATGCTTGTTTTCTGTTTCAGTTTTTGATGATGAAGAGGAAAATAAGTTATCTTATACAGAAATCCATCAGGATTACAAGGATTTGGTGAGTTCGTTTGTTTGCTTCAGAGCATTGTTAGTATAATTTGTGAAATTATCTGTTGTGACTTCCTTGTTACAGTCCACCGACGCTTCGAAAACAGCAAAGTCCAATAGAATATATAAGATGCCAGGAAAATAAACGACATATGTTATTGAGAATTCTGATTTTCCTGCTAAATTATAGATAACTCGGTGAAATTTTCTTTCAGTGGCATCAATGGCAAAGACTTTCTGCATATGCACATTAAAATTAAGTACTTTTTCAGACTTTTCATTGTGCTTAAAATCAATGCTTTAATCCACTGAAATATTATGTATTCTCATTCATTAGATTGTGAACTGATTATGGGAAATATTATTGGAACACCCTTTTCAAATATTACCAACGTATACGCACAGCTTTACTGCAACTGTGAACGAACAATGCAGACAATTTTAACTAAAATGGTAGATTCCTATGATCATCCTGCATTCTTCATTCCCTTGTCTCTCACTTATGACATTTATAGTTTTTCTCAATTCCCTTTGTGCCCTCCTAGCTTCTGATCTACCTTCTGCTGTAATGCTATTTCCAGTAAACTTCTGATCCTTCCGCTAAACTGCTGATCATGTAGCTTCCTTTCCTGTTCCATGTGATAGTTGATATTGTTAGGAATTTACTCCCTTTCAAATCTGTCATCATTTCACCCCTCTTAAGTCATGTTTGATGTTGTCTAAGCAGCTACTGCCCCTAACACAACGCTGAAATAATCCTTATCAAAGCAAAAGATATACTATGTACAGTATCCCTCCTCATCCTCTTGACCAGTGGGTAGACTTCGACATCCACAACATCCTTCTCTAATGCTTCCCTTCCCTTCTATAAAGTTGTGAGACTGTCCTTGTTTGATTCCATTCTTATCCATCAAGTTGTAGCGATTCAATTTACAGCAATAACTTATTTTCCTACTTTGAAATAGCTACCTTCTGGAGTCTGCCCTTACCCCCTTGTAATTTTACATATATGTGCTGCAAATTGGTGATAAGATCCAAAAATACCATTTCAAATTTCACATGTGTACTGGTGATATCCAGTTCTGCCTCATTACTACCTTTCTCAAACTCCTCCGTTGCATTGTATAATCACTGAGCCTGGTCTGTCATCCATTGAATTTAATTAACAAAAACTTTCTTCAGCTAAATATTTTGTATCTGCAAAGGGCTCAATGTTCTGAAATTTTCTTGCTAAATTTCTGTCTCAAACTCTGTCCTCTTCTACGAAATTCCTTAATACCCACCAAATCCTTTGGTGTTCCAATATCATCTTCTGTTTGACATTTTTTGCATTGTTGATATATAGTCTGCTAAAGCTTCTGTGAAGTATCTTCAAACATTTCACTGCTTTAAATTTACCATATAAATATATATTACAATGTATTACTTTATTTTAAATTGGATAATAATATTAAATCATTATCTCACATTTCTTCTCATCCTAATGACAATTCAGATAATAGGCAAACTTCTAAAATAAAATAATCCCTTGGGTGATTATATCAAAATAAATAAAAGGACCTGTTATATAAAGGGAAATGCTGGAAATATATAACCATTCAATCAGTATCTTTAATTAGGAAAGATTTTTCAGATAAGTGCCTTTTTCTCTTTGTGTTTTCATTTCAGGTTGCCACCATTTCGAATATTTCATTCTATATTTCCACTAAAAATCCATTAACATTAGCCTTTTTTGAGAAAAAACCTTTTGACATGAGAAGGTTTTTTTTTAGTATTTAACTATGCATCAGATCAGAAAGAACTATTCGTTGGAAGCCTTCTGCAGCTCAATCTCATAAACAAATTAAATTGTTCATGGCGTCGTAATAGTTAAGTAATATAACGAAATATTTTTGTAATTAAATTGTGGAACATCTAAGAAGTAGAAAATGCTCTAAATACTCAGCTGTTCAGGCAGCATCTGGGGAGGTCAATTCTTGATTCATTTCTTTTAAATAGCCAGGGTAACTCTTTAGAGAGCTGAAGTACCTCTGTGCTTATTGTCCCAACGTACCTGGGTTGATGTGGTAGTTCTTGATGGGTTGGGGTTCTGATACTCTGTGGAATTGTTAATGTTTCAGACTTGTGACAATTCACTAACAGCATTTTCTGTTTATAGTTTCTGACTTCCCTCAAAGGCACTGTTTTGCTTTTGTATGTGGTAAAACCTTTTCTTGTGCATTAATAAAATAAAGATAATTTTTGCTTGGTTTGTTGAAAAAATATGTTCGTGGACATAGCTATCGAAGCCCACAAACGTTCTTTTGATGTCATGTTTGTTCTTAACTTTTTAAAAACATAAATATTTCAGGGAAGAGTTAACAATATTGTTATTCAGCTGTTAAGAATGGAGTCATATGGAGTCATAGTAAAAACTCCTGCCATTGTACAACAAATCTTTTAGACAATTGTTGACAAGTTGAGGAGCCCTTTGTGACATTTGCTTGAATGGCCTGGTAACTATAGTAACTTTGCAGTGATGCGATCGGAATAAGGTCAAACATACCATTGAGATTTTTCCTTACTGTGAATACTTGTTTCTTACTTATTTATGCTCTTCAACAAGGTGCTGTTCTTTCCAAGTTAGTTTGTTGGCACAATGCAGTGCAGTAGATACAGACTGTGCATTTCTAGCAATTGTGATTAAAGAACATTCCACAGAAAATCAAATGAAATACCCAGTAGTGTAATTTGTTTTCTGTCTTTATGAAATTATGCCGTCACAACAAATTTCTTGTACCTGTTCAATTTAACATTGACCAAAACAGCCATAAACTAAAATGTTAATGTGGCTAGTGTTGTATAAAGGTACACCATAATTTTACTTTTATATGCTATGCTCTCGTCAATAAAATTCTGGAATCCTGCTTTCCCACATTTAGCAATTTACACACATATGCCTCCAGCCTTTTTACTACTGCGCTGCTTATACAATCCTTTATTTTACATTGCCTGTTCCTTCTATGAAAAGTAATACTCCACTCTACATTGTTTTAAATTTTATTTGCCATGGGGATGTGATGGCCTAGTAGTATTATGCTGGACTGTTAATCCAGAGACCCAGGTAATGTTCTGGGGAAACAAGGTATAGAGCTGGATGAACACAGCAGGCCAAGCAGCATCGGAGGAGCAGGGAAGCTGACGTTTCGGGCCTAGACCCTTCTTCAGAAATTGGGGAGGGGAAGGGGGTTCTGAAATAAATAAGGAGAGAGTGGGAGGCGGATAGAAGATGGATAAAGGAGAAGATAGGTGGAGAGGAGACAGACAGGTCAAAGAGGCGGGGATGGAGCCAGTAAAGGTGAGTGTGGGTGGGGAGTTAGGGAGGGGATAGGTCAGTCCAGGGAGGACGGACAGGTCAAGGGGGCGGGATGAGGCTAGTAGGTAGGAGATGGGTGTGGGGCTTGAGGTGGGAGGAGGGGATAGGTGGGAGGAAGGACAGGTTAGGGAGGAAGGGACAAGCTGGGCTGGTTTTGGGATGAGGTTGTGGGAGGGGAGATTTTGAAGCTTGTGAAGTCCACATTGATACCATTGGGTGGCATCGTTGTGGCACTGCAGGAGGCCCAGGATGGACATGTCGTCTGAGGAATGCGAGGGGGAGTTGAAATGGTTCGCGACTGGGAGGTGGAGTTGTTTAGTGCGAACCATTTAGTGTAGGTGTTCCGCAAAGCGGTCCCCAGGCCTCTGCTTGGTTTCCCCGATGTAGAGGAGGCCACAACGGGAACAGCGGATGCAATATACCACATTAGCAGATGTGCAGGTGAACATCTGCTTGATGTGGAAAGTCTTCTTGGGGCCTGGGATGGGGGTGAGGGGGGAGGTGTAGGGGCAGGTGTAGCACTTCCTGCAGTTGCAGGGAAAAGTGCCGGGGGTGGTGGAGCTGGAGGGGAGTGTGGAGCGGACAAGGGAGTCGTGGAGAGAGTGGTCCTTCGGAAAGCAGATAAGGGTGAGGAGGGAAAAATGTCTTTGGTGGTGGGGTCGGATTGCAGATGGCGGAAGTGTCAGAGGATGATGCATTGGATCCAGAGGTTGGTGGGGTGGTACGTGAGGACGAGGGGGATTCTGTTTTGGTTGTTATTGCGGGGAGGGGGTGTGAGGGATGAGTTGCGGGAAATGCGGGAGACACGGTCGAGGGCGTTCTCGACCACTGAGGGGGGGAAGTTGCGCTCCTTGAAAAACGAGGACATCTGAGATGTTTGGGAGTGGAATGCCTCATCCTGGGAGCAGATGCGGCAGAGGCGAAGGAATTGGGAATAGGGGATGGCATTTTTGCAGGAAGGTGGGTGGGAGGAGGTGTATTCTAGGTAGCTGTGGGAGTCGGTGGGCTTGAAATGGATATCGGTTTCCAGGTGGTTGTCAGAGGTGGAAACAGAGAGGTCCAGGAAGGAGAGAGTGGTATCAGAGATGGTTCAGGTGAACTTAAGGTTGGGGTGGTAGGTGTTGGTGAAGTGGATGAACTGTTCGAGCTCCTCGTGGGAGCACGAGACGGCGCCAATACAGTCATCAATGTAACGGAGAAAGGTTTAGGGCCAGTGTAGCTACGGAAGAGAGATTGTTCCACGTAACCTACAAAGAGACAGGCATAGCTTGGGCCCATGAGGGTACCCGTGGCCACCCCCTTTGTCTGTAGGAAGTGGGAGGAATTGAAAGAGAAGTTGTTGAGGGTGAGGACAAGTTCGGCTAAGCGGATGAGGGTGTCAGTGGAGGGGGACTGGTCAGGCCTGCGGGACAGGAAGAAGCGGAGGGCCTTTAGGCCATCTGCATGGGGAATGCAGGTGCATAGGGACTGGATGTCCATGGTAAAGATGAGGTGTTGGGGACCAGGGAATTGGAAGTTTTGGAGGAGATGGAGGGCGTGGGTTGTGTCACGGACGTAGGTAGGGAGTTCCTGGACCAAGGGGGAGAAAATGGAGTCGAGATAGGTGGAGGTAAGTTCGGTGGGGCAGGAGCAGGCAGAAACAATGGGTCGACCAGGGCAGTCAGGTTTGTGGATTTTGGGAAGGAGATAGAAGCGGGCAGTGCAGGGTTGGGGACCGATGAGGTTGGAGGCTGTGGGTGGGAGGTCACCTGAAGTGATGAGGTTGTGGATGGTTTGGGAAATGATGGTTTGGTGGTTTGAGGACGTTCTGTTTTGGGGACCTGCGTTCATATCCCACCACGGATCATGGAGTCTGCTTAAGTGAACTTGATTGTCTAATCTCATTTTTTTTTCTTTAAAGTTATCCCTGTCTGATTTTGAGTGATTAGGGAGGCTAGAATCAAAGAAGTTTTGAATTAAATTATAGACATTAATCAGTTTACCGTGTGGTTATACTTTGCTCTGCTAAAGCTGCTGTGTTATTTATAAATTGTTAATTTTTTTAAGCTATTTAAACCTGGTTTCTGGAATTGATTATTCACAAAGTCTGGTACTAGTTATTTATAAATGGTTCTGTGAGGAACCATTAGTGTCAATTTTAAGCTCATTGAATGTTTTAATTTTAACTGTGTTGTGAATACAGGAATAGGGAGGCTGATTTAATTTGGTTTCTTCATGTTGTAACAATATTCAGTCAAAAACCTGTCTGTGCCTTTTCGGTAAAACTTTAATGAAGATTGTCGTGTTTCAAAATTTGAGACTATTTAATATTAAAGGGATTTCCTATTTCAGCTATCATGCCTTATGACTTTATGCTGGTTTCAAGATTTCAATTTCTACACAAAGATTCAGCATCCTTTTTTTGTGTCTTGATAGGTAGGCATATCCCACTGAGACAACAAGACAATAGGTACTTTGATGAACTCACCTGGAAGTTAAAAAGCCACCGTCAAAATTCTTTCGTTTCACACAGCAAATACTGACACTTGTTGCATAATCTAAAAGATAAATCATTTGCATTAACGTAAAATGTTATTAAAACTCAGGGCCATCCACACCAATAACCTTAATGGGAGTTGTTTTGGAGACATCTACTTCAGGAATGTTAAGAGCCAGTTTAACAGCACCACTGGTCAAGCTTTGAATAAAAGTAGTCAATCAGTCAATGTCTTGCTTTCAGTTATTTCTGGCTTAAGTAGGTCCATAGCGATAACTGTGTTCTCTAAGAAGAAGATATTTATCGGAGAAAAGCTTATGCATTTAACATTAACCTGCATATGTAACTTAATCTGCCTGTTTAATAGTAGCTGTCCTTTTTTGAAAGACTATGATGTAAGTGTCAAATCAGTTCGGTTATTTTACCATATTCCATCATTGTAGGTAGCTGAAGATTTCAATTCTCTCCCAATACAGATAATAACAGCTATGTATTATTGACATTTAAGGCAGAAATCTAAAAGTCCTGCTCCCGAAAATGGCACTTCCCATTTTCTTGGGGACAGGAATAGAAACAGGCTGGGAATTGTGCATGTGAAGCATATGGTTGGATGAGGATGATGACTAGCATGGTAAGAAGATTGTTTTTTGCCAGCTAGCCAGAGAGGTTGCAAAAACGAGTCTTTGTCTGATTTGCAGGATGTAATGCATGGAGTCCTCTGCTGGAGCCTCAACTTCTTAAAATTTACCTCAATACTTAGATGAGGGAAGGGAAGGTATGGTAGCTAAATTTGCAGACAGCACCAAGATAGGTAAGAAACAATGTCATGACGAAGAAGAGGTGACTCATTGAAGTGTATAAGATCCTAACTGGCCTTGACAAGGTGAATGTAGGAATGACATGTCTTGTGGGTGAGTTCAGAACGTGGAGTCACTATTTTAAAATTAGATGCCTTTCTTTTAGAACAGAGATATGGAGAAGCTTTTCTGTCACAGGGTAGTGTCAATTTAGAACTCTCAGCCTCAAGGCAGTGGAGAAGGGATTATTAAGTATTCTTAAGGCAGAGGTATATTTATTCCTTTGCTTAACAAACATCTAAGGCTATCAGGGTTAAATGGAAATTTTGAATTCAAAACACAAACAGATCAGCCATGACCTTATTTAACTTTGGAGAAGGCTTGAGTTGAGGGACTAAATCGTCTATTTCTGTTTCTGTTTCATGGAGGCACCTGACCACTGAATTAGGATTTTGGCTGTGCTGTAGCATGGAACCTGGAATGTGCGCGTACAGCTGTTAAGAACATGTCTAAATTTTGTGGGTTTGATTGGATAGCCAGATAAGGACCTCTATGGATATGGTCCTAGGACACTTTGCAGAGGGTATCTAGTAACCTGGCAATGAAAGGTACTCTTTGTGAGGAAGTAAGGTACACTTAAAAAGTTAGGTAACCTAGGGAGAAGGAGGGCATTGGGTTTCCAATTGGACTGTTAATAGTAGAGAAGATTGTACTGTAAAACGTGTACAAACTCCTGACAAATGTGTCAAGGGCTGTTGAGAAATGTGAAGTATCAAAATATGCTTTATAAATGAGAAACCTTTTTCTTAGTGTAGTCTGCAAAATGGAACTTTAAGAAATAGAACATTATTTTTTTCTTTTGTGTGCATGGGCTTGAGTGGATGCCAGATGAGTTGGCATGGTGGGTGAAGGAGGAAAGAATAGTAGGTAGGCATCGACTTGAGTAAACAATAAGTCAGAATGGGGGTATGAGGCAGCTTATGGGATGGGTAAAGGAGTATAGGATTGTACAGGTGGTAAGAGGTGCCATGGAAAATGGGTAGAAGGGTATTAGAGATATTAAGGGTTATGGAAATGGATAGAAGGCTATAGGTTGGCATTGGTTGATATGTGGAGAATTTGGAGGGAATGGAGATGTCGTGCAGAGGCATTGCGGCAGAAGAAATATTTTCTGGTTTTTTGTAATGTAATTTTTGGACATAGTGCTGGAGTCTCCAGGCAGGCTTTTGGCCCAGTCCACCTTGCAACCCAGCAGCCCCCTCAATTTTTGCCTAGTTTCTGACCCCAACTTCTAATGCAAAACAGTCCCCCCTACAACACAACTCCAACCCTTCATCCCAGACCAAAAATGGAAATTGTGGGCACCATTTTTGAAGGTTGGATTTGCTGAACCAGGAATCCTTCTACCATTGCAAGCCAGATCAAGGAATGAAAATTGGAACCTTAAAGTTTATGCACCTTCTTCTTTGACATTTCTGTCACCTGCCTCTCTTTAACTTCTTTTGTTCCCTGTGTAGCACAGCTCTTTGCATGCCATGTGGGAAGAGAAAAAACTAAGCTGCGCATTGATAAGGTACATGCTGAAAACACATTTTATGGTGTCAACCCTTGATCTTCAGTGATAAATTATCATTATTTTGTCAGTTGGTAAATATGGTGGCTGTTGTTCTGATTAAGTGTTCAGCTCATCAACTGGACATAAATTTGCCAGTGCAGTTGGTACTGCCTAACAGAGCATGGGTACAAGGTATAGCTTGATGTTAGCTGTTGCAATTATAGTAAGGAACTATTGCAAAATTCTTTACTGAAGGACATAGATGAAGGCCTCCATTTTCAAAAGTTGTTTGCATCTTGCACAGACACCATAATGATTAAGCATATCTTTTTGCTGTTCATTGCAATTTATTGGTCTGTTTGCTTCCAGTTACATTTATTTCCTGGTCTATGGTATTTAACTGTTGAACATTTTATTATAATAGGCTACTGAAAATTCTTCTAATTACATCTAGTACACTTCTAATTACTTTAATGGAAAAAATAATCATGGTTATTGTAATTTTGTTATAATTGAAAGTAACAAGACAGTTTATTCAGTGCATAAAGTTGAAAGGTGTTATGGATTAGACCAGACCCCCTCAAAGTATTGTAAGAAGGTAGCCTAGATCCTAAATAAAAACTGAAAGAACTGCGGATGCTGTAAATCAGGAACAAAAACAAAGTTGCTGGAGAAGCTCAGCGGGTCTTGCAACATCTGTGAAGGAAAAAACAGAGTTAACGTTTCGGGTCCGGTGACTCTTCCTCAGAGGAAGGATCACCGGACCCAAAACGTTAACTCTGTTTTTTCCTTCCCAGATGCTGCCAGACCTGCTGAGCTTTTCCAGCAACTTTGTTTTTGAGCCTAGATGTTAACTTTTTCTTATTTCAAGGTGGATGTGAAGTGCGTGTTCCAGATGTAATGCAACTGGTCAAACTACTCAATGCTAAGCAAAACACAGTTTATTTAAACACTACAGTTAAAATGGAAACAAAAGAAAGAGGAATTTAGAATAACTTAACTACTGGAAAACTTAACTGAATAATACATACAAAACCTATTAATAATTAACTGTTCCAATATAGTAATATTGCATAAACACACCCTTTGGCAAAAAGGTAAATTCAGACACAGATTCTTACGTGCAGTTCTCCAATCCAGGAGGAAACAACATCAAGAGAGATTTCAGGGAAAGTAGCAGCTAGGAATCATTACTGAAGCTCTAACTCTTCTGGGACCCCAAACAGCTTCTGATTACTATGGCTGAAAAAAACTAGAAAGCCTGGTCTGAGAGAGCTGGCCACTCCCCTTCCATTGTTCCAACTGTTTAAAAAAAAAACACCAAAGGTCTCCTGAGTTATTTACTTCAGCCATTTTCAGCAGCCAGTTTTGTACCTCTGCCTTTACAATGTCTCCTCGAAAAAAACTGGGAGAAAGTAACTTTTTTAAAGTGGCAGCATTGTCACACCTCCCCCCTTTAAAAAAGTGAACCATCAAAATAGAAAGATGGCGTCATTTTTAAAATCCTTAGTCTTACTCTTACTAGTATGTTACAATACATATACATTATATTGACTCTAAGCATGCAAGCATTCACTACTACATTTTATTTCAGTCCATTTACTCCTGCCACTGAATGCTTCTGTCTTTCACCAACAAAGTCGTGACAATGCACCAGCAATTATGTTTTCTCGTCCTGCCACGTGTATAATTTTCAGATTGAATGGCTGCAATAATAAGTTCAATTTAAACTAGAAATTTTGTCCTTAAATTTCTCCAAAAACTTTAATGTGTTATGGTCAGTATATACAATTGTCTAAGGCACATTACTGGCAATATAAATGTTGAAATATCGTAATGCCAACACCAAGCTCAAGGTTTCCTTTTCAATCGTGGAATACTTCTGCTGATGAGTATTCAATTTTCTGGAAAATACTTGATAGGTCTTTCTATCTTGTTGTTGTCTTCTTGTAAGAATGCTGCACCAACACTCACATCATTCGCATCAATAGCCATCTTGAATGGCTTTCCGTAATTAGGTGTGCTTAACACTGGGGCAGTGGTTAGCACAGCGTTCAGGCTGTCAGATGCCTTCTGGCAGTCCGCTGTTCATTTATTTTCTGCACTCCTTCAATAAGTCAATCAGTGGAGCACCCACACTGCCAAAACCTGGTATGAACTTATGATAAAACACACTCAATCCCAGGAATCGCAGTACTGCTGTCTTCATCGATGGTTTGGGAAACTCCCCAATAACCTTTGTTTTCACACTGTGTGGGGCCAGCTGTCCATGTCCGATAACATGGTCCAGGAACGTGACTTGGGCTTTTTGGAATTCACTCTTAGTCAGGTTGATCACCAAGCCTGCCTTGCAAAGTCGATTAAACAATTCTAGTACATGTTGCAAATGTTCCTTCCATGTGTGACTAAAAATCGCCAGGTACACCACACAATTGGTTAATCCAGAAATGACTTTATTGGTTAGTCTTTCAAATGTGGCCGGCACATTTTTCATACCAAATGGCTGGACTTTAAGTTGGTATAGTCCATTTGGTGTCACGTAAACCGAAATTGTCTTTGCTGTTTCAGATAAAGGTACCTGCCAGTATCCTCTGTGTAAGTACAACTTAGAAATATAAGTTGCTTTTCCATCTTCTCAATATGGTCTTCCATAAGTGGAATAGGATATGAATCAGATTTTGTAACTGTGTTGACTTTGCGATAGTCTGCACATAATCATTGGATACCATCTAGTTTTGGTACCATTACTATGGTGAGCTCCAGTAGCTGCAAATCATTTCGATTATGTTGTCTTTGAGCATGCATTCAGTCTCTTTTTGAACCTGTGCCAACTTTAGAGCGTAAAGTCTATAAGGATGTTGCTTAATCGGAACAGCATTTTCGATATCTACATCACACGTAATTAAGTTAGTACTTCCCAGTTTATTCCCATATATCACCACATGTGATAGTAATAACTGTGTCAGGTCATTTCAATTTTTCCTCTCCAAGGTAACTCAATAATTTATACTAATTTTGAGAACTTCCTCATTGTCCAATTTAATTTGAGGAATCTCAAATTCAGAATCCTGTGAACTTGGTCCTTCGCTCTGTGTTGTAACCAGTAACACATTTTTCTTTTGCTTTCCTTCCCTATCAAAATACTTTTTGAGCATATTCGCAAGACCCATTCTGTGAGATTTCTTTCTATCTGGCGCTCTTATCAAATAATTCACCTCACTCATTCTCCTTTTGATTTGATAAGGTCCACTAAACCTTGTTTTTAAAGGTTCACCTATCACTGGAAGTAACACTAACACTTTATCTCCATTAGCCAATTTGCGAATTTTTGATTTCTTGTCTGCTTCCTGTTTCATTATATGCCGTATTTAATTTTACCCTAAGATTTGACACATAGTCCAAATATGTGGTTTCTCAACTCTGATTCACCAATTTCTCCTTAATTAATTTCAGTGGCCCTCTGACCTCATGCGCAAAAATTAATTCAAATAGACTGAATTTGGTTGATTCCTTTGGTGCATCCCTATTTGCAAAAAAATACAAACAGAATTCTTTTATCCCAATCATCTGGATAGTCTTGACTATAAGCTTCAACGTGGTCTTTAAAGTTTGATGTCACTATTCTAACGCTCCCTGCAATTCTGGATTTGAATTGTTTTATTCCTAAGCTATCCAAAACTTCCCTGAATAATTTTGATGTAAAATTTGACCCTTGATCTGATTGTATCTCTGTGGGTGGTCTGTATCTAGTGAAAAATTTGAGTAACTCTTCTACAATTCTTTTAGTTGTGGTAATGCCTCTGGAAATCGAGTGGACATATCCCTTATTGTCAACAAGTACTGATTCCCACTTTTTGTTTTAGGTAGGGGTCCTATGCAATCAATTAAGACACTTGTAACAGGCTGCTTAAATGCACGAATGGGTATTAAAGGTGCTGGTTTTATCACTGCCTGACATTTTCCAATTACCTGACATGTATGACATGTTTGGCAAAATTCAACTAAATCTTTATGCAGTCCAGGCCAATAAAAATGTTTTTGAATTTTGGCTTGAGTTTTCTTTACTCCTAAATTACTTCCTCCTGGTAATTCATGTACTACCCGCCACACCTCCTTTCTGTAACCCACCGGTAATACAACCGAATGAACTTCTGCCCATTTCTCATCTGCCTGAATATGTGATACTCTCCATTTCCTTACCAAGATGTCATTTTTAAGATAGTAACATTCTGGGATACACTCAGGTTCTTCTTCTGTGTACGCTTTCTGATACAATTGCTTCAGTTTTTCATCTTTCTATTATAACTCAGTTAATTTCTCTGAACTAAAAATATCCACTTTGTCCTCAGCCTGTTCTTGTATTTTCTCGACCAATTGATCAAACATGGTCTCTGATAATTCTACTTCAACTTTCTTATCTTTATTCTTTAATTTCTCCTCCTGCTTCAACCTATGGCTTTGTGACCTTGTTAACACAGTCAGGAAAAATCCCAGTATATACTTTGTGTAATACCTCAGTTGCCTGATTTTCTGCTGGCTTTTCAACCACAGTAGGCAGCACTCCGACCTGTAATCCAGCTTTCTCATTACCAAGAATGAATTAATGTTCTGCAGCCAAGAGTTCCTCCAGTACTTCTATCACCACTTCTCCACTTTTCACCAGACATCCCAACCTCACTCTACAAAATGGAGCATTTCTCATCTCACCATGCATTCCACATATTACCACTTTTTCTGGCAGTAGTCCTTCTGAATGGCATATCTCTTCATCTCTCAACATTCAAGATTGACATGGTCCCATATATCTTAAAATTATAATTTCTTTACCTGCTCCTCCTGGCGTATGCGAGTGAACCTTACCCTTGCAAGTAAATGGGTTAAGAAGATTTGGCACTTTTCTTTCAACTAACCTCTGACCAGCCTGCACACTTTGGTGCAGCTTTTTAGCTTCCACTGTGCTTTCCTTTACCACTTCAACAAATTCACTGGCTTATCCTGTTTTCCCATATCTGTCTTCCCAGTGCTTATTTTAATCTGTCAACACTGCGACTTCATGTGGCCTACTTTATTGCAGTGAAAACACCTGAGCTTTTTACTTTTCTTTCTCCTTCATGAGTTTTCTTTTCACCCTGTTGTCTGTAGTAAGCTATCTTTATTATCTTCAATGAGATCTACTATTCCCTTCCTGCCCGAGGATTTCTCTTTTTCCCTCAATTTCTATCCCTCACAGATTGAAATTGATTCGGAAGTCAAACTTTGATTTATGAGCCAACTCATAAGCGTCAGCCATTTCAGCTACTAATCTTGCAGTTTTAACTCTCCATTTGCATTCTCACTACTTCAGGAAGTGAATTTTTGAACTCCAAAATGATCGAATCTCTAAGAGTGTCAAATGTTTGATCTATTTTCAATGCCCTTATCCACCTATTCAAATTACTTTGTTTGAAACTTTCAAACTCAATGTTCATTTGACCAGAGTCCCTCCTTAGATTCCTGAAATGTTGTCTGTCGGCTTCTGACACTGGCTGATATGCACTTATTATGTCTTTCTTCACCTCCTCATATTCCCCAGATACCTCCTCTGAAAGTGACGCAAATGCCTCACTAGATCTCCCTTCCAGCTTTGTTTGGATCAACAAAACCCATGTGGTCACCAGCCACTTCATATGTTTAGCCACTTCCTCAGATGAAAGAAAAAAAGCTTCAACATCCTTCTCATCAACTTTAGACAAAGTTTGGGGATAGTTAAACAGATCTCCACCAGGCCTTTGGTTTTGATGGGTTTGCTTGATGTCACTATCCTCCTCACTAGGCTTACCTTCTACCTTCATCTCCACCCGTTCGACTCAACTCTCCTCTCTAATTAAAAACTGGAAGAACTGCGGATGCTGTAAATCAGGAACAAAAACAGAAGTTGCAGGAAAAGCTCAACAGGTCTGGCAGCATCTGTGAAGAAAAAATCAGACTTAACATTTTGGGTCGGGTGATCCTTCCTCAGAACTGAAACGTTAACTCTGATATTTTCTTCACAGATGCTGCCAGACCTGCTGAGCTTTAACAGCAACTTCTCCTCTCTAATTGCCAACTTCTGAAACTCAAATTCTTCTGATTTTAATCATAAACCAAACTGTTTCATTTCCTTTTCATGTTCAAGTTCCTTCATCTGCAATTGAATTCTAACCATTTCCAAAGATTCCGATGGCATTTCCAGAAAATTTAAATATCGAGCTACTGCTGCAATTATCTCCCCTTGTCTCACAGAATCAACTCCAACTCTAGCTTGTCTGCCAATTCCAGCAGTTTTGCCTTGCTCACCTTTTGTAAAACTCCCAAAGTCACTTCTTCCACCATCAGAAATTCTTAGTGACTGAAAGAGTCATTACTATACAAGGCATGCCGTGTTTAAACCAACCGAATTCAACACCAAAACAAAAGACACTAACTCCTACCACTTGCTGCGTTTGAGTCTAACAATCCGAAACCTAAATTGGAATTATAGATTTCAATCCTGACAAGAACCCCCAATTTGTTATGGACCAGACCACACCCCTTCAAAATATTTTAAGAAGGTAGCCTAGATCCTAACTTTCTCTTATTTTAAAGGTAGATGTGAAGTGCATGTTCCAGATGTAGTGCGACTCGTCAAACTACTTGACGTTTAGCAAGACACAATTTATTTAAACACTATAGTTAAAATAGAAACAAAAGAAAGAGGAATTTAGAATAACGTAACTATTGGAAAACTTAACTGAATAACAGGTACAGTACCTAGTACGAATTAACTGTTCCAATATAGTAATATTCCATAAACACACCCTTTGGCAAAAAGGTAAATTCAGTCTCAGATTCTTACATGCAGTTCTCTAATCCAGGAGGAAGCAACATTAAGAGAGATTTCAGAGAAAGTAGCAGCTAGGGATCATTCACTGAAGCTCTAACTCTCCTGGGACCCCAAACAGCTTCTGATTACTATAGCTGAAAAAAAACTAGAAAGCCTGATCTGTGAGAGCTGGCCACTCCCCTTCCATTGTTTCAACTGTTTTTCAAAAAAAAAACCTAAAGGTCTCCTGAGTTATTTACTTCAGCCATTTTCAGCGGCCAGTTTTGTATCTCTGCCTTTACAGCCTTTCTTCAAAAAATGCCCAGGACAAAATAACCCTTTTTAAAGTGGCAGCATTGTCACAAAGCAAAACATTGCTTCAATTGCAGAAAACCTTTTAATATTTGTGTGTAAAAGATATAATGTGCTGGTAAGTCAACATTGCTGCAAAAAATTGATCCCTTTGAATATTGCATGCCCACCTTGTTTTTAATTATCACTTCTTACTCTTGCAGTGAATTTTTTTCTTCTTTGTCTTTTATTATGCTTTTCATATTTTTTTTTCATGTTTACCTGCCCCAATTATAAAAGCAGAAAGAAATGGACCAGGTGTGATATTGGACATTTGAGCATTAAGAACTTTTCTTTGGTAGCTTCCATAGAGAAAGGCTTGTTAGTATTTTTTGCCTGGAACCTAGTAACTACATTTGCCTTGTTCATCCGCAACTCCTGGAGAGGCTCTGAATTCCAGAGTTGCTGACAGATGGGGGAGTCAAGCTTGAAGAAGGGTGTGTAACCTATTGTAGAAGGTACCATTAGGCAAGATAGTGGCCAGATATTCCGATGGCCAAATAATTGAGAGTTGCCCAGGAAATGGAGTATTTCAAACTCCAATTCCCCCGTGTCTGGACCTCAAAAACAAGCCCATAAAGTTGATGGGGGGGTTTGGAGGATTCTGTTTTACTTAAGTTTACTATCACCCAGGAAAAGTTAGATAATTGTAATTATGCTCTAACTCAGGGCAACTGAACTAAATTAAACCATTGACTTACCACTGACACCCCCATGACCACGTTCCCAACCAAGCCCTGACACTCCTTGATCTGACACTCACCAGCCTTGATCTAACTCTACAACTATTCAATGCTTTACACTGATTGCCCAACCCTCCTGCTCCCCCTGACCTGAACCGACTGCACCCCTCTATGATTCAACATCATAGGACCTGACACCCCTCAAACCCCAAATTCAACAGCCACTCTCAATTCTGACCTAACAGTCCCAGACAAGCCCAATACTCATCCATTTAACTTGGAACTCACCCACCTTGCCCATTTAGCTCTCTAAGCCCTCCTTGCACTTTAGCACCATATCCTCTCACCCTCCTACACCTTACCCTCTCCACCCACTCCAATCTTAACCCTCGCTTAACTTACATACTTGCCTTTTCAAGCAGCAATCTACTGGGCATTTAAATTCTAAGAATACGGGCACTCAAAATACGGGCTGCAAAAGGATGCGTAGTTTCTGTGCCATTTATCTCCTATGCTAAATTTGTGAATTCCTAGACAGGTTTTAACAGGACGCCCTTATTCAGGAATCTCCAGTGCAGATGTTATCAAAATCTTATTAAATAAGATTTCTGAACTTGATTAGGATTTGAGCCATTATTTTACAATTTTTGGTGATTTGTTGATATCAAGCAATTTTCTTGTTACCTTTTGATACTAAGAATGGTGTACCACGGGGCTCAGTGCAGGAGCTACAATTTTTTATTATTTAAACAAATTGCTTAAATGAAGGACCTGAAGACATGGTTGCTGAATTTGCTGATGACACAAACATAGATAAGAGGGTACGTTGTGAAGAGGACTTAAGGACATGAAAGAGGGATATTGATGGGTTAAGTGAGGGGGCAAGGAAATGAAACTAGAGAAAGGACAAAAATCAACAAGTCCAGATACTGCTGCTGTGCTGGGCCCTTGACCCAAGCGTTGCAGGCCCACTGTCCAGTCTCCTACCTCAGCACAACTGCTCTGTCCTGGCTCCTGACCTGCATACATTGGCTCCGACCTGACTTGTGTGTGGCGACTCTGCCCTGCCCCAAGTACAGCAATCATCCTCAGACTGGAGTACTAGAGCTGTGTTCCCTACCCAAACACAGGACCCCCGGACCCCAGATATTGGACCATGATGTACCCCTGTGTCCAGGGTCGTGAATGGAGTAAATCTGGGAAAATGTGAAATTGTCCATTTTGCAAGGAACAATAAAAAAGAAACATTTTATGTAAATGGTGAGAGATTGCAGAGCCCTGAGATGTAGAGGAATCTGGGTGTCCTAGTGCATAAATTACAAAAGGTGTGCAGATACAGCAAGTAATTAGGAAAGCTAATAAAATGTCACTTACTGTGAGGGAAATTGAATACAAAAGTTGGGATGTTATATTTCAGTTACACAGGGCATTGGTGCGATCAAATCTGGAGTACTGTGTACGTATTGGCCTCCTTATTTAAGAAGGACGTAAATACGTTGGAATCAGTTCAGGGGAAATTAACTAGACTAATACCTGGAATGGACAGGTTGTCTAATGAGGAAAGGTCGTTCAGGCTAGGTTTGTATTTGCTGGAGTTTAAAAGAGTATGAGGCAGCTTTATTGAAACAGATAAGATCTTGAGAGGTCTTGACAGGATGGTTGTGGAAAGGATGTTTTCCCTTGTGGGAGAGTCTAGAACTATGCATCACTGTTTTAAAGTAAGGGGTTCCCCATTTAAAACTGAGACAGAGGATCGTGAATCTTTGGAATGCTCTTCTTCAAAATGTGTCAGAAGCTAGTACTTGAATATTTTTAAGGCTGATAGATTCTTGATGAATAAGGAAGTGAAAGTTTATTTGGGATAGATGGAAATGTGCAGTATGAGATAATCCATGACCTGGAATTGCAGAACAGGTTCAAGGGGCCAAGTGACCTACCTTTGATCGTAATTTGTATGTTTGTGTATTTATAAATCTGATGGCTTTATGTTCAATATATGTTTTAAACTGATTAGTGATAATCTTTGCAGTTCTTAAAACTGGCTTTAAAAAGTTGATGTGTGTAAAGGATACGTTAACTTTTTATAGGTATCCCATTTCTTTTGCCAAAATTTAAGAATTAAAGGATTTTTGTTTGCAAGTCTTTCTTGTTGAAAATTGTACCTTCTTAAAAATCAGTTTTAAATTATCAAATGAAAGATGTTACGCTGTTCCAAGCTTCCATTGATCATCTGTCGTTCCAGTCTATTTCACTCAATTAAAATATGCTACGTCATTGCTGGAAAATTAATGGCATGCTAACTGCCCTTGCCCTTATTAATGTGCACATCAGCTGGCAAACTTAGGGAACTACAAGACAGTCCATGACAGTGAATCTCCAGAACTTCTGATGGATACATGGTGGTCTGTTTTTTGCTAATTTCCTTGATCCTGGCTCTGCTTACCTCCCCTTTGCTTCCTGCCCTACGTTCTTGAGCCACCTAAAATGTTTGGAATTCATTCAGGCATGCTTGGAATTTCCTGCTGAGCTCATCTGCCTGTCACGTTCTGTTCTGTCAATACCTGCCTTAAAATCCACTCATTTGATCAAGATTTAATCCCACCATTTAATATTTCTGTGGTTTTAGCTTGGCATAAATTTATTTCTAATAGCACGTTATGCAACACCTTTGAATACTTTTCTGTGTTAAAACAATGCAACAGATCTTAGTGAAAAAAATATTTGATCTGCAAGTTCACGTGGCTAAGGGATGTACCATGAGTTATGAATCTTTAGAACTTGCGAATTGATTTACATCACTTCAGTGTTTGCTTTGGACAAATGACATCTCACTCTGGACCTCCTTATTATTTTAAAGAATTTACTGGATTTGCACATTAATTTCCCATTAAACAAGTAGATCATTTTGTCCTGAACAATGTAAAGTTAGCATTAACTTAGCATTAATCTCATACTTGCATAATTTAGAGTCTCACATTAAATTGCTGACATGGGCTCTTGACATGGCTAAAGATAAGGTGAAATTGTGCCTAGTTAATTGCCAGCCTGTAATTTAGAAATACAGGCCTTGAGTTTAAAGGGCATTACAAAGTTAATCTCTAGATATTGATCAAACCAAAGTACTGATGGTGTCTGATTCAGCCACAGTGATGCAAATGAATGTCAAAGTTAAGTATTGGCATTCTGCCTTGTTGGGAATAAGATTCTCTTGGAGGATACGCTATGCTAATGTAAATGGACATTCATCTAGCCAGAAACTCACTAAGCACTTAATGCTTTGAGGTTCACAAATCTGTTTAGGCGAACTGCATCTGTATTCATGATGATAAAGTCCTGTAGAGATCTCACCATGAGCACCAGGACCTGTTCCCAAGGATGTCTCCCTTTTTTTGATGGCATTTCTATCTGAGGTGACAGGCTACTCTTTGCCCTCCTCATTGTCTGATAAGGTGCCTCTTTCAGCAGCCTCTGGATCCTCAATCTGAATACCCCTCTACCATATTATGCAACAAATTACCACCAGGCTCAACATTCTTACTGCTGAATTCTGGAGTGCTGCTCCACAGCAGTAAAGGCAGTTGAACCACATTTTCAACAGCCATTTCAACAACTGGAGTTCTGAGGAAGGGTCACTGGACCCTGATTTTTTCTTCACAGATACTGCCAGACCTGCTGAGCTTTTCCAGCAACTTCTGTTTTTATTCACAGTACTATGCTGTACTTTGCCCCCCCAATCCAATCTTTCCTCATAAGACAATCCACTCATTTCATGTGTCAATCCAGTAAATTTTCTCTGAATTGCCTCCACTGCATTATATCCTTCTTTAAATAAGGAGATCAAAACCACACATAGTATTTAAGATATGGTCTCACCAATGCCCTGTGTAATTGAAGCATAACACCATTACTCTTATGTTCAGTTCCCCATGTAATAAAAGATGTATTCCATTAAGCTTCTTAATTATTTGCTGTACAAGAATACTAACTTTTAACAACACATGCACTAGAACACTTAGATCTCTCTGCACCTTGGAATTGTGCAAGTTTTCACTATTTAAGTAATACTTTGTATTTTTTAAAATTCTTCCTACCAAAGTAAATAACTTCACATTTTCCCACATTATACTCCGTCTGCAGGTTTTTGCCTACTCAGTCAACCTATCTATATCTATCTGCAACCTCCTTATGGCTTCCCCATAACATATTTTCCTACCTATCTTGACATCATCTGCAAATTTAGCTACTAAAACCTTTGATTCCCTCATCTAAGCCATAGAGTCATACAGTATGAAAACAGACCCTTCGGTCCAAATAATCCATGCCGACCATGTTCCCAAACTAAATTAGTCCCACCTGCCTCCATTAGACCCATATCCCTCCAAACCTTTCCTGTTCATGTACTTATCCAGATGTCTTTTAAACGTTTTAACTGTACCTGCATCCACCACTTCCTCTGGCTGTTCATTGCACACGCTAATGTCTTTCATTAATATAAATGGTAAAAAGCTGAGAGCCCAGCACAGACCCCTGCATGACCCAACTCACCACGTCCTGCCTATCAAGTAAGATATCCATTTACGCATAAGAGCATAAGAACTAGGGGCAGGAGCATGCAGTTCTGCCTCTAGAGCCTGCTCTGCCATTTGAAATGATCATGGCTAATCTTACCTCACCTTCACTTTCTCACCTGCTCTCTATAATCCCTTGACTATTACTAATTAAAAATCTGTCTGTCTTAAATTGCATGCTGTCTGTTTTCAGACAGCCAGTCAAACTTATATCTGTGCTAAGATGTAATTCCCAATACCATGATCTGCTACTTGCAGCAGTAACAACTTTGTGTGGCATCTTGTCAAATGCCAACTAAAAGCCAAATGCAGTACATCAATGGGCTCCCTGCCAACCGCTGAAAATTTCAATGAATTGGTTAAATGTCATTTCCATTTTGCAAACCCATGCTGAGTTTTTATGAGTGCCCATTTATAAATTCTGTAATGATCAATTCTAATTTATTTCCCATGACAGATGTCAAATGAACCTTCTTGCCACTCTAGTAGAATTTTATCAGAATCCACTCAACTTTGGGAAATTAAGATCAACACATCTAGTACCTCATTAATCACCTCTTTTAACATCCCAGATAAAGTCCACCAGGAACTAGACATTTATCAACCAGCAGTTTCATCAGTTTGCTCATTATTGTATCCCCGGTGATTATAATTTTACTGAGTTCCTTACTTCCTTCAAATTCCTAGCCTATAGGAATAGCTGCAATGTTTTTGTGCCTCCAAATGAAAATGGAAGCAAAATATTTATTCATTGCATCCTCCATTTCTTTATTTTTCACTATTAACTGACTGACTATTTTTACCTTCTAGAGAACCAAAGAACCTGTTGCTAGAAACATAAAAACAGGTAGCAAGAGCTTCCTCTTAACCTCCATTCATTTTCCTGATTAACCTGTTAGTTATTCTCTGCTGTTGTTAGTATTCTGACCGGTCATCTGAAGTGCCACTCGCTTTCGTGCAATTATCTCCTTTTTCTTTAAGTTTGATGTTCTTCTTAATCTCTTTAGTTAACCAAAGATAGTGGGATCTCCCTTGGAATTTTTCTTTATAGTAGGAATGTACTATACAGAATATTATTAAATATCCCTTAAAATGTCATTTCTTCTCTACTGAGCTATCTCCAGCTTAATATCCCAATTCACTTCAGCTGGCCAGCTTTCATGCCCATATAGTTGCCCTGTTTTATAATACTAGTCTTAAACCACTTCTCCATTATCAACTAGATGTGAAATTCAATCCTATTATGATTGCTACTATCAAGAGATATCTTAGCGTTGAGCTTGTTAATCAGTCCTTTCACATTACGCAATACTGGTATTTGCTGATATCATTCTGTGAAATTCTTATCAAGCCACTGTTACCAATCTGTGTTTCCTAATTTAAATGTACATTAAAATCACCATAATTATTGCTGTTCCTTTATCACAGGCACCCAATATTTCTTCTTGTATATTCCCTACATTGTTATTTTTTTGGGGACCTGTATATCACTCCCACAAGTAACTTCCTTCCCCAACTTTTCCTTATCTCCACCCAAATTAATTCTACATCCTGGTTTATAACTAATGCACCAACTCCACCTTTAATTAGAAGTTTTAACCCACTGTCTTTACCTTGCTACCTATTCTTCTTAAATGTCATATACCCCTCAATATTCAGAACCCAGTCCTTGTCATCGTGACTCTGTAATGGCTATCAGATGATATTCATTCGCTACAATGTGTACTATCAACTTAGTTGTGAATATCAGTATCTATTCAGATTTGGAGCCTTCAGTATTTTTGTTTTTTTTTAAGCATGTAGTCTTGACTACTGGTATATTCTTTATCTTTTTCTTACAGGGCACATTGAGCAATCTTCCACATTATCAGGTAGATGTCAGTGTTGTAGCTGTACTGGGACAGCTTGACTTGGGGTGCAGCTAGCACTGGAGAACAAGTCTTCAGTACCATTGCCAAAATATTGTAAGGACCCATAGCCTTTGCACTGTCCGATGACTTGATATCACGGCAAGTTGATCAAATTGATTGAAGACTGGCAAATGTATGATTAAAATATTTAAAAAGCATCTGGATGGGTATATGAATAGGAAAGGTTTAGAGGATATGGGCCAAATGCTGGCAAATGAGAATAGATTTATATAGGATATCTGGTCGGCATGGACAGGTTGAACTGAAGGGTCTGTTTCCATGCTGTATATCTCTATAACTCCATGACTCTATAATTGTGATATCGGGGATCTCAGGAGGAGACAGATTGATCATTGATGTGGCCCTTCTGACTGAAGATGGATGCAAATGCTTCAGATTTAGTTTTTTTACACTGTTGTGCTAGACTTTGCCATAATTAGAGATGGCAGTGTATTTGGAGTTAGTTGTCAGTTGCTTAACTGTCCACAGCCATGTGGCAGAATGTGACAGAACTGCAGGGCTTGGATCCAATCGATTGTTTGTGGGTTAGCTTTGTCATCCCATACATGCAGTCTCGTACCCTTCCTGGTGCTCTGCCCCTCTCTCTCCACTTTCTGCCCCATCCATTTTACACATTGACACCGCAGAGGAAAAGGGCAGTGGGTGGAAGTGAGAACTAAGTTAGCGTAGGGATTTGAGAATTGATGGGCAAAGGGAATTAGGTTACAAGGGTGGGGTATAGAGTGTATGTCACTGTGATGGTGGTAAGAGGAGTGAGGGCTGGAGGAATACTTCATATTTCTTCCCTTTTGGGGATGCAAAATTGAGGTCCCAGGACACCTTCGATGGAGCTGACTTTAAGTGCTTTCTGAAAAGGCCCTAGAAAACCACTTAGTATCCAGCCAGTGACTTTCACATCCCATGAATGAATAAAAAAACGAACAATGTCTGTCCCTTTTCAATATAATCTGTTTTGAACTTGTCCGAAATTTTCAAATTTGCAGGAGCGAAATGTTAATTTTAATTTCAGTTCGTTTTAGGTGCTTCCTCAATTTTGCATGTTTAATTTATCTTATTCTTCAGGTAGAACAATTGTTAGAGGGCTACCTTCAAGATGTTGGGATCCAGGAGGACCAGTTTTTGGAAGCCTGCAATTCCCCACTTGCACAGTCTGAGTCATTTCAGGTAAAAAAGTGAATTCTGTCACTTGCATATTTAGAATAAAATGTTTTAAAGTAACACCTTAATTGATATGATTGATATCTTGTGAAATGCATAATGACTATAGGAAAAGACCACTTAGGAAAAACTTGGCATATTTCTTTCATTATTATAATTTTGGCTCTCATTAGATGCGTTTTCTCTTGCTCTGTGCAAAGAATTACTCCTTTAAGAAAACCCTTGTCCCAAAGAACAGAATTATGATTTTCACAAAATACTTGCTGGTGTGAATAAGCAACTCTTTAATCTCTTGATTAGTTCACAGAGATTGCTTTGATCTTGGAACTCCCAAATAATTGGACAAAAAACCCAACTGCTGGACATTGTCAACTTTATCAAATGAAGTTTAGTAGGAAATTGAAATGATCAGAATTAGCAAACGCAGCAGATGTCACCTAAATAAAAAATTATGCGTGCAGATGCTATTCAAAAACAATAGTATTTGGAAATACTGTTTGCTTTCCATTGTGTCATACCTATGTTACAAAGATCATGCATTAACTGGCTAATCCTTCACTTCACGATGTCACCCAGCCTGACAACTGACATGAACGAAAGAAAACTAAACCATTCAGAAAGATGTATATGCCAAGTGTTTGATCCCAGTTGATGTTAACTCTGGATTTGTCAAATCTCAGAGTAAAACCTGGCTTGACAGATCCTAACTTTGTTACCTATCTAACATGGAGGTCAATAACTGAACACATTCTCGAGAGTCTACAAATATATGCAAAAGTATTCACCTGGTAAAGAAAGATTCTGACATTCCAGAACAGAAGAGGGAAACAGGGAAGGTTGTATTGAGTCCCAACAGTTCTTTTGTCTGAACTTGACTTTGTATCCTTGAGGGTAAACTCTCCCTAAGGGCACTAAAAACCGAAAGGATACTGTAAATCAGGAACAAAAACAGAAGTTGATGGAAAAGCTCAGCAGGTTTAGCAGCATCTGTGAAGAAAAAAACCAGAGTTAACGTTTCGGGTCCGGTTCTGAGGAAGAATCACCAGACCCAAAACGTTAACTCTGATTTTTTTCTTCACAGATGCTGCCAGACCTGCTGAGCTTTTCCAGCAACTTCCATTTTTGATAGTTATGACTGTCCGCCCTGGGTGAGAATCCCCAGTTCATTATGAGTCTGACAGGATACTCACAAATCATTATACTCCCAGGTGACAAGATAGAAAATGGTTACTTTTTTTTTAGGTTACATTTTTTTTTATTCATTCCCCCCTCACCCTTTGGGAGTCCCACCCATCATGGGTAGCTTTCCAAGTTCCAATGTATATATGATTTCTGAAGAGCCAATTTAACCAGCCTTTCTTGGGTTAAGGAAAGAATAAATTTATTAATTAGTAAAACATGAAAAAAGAAGTAATAAAATGGAACACAGATTTGAAACGAGAAGTGCGGGAATAGATAAAAGATACATGAATCAATCTTTGGCTTGTCCGTGAGGAATAGATGGTGAAATGTCGCTACGTTAAGTTGGGTAGTTCCACTAGTGCTGACCTCAGCTGTTGAGCATTCAGTCTGAAGATTCTTGGTTCTCCAAGTTAGCCAAAGGGAGTTGTTCTTTTTCCTTTTCAGTGGTGGCTTTGCTAATTTGCAACTTGCTTCCAGCAATCAGCAAGAGAGACTTTTTTTTTGCCTGCAAGTGCTGGGGTGCTTAGTGGATGTTCTTCAGCTGTGGACTTCACAACATAAACCAGCCCAATCAAACTAAAACGTTAGACTAGCACACTAAGATCTACACTGCAGTTGGTTTTGGAACCCTGTCTCGTAGAAATGCTTGCAAAGTCTTCTCAAATGGAAAGGGAACTTATGACCTAAATGGAGAGAAACTTCAAAGTGTCTTTGTGCATGCTTTGCAGAAAACTTGTATGTAGGTACAGCAGGTAATAAGGAAGGCAGATTGAAGTTTGGAATTTATTGTTAAAGGAATAGAGTATAAAAGTAGGGGAGTGTTGCAGCAACTGTACAAGGCAATAGTGAGACTACACCTGGAGTAATTTTGGTCGCCTTACTTGAGTAGGGCTGTGGTTGTATTGGAGACAATTCAAAGCAGGTTCACTAGATTGATTCCAGAAATGGCAGGGAGTTTGTCTTATGAAGAGACATTGAACAGTGTAGGCCTATACTGCCTAGAGTTTAGAAGAATATGAGGAGATCTAATTGAATATATAAGATGCTGAAGGGGATTGACCAAGTAGACATAGAGAGGATATTTCCTCATTTGGGGTAATCTAGAACAAGAGGTCATAGTTTTAGGATAAGAGGTAGCAGATTTAAAACAGATGTGAGAAGAAATAACTTCCCTCAAAAGGTCATGAATCTGTGGAATCTGCTACTTCAGAATACGGTGGATGCTGGGACCCTGAGGAAATTTAAGAAGGACAAAGACAGATTTTTAATTAGTAATGGGTTGAAGGGTTATGGAGAACAGAGAGGAAAGTGGAGGTTAGGCTGAGATGAGATTAGCCATGGTTGTATTAAGTGGCGTGATCAAGGGGCTGAATTGCCTACTCCTGCACCAAGTTCTTATGTTCTTATCAAAAAACAAAGAACTACAGGTACAAAAGAAAAAATTGTTGTAAAAGCTCAGCAGGTCTGGCAGAATCAGTGAAGAGAAATCAGCGTTAACATTTCAGGTCCAGTGACCCTTCCGCAGAACTGATGGTAGCTAGGAAAATGTCGGTTTCTATGCAGAAGATAGGAGGGGCAAGATGTAAACAATAGGTAAGGATAAAGCCCAAAGAGAGAGAAGAGCAGTTGGACAGACAAAGGAGTGGATAACGATCTGGCTAGGAGGGTGAATAGCTGTTAATGGAGATTGTTAGTGGCTATCAATGGGTTGTGTGTAACTGTGATTATAAGGCCTGGTGTGTGGTGGTGTTGGGTGGGTGGGTGGGAGAATAGGAGAGTTCAAGCTCTAAAGTTATTGAAATCGATATTAAGTCCAGAAGGCTGTAGGGTCCCCAGGCGGAAATGAGATGTTGTTCTTCCAGCTTATGCTGAGCTTTGCTGGAACACTGCAGCAGGCCTGAGACAGAGATATTGGTCAGGGAACAGGGTGGTGTGTCGAAGTGGCAAGTGACTGGAAGCTCAGGCTCGTTTTTGCAGGCAGAACGTAGGTGTTCTGCAAAGCAATCACCCAGTCTACATTTCGTTTCCCCAGTGTAGAGAAGACCACGTTGTGAGCAGTGAATGCAGTAGCCTAGATTGTGTGTGGTGCAGGTAAAGTGCTGCTTCACCTGAAAGGAATATTTGGGACCTTGGATACTGAGGAGGGAGGAGGTAAATAGGCGAGTGTTACACTTCAGCAATTGCAGGGGAAGGTCCCGTGGGCCTGGGGCTGTAGGGGTGTGTTGGGAGTGAAGGAAGAGTGGACCAGGGTATCCCTGCGGAAGGTGGACAAGGAAGGAGAGGGGAATGTGTGTCCGGTGGTGGCATCCTACTGGAGGTGGCGGAAATGGTGGCTAATGACTTTCTGGATGTCGATGCTGGGGGGATGGTAGGTAAGGACAAGGTTGAGGGAGGGAAGAGAGGTGGTGAAAGCAGAAGTGCAGGAGGTGCGTCGGACCCAGTTGAGGGCCCTGTCGACAATGGTGCTGGGGAATCCTCAGTTAAGGAAGAGTGTGGACGTTTCATAGACTCCGTTGTCAAAGTCGGCATCATTGGAACATATGCAACAGAGACGGAGGAGCTGGGAGAATGGAATAGAGTCTTTACAGGAAGCAGGATGTGAGGATAGAGAACTGCAGATTCTGGGAATCTGAAACAAAACAGTTTCTCCAGTAATTTTTGCTTATAATGTCCTTATGTTGTGTATTTTTATAAGGGGAAAACACAAGCATGTCTTTTGTGCAGAACTGCTTTCTTTTATCTCACATCATGCCCTCAGTCTGGGATATAATTCATAGGAGATGGTTTTTGCTGAGGTGGTAAATGGTCCCATTATCACTGCAAACAAAGAGATTGCAATTCAGTTTTTGCATCTGATCTCTTTCTTTTTGAATTCTTTGTGCCTGAAGTTCTGTAATATCCTTTGTGTCCAACATTCTGTAGGTTCTCTCAGGACTAAATGTAATCCACACAGAAATTTTCCAGGCAGTTATTAATTTACGTTTTCAGAAATTACATTCCCAGCCACCTTTGTCTTTCTTTAGTGTTTGAACAAAAACCATAAAAGTTCTATAATTTAGTAATTTAGGGTTATGATCCGTTGTCATAATATATATACAAACATATGGATTAGGAGCAGAAGTAGAACATTTGGCCCCTAACTCTGTTCCCGTATTCAATAAGATCATAGCTTATCTGTTTGTGTTTCGAATTCCACTTTCCCATTTACTCCAAAAGCCTTTGATTCTCTTACCTAACAGAAATCTATCTACTTTCACCTTAAAGATATTTAATTACATCACTTCCATTTTTCATGACTAAGTAGTCTCTTCAGGATCCACTCTGCTCACATCGCATGGGGCTATAGGGGTGTGTTGGGAGTGAAAGGGATAGAAAAGGTGCATGGGGAAGGGGATAGAAAAGGTGCTCTAAGAATAGTCTGTTCCATCACCAACCTGGCTGTAAAACTGTATCCAGTGGGTTCATCTAACTGCAGTCTGAAAACCAAGGTCAAACTCAATCTCAGAACCTGCAGTCTGAATCCTCATGGATAGCAAGCAAAGCAATCTTCCAAAATGATGAACTGGCTTTGTTGCCCATGAACTCAGGCACTTTAACATTGATTTCACTACCCTGCAGAAGATCCAAATAGGAGGTGAAGGCCAGTTGAGGGAAGAAGGTGGTGGTTACACCTTCTGGAGAAGAAAACCCAGCTTAACCCAGGACACATGGAATTGGATTCAATATCAAGAACAAATTTGTCAGCTGACGTTTGGAACCCCCTGTAGGTATCAACAATTGCCTCATGACTATCCATCTACAACTTGTAAAGAACCAGCAAACAATGATTGTGAGTGCCTATGCACCAATCCTTGATACCATAGATGAGACAAAGAAGGCTTTATTCCAACCTGAACACCATACTTACCAACATCCCTAAAGAAGATAATATTATCATCCTTGGATGAGTTCAACAGCAGAGTTGGAAATGATGCCCAAATTTGGAGAGAAACCATTAGAAACAAAAGAATCAGGAATTTCAACTCCAGCAGGATTTTCCTGCTCACCAAATGTGTGGAACACCAGCTGGTCATCACTAACACACTGTTCTACCAAAAACAGAACTTCAAGATGTCCTGGAGGCATCCATGATCAAAGCACTGGCAAATGATCAACTACATCATCTTTCAAGCCTGAGACCCAAAGGATGTCCTCAACAACAAAGCAATGACCGATTCAGATGACAGCTGGACAGATAACTAGTCCTAGTCCTAGTCCTCAATGTCCAGCAGCAGAAGATGAAAGACTGTTTAGAAAAAAAAGCTCAATGCATAATAGATGTTTCTCTATTAGACATGTTGCTCTTAGTCCATACCGTGAGCAGTTCCACTTTATATAGATCTGTCCATTTGTCGATGGCTGCTCAAAAGATACTTGGAAAACACTGTCCCCACAACACATATCTCCACCATGGTTAGCATGGTTCAACTACTTCCATTACTCAGTATTCTGGAAAATATAAATCAGTTAATGACTTGCTTCAATTTCAGCTGGTGATCATTTCTTTTATATCTGCAGGCGTGCATATTGTTAAAGGACAATACAGCAGACGAACAGGCTCTTCGGCCCTCCAAGCCTGTGCTGGCACATTTTGCCCTTGCACACTAAAGCTGTTTTCACTTACGGGATCTGTATTCCCTCTATTCCCTGCCTATTCATGCATTCCCTAGTAATTGACCCCTCCACTCTGGGAAAAAATCTCATACTTTCCACTTTATCTATGCCATTCACAATCTTATAAACTTGTATTGGATTGCCCCTCAACCTCTTGCATTCCAGTGTAAACAAACCCAGTCTATCCAACCTAGACCAACCAACACCAAGAGACACGACCAAATCTCACTTGTCTCACTTCACACGAACAACAAGGGAGATGAATTCAACTGGGACTACGCACTGATAATCACACAAGCCCAACAGTGACACGCCAGGGAATTCCTGGAGGCCTGGTATTACAACTGGAACTCTATCAACAAAACATTGAATTAGACCCTGTGTACAAACCACTGAGAAACAAAACCGGAAGCAATACCAAACACCCCAGCAAACCGAGGCATATAAATAACAGGCGGGACAGAACACTGAGGCTTCACTAGACATGCACTGATAATGTTACCTAGCAGGGTGACAAAATGTTTGTAACCAAACCCACCGGTTCGGCGAGCATGTCTACAACCTATCCAACCTTTCTTCATAAGTGAAATCCCCCATACCAGGCAATATCCTGGTAAAGCTTTTTTGTACTGTCTCCAAAGCATCCACATCCTTCTGGTAGTGTGGTGACTAGAACTGTATGCAATATCCCAAGTGTCGCCTAACTAAAGTTCTATAAAGCTGCAGCATAACTTACCTATCCTTATACTTAATGCCCTTTACAATGATGGCAAGCATGCCATAGGCCTTTTTTACTACCTTATCTACCTGTTCTGCCACCTTCAGTGATCTGTGGACCAGCACACCCAGATCCTTCTGCATTTCAATACGCCTAAGGGGTCTGCATTGCTGAATGCAATGTGGTGCTCTCCTCACCAGATGCCATTAGCACCTTTTACCACTCCTTGTTCCTCCCATCATTTTTCTTCTCCTGTTCTGTATCCCTGTGTAAATATACCACGCTTACTTCCTCCAAAACAATTGCTTCTCCTGCTCCCTGCTGCTCAGAGTCTGTTGCGACTGCTTTCTTAGCTGCCTCATCAGTCCATCAGTCACTTAATTGGATAAAGTCTCTTCCGTTTTGCTTTAACTTTTATCGGTGCTTCCTCTATTGGTAGTCTCGTAGCTTCCACTAATTCTTTAATTACTGTGTTATGTTTTATGTGCCCTCCTTCTGAGGTGATTTACCCCTTTCAACTTCATGTTACCATATAATCAAGTAAAATCCCAAAGCCTTACCTACTGTCGATATAATTGATAGACTGTTATCATATTGTGCAATAATCTCTACCCAACATTTCAATTGTTTTCAAAATTATATTCTTTTCTTCACCACATCTAATGTTGTAGATGGTCATTACCTAACCGTGATGGTACAGCTTATCTACAGATTACTTTATTCAATAACATTCTATAACAGAAATTGTTGCTAATTCTTAATTACAAGTAGTTATACGCAAATGCTTCAACTAACAAATGAAATTAACTTAAAAGATCCTATGGCTCTCTTTTCCTTAAACTTATATTCCTTATTGTTATTATAGTTCCCAAACTTTTAATTATTCCAATCCAAAATTAATCCCGTATATACTAGTCATTTAACCTGCTATTACCTTCACTGTACCTGTATAAATTCTAAATTGATGTATTCAGTGGGGGTAAATCGTGATAGATTATTTCACATTCTCAAAACAAAATGATTTGATTTTCTCTTCTAATTCAGGCATCTCATTGTTGCCATTCTATATTATTCGCAAGTCTCAGAGAACTTTTACTGTCCAATAAAAGATATTTGCAATATTCTTAAAATTGAAATAAAAAAAATTGATTCCTCCTATTGAACCAAGGAGAAACCTGAGAAAGGGCAACTCATTTTTTTGGTTAAGAACTTCATAGCCTCTAGGACTGAATATTGAATTCCACAACTTTAGAGCTTGACCTCATGAGGTCTGTTCTCCATTTCACTTACATTTTCCCACTACTATCCCCCACCCAAAACGCTTGTCTTATTTATGCCTTGTTTACTTTGCTTTCAGCCAAGAGGACCCACTTTCAACCTTCCATGTCTTAATGTAGACCCATTTTACTATCTATTTCTCTCTTACCCCAGTTAGGAATCCCTTTTTATTTTGCACTGGGCTGCTGCATCATCTGTTCCCCTCGCTCCTCATCTGCTTCTGTCTAAACTATAAATGACACTATTTTCCAAACCCTTGAAGTTCTGAACAAGAGTCATTTCGGACTCAAACAGTTAACTCTGTGTTACTCTCCATGGATATTTCTGTGTTCTATTTTCTGCTGTTTTCTCACAGACATTGTCTGTATTTCACCAAAATCTGGCACTATCTTGCTGATAATACAGCTCCTACACTCATAGCCTGTCTTTGCATTTCTGTGTTCCCATGTGCTATTCCAACCTGGCTGAAAATTTAACCCTTAACTAACTGATATAGATTCCACCTCTTCAGCCATCCCTTAAATTTTTCTTTGTTGTAGGAGTATAGAAATATAGAAACATATAGAAGATAGGAGCAGGAGGGGGTCATTCAGCCCTTTGAGCCTGCTCTGCCATTCATCACGATCATGGCTGATGTCCAACTCAGTAGCCTAATCCTGCTTTCTCCCCATAACCTTTGATCCCATTTGCCCCAAGTGCTATATCTAGCTGCCTCTTGAATACATTCAATGTTTTGGCATCAACTACTTCTTGAGGTAATGAATTTCATAGGCTCTTTGGGTGGAAAAAATGTCTCCTCATCTCCATTTTAAATGGTCTACCCCGAATCCTCAAATTGTGACCCCTGGTTCTGGACACAGCCACCATCGGGAACATCCTCCCTGCATCTACCCTGTCTAGTCCTATTAGAATTCTACAAGTCTCTATGAGATCCCCCTTCATTCATCTGAACTCCAGCGAAAACAATTTTAGCCTAGTGAATCTCTCCTCATACGTCAGACCCGCCATACCCGGAATCAGCCTGGTAAACCTTTGGTGCACTTCCCTGAGAGCAAAAGCATCCTTCCTCAGAAAAAGATATCAAAACTGCACACAATATTCTAAGTGTGGCCTCATCCAGACCCTGTATAACTGCAACAACACATCCCTGCTCCTGTACTCGAAACCTCTCGAAATGAAGGCCAGCATACTATTTGCCTTCTTTACTGCCTGCTGCACCTGCATGCTTACCTTCAGTGACTGGTGCACAAGGACACTCAGGTCCTGCTGTACACTCCCATCTCACAATTTACAGCCATTCAGGTAGTAATTGCCTTCTCATTTTTGCTTCCAAAATGAATAACGTCACATTTATTCAAATTATACTGCATCTGCCATTGATTTGCCCAGTCACCCATCCTGTCCAGATCATACTTAAATATCTCTGCATCCTCATCACAGTTCATCCTCCCAGCCAACTTGGTATCATCTATAAACTTGAGATATTACATTTTGTTCCCTCATCCAAATCTTTAATATATATTGTGAATAGCTGGGGTCCCAGCACTGATCCCTGTGGCACTCTGCTAGTTACTGCCTGCCAATTTGAAAAGGACCCAATAATTCCTACTCTTTGTTTCCTCTCTGCCAACCAGTTTTCTATCCATCTCAATACACTTCCCCCAATCCCATGCGCTTTAATCTCTTATGTGGGACTTCGTCAAATACTTTCTGAAAGCCCAAATAATCCACATCAACTGGCTCCCCTTATCAGTTAGGCTTACTGGTCTATAATTCCCTCTTTTCTCTCTAACTCCCTTTTTGAATATTGGAGTGACATTAGCTACCCTCCAGTCTGCAGGGACTGTTCCAGAGTCTATAGAATTCTGGGAGATGACCATCAATGCATCCACTATTTCTAGAGTCACTTCCTTATGTACTCTGGGATGTAGATTATCAGGCCCTGGGAATTTATTGGCCTTCAATCCCATCAATTTTCCCAGCATAATTTCTCTACTAATATTGATCTCCCTCAATTCTTCCCTCTCACTAAATCTTGCATTCTCCAATATTTCTGGTATCTGACTTGTGTCCCCTTTTGTGAAGATGGAACCAAAGTATGTTTTCAGTTGCTCAGCCATTTCTTTGTCCCCTATTATACATGCCCCCATTTCTGTCTGTAGGGGACCTATATTTGTCTTCACCAATTTCTTTCTCTTCCCATACCTATAGAAACTCAGTGTCTGTCTTTATGTTCCCTGCAAGCTTACTTTTGTGCTGTATTTTCCCCCTCTTAATCAATCACTTGGTCCTTCTTTGCTGAATTCTAAACTGCTCCTATCCCCTTAAACGTCTGGAACTTCATCTTTATTGGTCTATCCCCTAGCCTCATATCATTGTTCATTTCAGCTAGCTCACCTAGCAAAGTGTTCAAACTGCCATTATTTCTTTTATCCCAACAATAGCCTTATAAACACCAAACCCCAGTGAAGATTCACTACTATGTCCACACTAAGACCTGTTGCTCAAACTGGCATAGCTGCATTCAGTTTCATTTGGGCAAATTCCTGTGCATTCTGTAGATGATTTTCTTCCACTGTATCTCTTCTTGACACACCTAAAACGAACTGATGGTAAACTCCTTATGCCTTTAACTTTAGAGCAAGTACAAGTCCCACAAATTTACTTTTCAGCAGTATTAGATTTCTTTCTCAAGAGTTTAATTCCCCTACTTCTGCAGTCTGGCATATCTACATTCCGGTATCTTCTGAATTTTTCTGTCTGTGAGTGCTCTCGTTTCCTGTTGTTAGACGATCTTTTTTTCTACCTTTTTTAAAATACACTAAACTACCACTCTTCATTTCAAGGGTTGCAAAAATGCATGCATACCAACAGGCTTACGGATCTCTCCTCCACCAATTGCGCAAAAACATTTCTAAAAATGAAACTAAACAAGGTCTCCCCTTAAAAATGGAAAATATGTAAACTATAAATTAAATTAAAAGTCATACGTTGTTCCTAACACAAGATATCCTTGATGATATAAGTTGTTTCCCCAGAGTACTCCTTAGGACAGTGCTACTGAGTTTTGCCAGAGGAATTTGTTTAATTGAAACACTAGGAAATAGAATGACAAGTGAGCAATGTGCTGTTTCAGATGCATGAAATGTTCTGATGAAACATTATGGTAAAAACTCTCTTTTTAGATTTTTCATTTGGAATCCCTTATTTCTGATAACATACTCAAAGTTAATTAAACCAACTCAATTAAAATATAAATCTGTTTTAGCTAGCAATTTTCTGCTAGATTTTTGTTGGTTTACACCAATTTTGGATAAGAAAGGTCAAGGTATATGCATTATTTCTCAGAAGTACATTATGACCTCTTACTGCTTTAGTATTGTTCTATACAATCTATCTGTTTGACACTTTGCAATCTGACTCTCATTAACCAAGTCTCTGCAGGGTGTTGTTTGTGTTTGGGTGAACGAGCATTCCATGTGTTAGTTTATAAATGGCTGTTAATCTGAAGTAGTAATGTACAATGCAGTAAATTGGTACCTTTTGTTTCAGCAAAATACCACAGGGGTTCATTCAGATCATATTTTTGTACAAGTGTTTGCCTGAGAAAGCAATATTTAGTTAGGAGCCTAAGAACTGTGTTTGGTGTCAGATTAGCAGGGAATCTAGGTCAGATTATTACTACAGGAAATAAACAACTGCGTTATGTTTAGAAAATACACAAGTCGTAGCTTTATTTTCTAATATATCGAAGAGAGTAGTGAAATGTAGATTTCACTTTTGTTTACTCTGAAGTAGCTTATTCATCTATACTAATGTAAGGGAAGCCATTAAGTGGCCTCATAACCTATATCTTAATTAGCTAATAGCACATAATCGTTTCACGAATCACATGGCAGCACACAATAATGTTTTAGTTATTAATGTACACAATAAAGGTGTTGTCCACTTTCTTTCACCTTTCTCTTCCCCTTCCTCAAAATTTGTCTGCTAGCTATTCACTCACTGTCTGCCCTCACCTGCCTCCATTTGAATTATTCTTGTGAATGAGACTTGATTCCCTTGCAGTCGGCTAGTTCAATCCTGGAATTTATTACAAAACTTTCAGCTTGAGGATAGTCTTTTTTTCCATGAAGATAAAGATCTCTTTTGACAGAAAAGGGGAATGAAAGATATTTCATTTTTATCACAGCTCATTGACCCAAGCTCTTGTTCTGATTATTTGCTATCTACCATTATCAAGGCAATTCATCATTGGAAATTGAAAGAATTGCTGCTTTCCTTTGTGGATTTTTTTTGTGTTGTTCCCCAATCCAAACAAGAACATGTAAATTACTTTTTTCCATATGTAGCATTTGTGGAGGAGGTGTGTCGTGGTAATATCACTGTGCATAAGCTAATGCTGTAGGAACACAGGTTCATGGCAGCTGGTGGAATTTAATTCTGAATAATAAATCTAGAATTAAGAGCTGGTTTCATTAATAGTGATCGTGGAATCATTGTCATTTGTCGCAAAAACCCATCCGGTTCACTAATTTCCTTTCAAGGGAGGATTTTGCTATCCTTAATTGATCTGGCCTATATATGACTGCAGACCCTCAGCAAAGTGATTGGCTCTTAATTACCCTATGAAATTGTTTAGCATGCCACTCAGTTCAAATGCAGTTAGGAATGGCTTCCAAATGGCAGCCATGCCTAAATCCCATGAAAGAATGAAACAAATGTGACATTTATTTTCCAAGTTAACTGTCATTCTGACAACTCAGTTTATAATTGAATATTATTTTCTGTACTTCTGTAATACTCAAATCCCAAGCGTATTTTCAAAATATCTGATTTTGGTTTTTAATACTTTATTTCAATAGGAAGCTGTTTACTTTTAATGTTTTGGATAATATTAATCATGTTTATCTACCAAAACCAGCCAAACAGTACTTTTCACTTTGTTGCCGCAGACTTGTACTTTGTTCGTGTTCCATAACCCAGATTCAAGATGCAATAGGGAATAGTATTTGTAAATTTTCATCTCCTGCAGAGCCAAAAGGGAGGAAGATGAAAGAATGTCTCAATTTCTGTAATCTCCCAAAAGATCTCTACCTCTGAACTTCGATATATTTTTATGTCATTATTCTTCTTAATATTAGTCAGATCTTTTGGTACAAGGCACAGCTATAAAAGACTGATATTTGCATATAGTCAACATTTTTTCTACACTCGGTTGATTAGACATTGCCATCAGTACTGAGTTTTAAGTGTCCATCTTAAACATAGTTCTGAATGCCTTACAAAGTGCCTGTTGATTTTCGTTCTTTACCTGTAATTGAAAGACCTGTATTGCTTACCTTATTTGGCTGGATTCTGATACGTACACTTGAGAAGAACTCAACTGGGTAGACATCCAGCCTTGTTACCTTTCCTAGCTGGACCTCCTGATTTTTCCGTAGAAGTACAGTTTACTTCCCTGCCAAATTATCGACAAAGTCCCACAGATTGGATTGTTCTGCTCAGAGCACAGAGAGGTAATGCATGTATTCAATGTTAATTATACCTAAAACATCATTGTAAAACTCTGTTTCTTATAGCAGATGTAAAATTTGTAGTCCTAAATGTCAGGCTGAACAGGATATCCTTGAAATGAATTGGTTGGTAAGACCGCTTTGGCTCAACTGATGTGGGTGTGCCTACAGGGCGAGTTTAGTGACAAAGGTTTCAAAGAATAAATTACTAAATATTCCCTTTTCGTAGCTCCCATGAATTTATTTCCCTTGGGTGGAGAGAACATCTGGGAAACAGATGAGAGCAGTTCTTGTAATGAGACAGTAACAGTCTAATCTTAAGTAGGAAGTGTTTTCAGGCTTGCCTTATTGCTCTGGAGTCCAGTCAGCCATTCTGTCAACGTAGATATTACTGACTTACAGTAAAATTAATAGGGAGGAATAAAGCTCTGTTAAATTGGGGTATTCTGTACCTTTCTAAGAAAGCCTGAATTATCCAGCATCTGGTAAGAACATCAAACCAATTAAAACAAAAATTACATTCAGCCTCTGCAAGTTTAAAAAATCTAAGTCTGTTGTTTGAGATCTTGAAGTCTTGTGTGGCGCTTTCACTATTGGGAATGAATGCTTTGCTCAAAGGCAGGTCCTTGGCTCATTGTCTACTGATACTTCTTCTTGAGATGTGCTCTTGGAAATCCTTGTCAGTCGTAGTTTATCATTGCATTCTACCTTTAGGAAGGGCTGGGAAGTGGGTCTAAAGTCAGCTGGAGGTCAACTGCATTGTTGGTGATATTCTGAACTACATGCTAACCATATAACCAACTAAATGGACCAACCCCCATCCTTCTTCTACTTCCTCTATATGCTCACAATGTTAGTGGCCTAAGGATAATTCTTATAATCAGTACATAATTGTCACTGAGCTGGTGTTAAGTTTGTGTGTCAGAACATGAAATATTCAGATTTGAGAAGTTTCCATTCTGCTAGGTCTGTTATTAACCGAGAGGTTAAATGAGTTTCTAGCCTAAGCTAAACAACAACGACATAATAATGCAAGCTACCAAAATCAAACTTTAAAATGTACACTTGTATCCCCCACGCGGATGGCCTAAAAGCCCTTCGCTTCTTCCTCTCCCGCAGGCCCAACCAGTCCCCCTCTACCGACACCCTCATCCACTTAACAGAACTCATCCTTACCCTTAACAGCTTCTCCTTTAACTCCTCCCACTTCCTACAGACTAAGGGGGTTGGCCATGGGCACCCGTATGGGCCCAAGCTATGCCTGCCTCTTTGTAGGATACATAGAACAGTCCCTTTTCCGCTGTTATCCTGGCACCATACCTCACCTCTTCCTCCGCTACATTGATGACTGTATCAGCGCTGCCTCGTGCTCCCACGAGGAGCTTGAACAGTTCATCAACTTTACTAACACCTTTAACCCCAACCTCAAATTCACCTCGACCACCCACGATACCTCCCTCTCCTTCCTGGACCTCTCTGTCTCCATCTCTGGTGACCACCTCAAAACTACATATATTTCAAGCCCACCAACTCCCACAGCTACCTAGACTACACCTCTCTCACCCACCCTCCTGCAAGAATGCGATCCCCTACTCCTAATTCCTCCGCTTCCGTCGCGTCTGCTCCCAAGATAGGGCATTCCATTCCCGCATATCCCAGATGTCCTCCTATTTCAAGGACCGTAACTTCCCCCCACCGGTGCTCAAAAATGCCCTCAACTGCATCTCTTGCATTTCCTATACTTTTGCCCTCACATCCCCTCCCCCCAACAAAAATAAAGACAGAATCCCCTTGTCCTCACATATCACCCCACCAACGTCTGCATCCAACGTATCATTATCCGCCACTTCTGCCACCTACAATCCAACCCCACAACCAAAGAGATATTCCACCACTACCGCTCCCCCACCCCAACCCCGACCCCTATCTGCCTTTCTTAGGGACCACTCTCTCCGCGACTGCTTCATTTGCTCCACACTCCCCACTAACCCCGCCAACCCCAGCAGCTTTCCCTGCAATCGCAGCAAGTGCTACACCTGTCTCTACACCTCCCCCCTCACCTCCATTCAAGGCACAAAACAAACCTTCCATACCAGACAGGGATTCACCTGCACGTCCGTCAACTTGGTGTACTGTATTTGCTGCTCCCAATGTGGCCTCCTCTATATCAGTGAGACAAAGCGTAGACTTGGAGACCATTTTGTAGAGCATCTGCGCTCTGTACGCGACAAATGACAACACCTTCTGGCCGCCAACCATTTTAACTCCCCCCTCCCACTCCCTGGGTGACATGTCCATCCTGGCCCTCCTCTAGTGTCACAATGAAACCACCCGCAAATTCGAGGAGCAACACCACATATTCCACCTCAGGAACCTACAGCCCAATGGCCTAAACATGGAATTTACCAGTTTTAAAATCTCCCCGGCCTCATCCCATGTCCAAGCCTCCCTCTCATCCCCGCCTCCTTGAGGTGACACAATCTGTCCATCTTCTCTCCCACCTATCCGCCCCACCCATCTCACTGACCAATCCCCACCACTGCCTACCTGCACTCACCGATCACCATCCCACCTACATTCCCCAGCCCACCCCTCCTCTGTCTATGTATTTCCCAGCTCCCTTCCTCCTCCCCATTTCTGAAGAAGGGTCGCGACCCGAAATGTCAACTTTCCTGCTCCTCTGATGCTGCCTGGCCTGCTGTTTTCCTCTAGCTCCATACTGTGTTGTCTTTAAAATGACATGCGTTGAATTTCCTGTCTTTGTAGTTTAACAGGGATGGCATATGCAGTTGTTAAGGCTGAAATAGGTCTTCAGTAGTGATGTGATATGGACTCACACACAGCATATTAATAACGTTCATTTACACAGTGCCTGCTGGTCTTTTCATTCACATCAGGGCACAGACTAATTCTTCCGCCACACCCTATTTTTCAAGTTAGTTTTTATCATCCCACAGTAGATTTGCTTGAGTCTGTAACACTAGCTCCATCTTGTGGTAGATAGCTGTTTCTATGGATTTGCTGACATGTTCCCATAGTATGGGACATTCAAACCTTTTATTTTCTTGAGTCAAATAAATTAATCTATTGTGGAGTTCTGCCAGCTACTCACACAACAGTAAAATAAAAAATTCTAAATTCATGGATGGCTACATGTTGAAGTGAAATATGATACAGTGTTAATGGAAAAGTGGCTTTAAAATGTGAAGGACTGGGCACTTAATAGTCCATGATACACAATGTATAGAAAAAGATAGAGAAGGAAGAAAAGAGGTAAGGTGGCAGCCTGAATAGGAATGATATTATAATGTTGGAAACAATGTTCTTTTATGAGGTAACAATTAATCAATTTGGTTAGAGTTGAGAAGGCATCAAAATAGTTCGAGAGAATTGGAGGAGCAAATCGTGGAAGTGAAATTGGATTTGGGGGTTGGGTCAGTGATGGGGAGTTGGGGGGTTGTCAGGAATGGAGTGGGGGGATGGCCTTCAGTTTTATAGCTAGTTAAATTTTCCCCGGAAGCGATTCAGATAATTAGGTTGGAACCCTGCAAATATCTGTCTCTAACTCAGAGTTGGGAATTTTTCAGAGGGTTCCAGACAAATGATAATTTCCCATCAGAAGTTTAAATCTCCTGTAAGTTGGGACATCTGAAGGGTCCCAACAAACATTTTTCAGGGTATGTGGCTGGAATGACTATTTTCTAATGATCGTTTTCTAATTGTTACATTTAGGCCATGGGAAATTAGAGCTTAATGATGACTGTGAAACAGTTGCCAATTGTCAGGAAAAACCCACATGATTCATTAATATCCCTTAAGGAAGGAAATCTGCCATCCTTACCTGGCCTGGCCTATGTGTGATTCCAGACCCACAGCCATGTGTTAACTCTTAACTGCCCGATTAGGGCAATTAGGGATGAGCAATAAATACTGATCCAGCCAGTGATATCTGCATCCTGTGAATGAATAATAATTGTGTAAAAGTCAAACTTGTGTTAATTGTCAATCTTGTCAATAAAAAGTATTTCTCTGTTTTAAATTTTTTTAAATCAACTAACTCGACTAACTATGGCATATCTCCACAGCAGGTGGGACCTAAATAAAAACCTCTGGCCCAGAGTGTGCGACATTATCATACACTAGAAGAGCCCTTAGCATTTTTATGTTTTAAGTTTTGTTTTTATTTATTCATATTATAACGGGGAGGCGACGGTCTAGTGGTATTATTGCTGGACGGTTAATCCAGAGACCCAAATAATATCTGAATTCCCCCCACAACAGGTGGAATTTGAACTCTATAAAAAAAATTTGGAATTAAGAGTCTAATGAAGACTGTGAATCCATTGTTGGTTGTTGGAAAAACCCATCTGATTCATTAATGTTCTTTAGGGAAGGAAACTGCAATCCTTACCTGGTCTGGCCTACATGTGACTGCAGACCCACTGGAATGTGGTTGACTCTTAATTGCCCTCTGGGCAAATAGGGATGGCAATAAATGCTGCCTAGCCAGCGACACCCTCATCCCATGGAATAAAAAATAAAATTTAAGTGATCAGATTATATAAAACAGTTAACAGGTTCTTTAGTGTTGGTATTTACTTTTATCCATTGCAACCATCATTTTTGGGTCCCATTCGAACATGCCTGTCAACTCCTCAAACATTACCTATGCGAAAGACAACCCCATAACATTTGGCCTGAAGTATTAGCCACAAAATTTAAGTTTCACATGGGTATACTTGTTAAGAAAAATGATTTACAAGGATGGCATAGATCCATTATATTATCTTCAACTCGCAGAAACAGCTGCAGCAACTGTGTCATTGTCCGTTCCCAACTCCTGGAACTAGCCTCTTTTTTTCAGCCTCCTTATACTACACTGCTTGATCATCATCTGATTTTGTACAACTCTCTGTCCTTTTTCCTGGTTTCATCCAGTTTTAATTTCTCCAGAAGTTTTGGTTTGCAATCTCAGTTTCAGTCTTAGTTCCTCTTAGATGTTTTGTGAAAACAAATTTTTTTTACATTTTTCATTTGTTTTGTAAAACCATTGGTTTGAACAGATAGTTTATGTGTTGTATAATTTCTGCACTTATGTATGATTTGAGTCATTGATGGACTGGGTTCTGTGTAACTATTAATGTAATGAAATGTGTTGTTTCGCGATATGTTCCCTACCTCACTTTCTCCTTTTATTTAAGATAATCTCCAGCTTTAACCCCAGCTGGGATAATCATCGTCTGATCTAACATCTTTATTTTGTGACTTAGTGTCATACTTTGTTTTATAATGTTCCAGTAAAGCATCTTCGGACATTTTACCAGGTTAAAGATCCTGTACAAATATAAGTTGTTTTGTTTGTATTATCATTTCAAAATAAGCATTTTTTTCTTTCAATAGCCTGTCTTCCAACCAGTACTAGCTGCAGAAGATTTTCAAGTCTTTAAGTCACTGATGTTACAGAAAAACATTGAACTGCAATTACAAGCTCTTCGAATGATTCAAGAGAGAAATGGTAATGAGAGAAAGCAATTTTTAAAATTAATTCATAAGTAGTATTATTAATTCCTGAATCACTATACTGTCAGGACTGATGATAATAAGCAATCGCTTGCCTCAAAAGCCACATTCTGCTGAAAGCATTATTTTAAGGAGATATTGTTAGTGTTTAGATTTTAAATGATGGTAGGAAGGCAATTTCTAAAATCTGTCAAAACACTGTGTTTGGTTTTCCCAACATATATTTGTGAAGGAAACAAATATATGTTTGTTACTTTCACAAAGAACTAATTAAAACACAATTTCCCTTTCAAAAAGCCATGTTGATTCTGCCTGATCCTAGTATGATTTTTTTAAATATCCCATTGTATACTCCCAAATAATGGATGCTAGCAATTTCTCTTTGACAGATATTGGGCTAACTGGCCTCTAGCTTCCTTCTTTCTGTCTCCCTTCTTTCTTGAATAATGGTGTTCCGTTCATTTTTTTCCAATCTGAAGGGACTCTTCCAAAATCTAAGGAATTTTCAAAGATTATAACCAATGCCTTAAATATCTCTGCAGTTATTTCTTATGTATTCGTGTGATGCTCGCCCTCTGTTCTGGGGACTTGTCACCCTTAAGGTACAATAAATTTCCCAACATCGTTTCCCTGGTGGTGATCATTGTTTTAAGCCTCTCCCTTTCTTTTATTTTTTGATTTTCAAATGTCGTGGGGAAATTTTCTATGTAAACATGTACAAAATACCATTTCAATGTCTCTACCTTTTCATTGTTTTCATCAATTCTCTAGACTCAATCTCAAGAGGATCAAACCCAGCTTTAATTACTCTTTTCCTATTTAAATGTTTGCTTACTTCTTACTGTTTTTATATTTTTAGCTATCTTTCTGTCACGTTACTTTAGCCCTTTATTATTTGTCAAGTCACTCTTTGTTAGTTCTTCAAATCTGACCGATCATCTGACCTATCACTAGTCTTTGCGTATTTTTACTTATTTTTCAATTTGATACTATCCTTAACTTCCTTATTTCACCACAGATGATGCATCCTTCTCCTACAATCTTTCTTTATCATTGAGATAGAACTTTGCTGTGCAGCTCTGTATAAACCTGAACCTAAATCCATTTAAATGTGCATGCATGAATATGAGCAGTATTGCCTTTAGCCTATTAATTACCTTCTTTAAGGTCTGACACTGCAACTCTACTGTCCTGCCTTCTAGCCAAGTTTCTCAGTTTGCTTTAGCTAGCTCTGCCGTCACACCCTTATACTTGGTTTTATTCAGATTTAGAAGACTGCTATTACACTGAGATTTTTCTCCTTCAAACTCAATGTGAAATTTTACCGTGTTACTGTCACCATAATCCAGGGGTTCCTTATTCCTTTTGTTTGTTCATTACCATGTCTAGGATAGCTTACTCCCTGGCTGGCCTTACTCCCTGGCTGGCTTTAGAACCTATTTCTCTAAGACATTGTCCCATATACACTCTAAAATCATTTTTCCAGGCTGTATTTGCCAATCTAATTCTACCAGTCTACATAAAACAAAAGTGTAATACTGCAGGTACTGGAAATCTGAAATAAAAGTCCCGACAACTGTGTCTGCAGGAAATGTGTCCAACTGCAGCCCCTCTCAGACCACATGGTTCATTCGGAGCTGCAGTTGGATTCATTGAGGAACATACAAGATGCTGAAAATTTCATAGATAGGGGTTTCAGGATGCAGTCACACCAGAGGTTCAGCTTGATTGATGGGTAACTGCTAGTTGGGGCAGGCAGGCAGTCCATGATCTCCTTGTGGCTATTTGCCTCTCAAACAAGGATACCATTTTAGATATTGTTGGGGATGGCCTCTCAGCAGCCAGATCACTGCTGCCACAATTGACAGTGTTGTACAGAAGGGAGGATTGAAGTGTAGGTAAGCAGTCATGATGGAGGTTTCTATAATCACAAGCACAGATAGGTGTTTCTGTGTCTGTGAGCGAAACTCTAGGATAGTGTGTTGCCTCCCTGGAGCCAAAGTCAAGGATGTCTCTAGGCATAGGATATTCTGAAAGGGGAGGATGAGCAGCAAGAGGCTGTGGTTCATATTGGTACTAACGACACAAAGCAGGAAGAGGAATGAGATCCTGCACAGGGAGTTGGATAGAAAATTAAAAACCAGGACCTCTAGGGTTGTGATCCTAGTATTACTCCCTGTTCCATGTGCCAGTGAGGCCAGAAGGAGGAAGGTAATACAGTTGAATGTGTGGCTGAAGAGTTGGTGTAAGAAGGAGGACTTTAGATATCTGGATCATTGGGATCTTTTACAGGGCAGGTTGATCTGTACAAGAAGTACGAGTTGCACCTAAACTGGAGGGCACCAGTATCCTTGCAGGTAACCAGAGTAGTAGGTCAGCATGTGGCATGATTGAGGAGAAGTTGGAGGCTAAGTCAGTTTGTCTAATAGGACAAACAGGCAGGGCCAGGGTAATGAACATGGCGGGACTGGTGGGCTGAAGTGTATTTATCTTAATGCAAGGAATCTAACAGTTGAGGCAGATGAGCTTAGAGCCTGGATTAGTTCATAGAACAAAGATGTTGTAGACATTACAGAAACTTAGTTGAGAGAAGGGTGGGACTGGCAGCTCAATGTTCCAGAACTTAGATTTTCAGGTACGATAGAGAGGGATACAAAAAGGGTGTGGGAGTTGCATTACTGATTAAGGAGAATGTCAATCAATAATAGATCTCAAGGATAATAAGGGTGCAGTCACTATATTGGCGTTATACTATGGGCCTCCAATAGCCAATGGAAATCGAGGAACTGATGCATAGACAATTCATGGAAAGATGTAAAAACATCAGGGTTGTTATGGTGGGTGATTTTAACTTCCTCAATATTGACTGGGACTCCCTTATTGCTGGGGGCTTAGATGCACAGAATTTGTTAGATGCATCTAGGAGGGCTTCTTGGAAACAATATGTAGAAAGCCCAACTAGGGAAGGGGCCTTACTTGACCTTGTATCGGGGAATGAGCCTGGCCAAGTGATCGAAGTTTCAATGTGGAAACATTTTGGGAACAGTGATCATAGTTTCATAAGTCTTAAGGTAGCTATGGATAAGGATAAGATGGGTCCTTGGGTGAAAGTACTAAACTGGGAGAAGGCCATTACAACAGTATTAGGCAGGAACTAGAGAAATTAGATTTGGGGATGTTGTTTGAGGGTAAATCCACATCTGAAATGTGGGAGTCTTTTACAGGCCAGTTGATTAGAGTTCAGGACTAGCATGTTCCTGTAAGGATGAAAGATAAGGATGGCAAGATTCAGGAGCCCTAGATAACAAGAGTTATTGAATGTTTAGTTAAAGAGAAAAAGGAAGCATATGTAAAATTTAGGAAAATGAAATCAGACTGGCCCTTGAGGAATATGAAGGAAACAGGAAAGAACTTAAGGAATTAGGAGGGCTAAAATGGGCCATGAAATATCCTTGGCAAGTAGGTTTAGGGAGAATCCCAGGGCATTTTATACGTACATTAGGGGCAAGAGAGTAACTAGAGAAAGCGTAGGTCTACTCAAGGACAAAGGAGGGAATTTATAATTGGAGCCAGAGGGAATGGGTAAGGTCCTTAATGAGTACTTCACATCGATACTCACCAAGGGGAAGGACATGTATGATGGTAAGATTAGGGAGAAGTATGTTGGTATTTTAGGGCATGTCAATATTGAGAAGGAGGAGGTGTTGGGTGTCTTGAAAATGTTAAGGTAGATGGGATCTATCCCAGGATACTGAGGGAGGCAAGGGAGGAGATTGCTGGAGCTTTGACAGAGACCTTTGTATCCTCTCTAGCCACAGGCAAGGTCCCAGAAAACTGAAGCATAGCTAGAAGACGATTGATGAGGGTAGGGCAGTATACTTTATGAAAGCATTTGATAAGACCCCTCAGGCTAGATTGGTCCAGATGATTAGGCCACGTGGGGTCCAAGGTGAGTTGGTAGGTTGGATACGATATTGACTTGGGCATAGTAGTTGTGGAGGAGTATTTTTCTGACTAGAGATCAGTGACCAATGGTGTTCCATAGTGATCAGTGCTGGGACCTGTATTACTTGTAATATATATAAATGTAGGTGGTCTGATTAGTAAGTTTGCAGACAACATGAAAATTGATGTGGAAAGTGAGGAAGGTTGTTAAACGATACAGCAGGGTATAAATCAGTTGAAAAATGGCAAATGGAGTTTAATCTGGACAAGTGTGAGGAAATGCATATTGGGAAGTTAAATGTTTTTTAAACCCTTCTCTCTCTCTGTGCAGTTCAATAAATCCTAATCTCTCTCTCTGCTTATTTATAAATCCTTATTTCTGCTGTTTTATAAATCCTTACCCCTCGTTCTCTGCTATTTTATGGATCCAAACTTCTTTATCTATGCAGTTTTATAAATCCTAATCTCTTTTTCTCTCTGTTGTTCTGTAAATCCTTGCCTGCTGTTTTAAAGATCCATACTCTTCTCTCTCTGCTGTTTTAAGAATCCTTACGTTTCTCTGCTGTTTTGTGGTCTGTCCCCTCTCTGTCCGTTGTTTTATGACTCCTTACCTCTTTCTGCACTGTTTTGTAAATCCTAACTTCTGTCTGTGCTGTTTTATGAGGTCTGTCCCCTGTCTCCACACTGTTTTATGATTTTGCCCCTCTCTCTGTGCTGTTTGAGGTGTCACCACATTCTGTCCACACTGGTTTGAGGTCTGTCCTCTCTCTCTCTCTCTCTGCTGTTTTGAAGTCCGTCCCCTCTCTCTTTGCTGTTTTTAGGTCTATCCCCTCTCTGCTGTTTTGAGGCCCATCCCTTCTCTCTTTGCTATTTTGAGATCCGTCCCCTCTCTGCTGTTTTGAGGTCTGTCCCCTCTCTCTTTGCTGTTTTGAGGTCTGCCCCTTCTCTCTACGTTGCTTTGAGTTCCGTACCCTCTCTCTGCACTGTTTGGAGTTCCGTTGCCTCTCTTGGCATTGTTTTCAGGTCACTCTCTTCTCTCTGTACTATTTTAATTTCAATGAACTTAAACCCTCATCCAAACCTTTTCTATTTGTCTTTTAATTTAGATCAAAACCTGTTCTCCAATTAATCTGCGTTCATTAACCTTCATTAGTTCCCACTTAAGTAAAATGTTCATTTTAAAATTCTCATCAAGTCCCTCCATGAATTTGCCCCTCCCTATAGTTATGAGCTCCTCCAGCCATACAACCCTCTGAAGTGTTGGGACTTCTCCAGTTCTGGTATCTTGCGCATTCCTGGTTTTAGTAGCTGCATCATTGGTGGCTATCTTTCCAGCTGCCCTGGCCCTCAACTCTGGGAATCCCTCACTAAACCTATCTGATTCTTTAAAAAAAAACTGCGGATGCTGTAGATCAGGAACAAAAACAGAAGTTGCTGGAAAAGTTCAGCAGGTCCGGCAGCATCTGTGATGAAAAAATCGGAGTTAACGTTTCAGGTCCGGTGACCCTTCCTCACGACAAGCTGCTTCTGCAAAAGTCCCTGTGAACTGCACTTGTCAAATATCTCAGTTCTAAGGTCCTCAGTTCATTATCATGAACATTAGCTACAGCTGCAATCTAAACAAAACATGCTATTTTAAATCTCTCTAAATTAAAACAGTTCTGAGGAAGGGTCACATGATCTGAAATGTTAACTCTGATTTTTTCTTCACAGATGTTGCCGGACCTACTGAGCTTTTCCAGCAACTTCTGTTTTTGCTATCTGACTCTTCGCCTATTCCTCCTTTAAGTTGCTCCTTAATAAAATGTTTTGAAAATGAGTCCTTCACCTTCTGCGGTTTGGTGTCAGGTTTTATTTAATGATATTCCTGTGAAGAGGCTGAGATGTGTTACTACATTAAAGATGTTATATAGTAAGTGCTTTGATTAGTCCCTCGTTGTAACCTTTTGCTTCCATTAATGCAATTTAATGTACTTCCTAATTTAGTGTCACCTGCAAACTTGAGAGTACAACTCTTTGTTCCTTCATCTGAACCACTAATATATATGGTGAAAAATATATACTCCAGCCCTGAAAGTTAACAAACATCATTTTTCATCTTGCACCAATTAGACTACATTCCCTTTATACTGACTCTTTGCTTTGTACCTACCAATTAGTTGGCAACACAGATCACAAGGTTGTATCCAATTCCATTTGCTCTCATTTTTACTAACAATACATTGGTCAAACTTTACCAAATGCTTTTGGACGTCCATGTAAGAACATCATAGACACCCTGAAATGAAAACAGGAAATGGTAAAATACTCAGGCAGCACCTGTAAAGAGAAAAACAGATTAAATGTTTCGGGTTGATAATCTAATGTTGTAAGATATTGTGAATTTTAAGTGATATATAAAGTTACATTTTTGCATATACAAATGAATTAAAGATGAGCAAAACAAGAAATAAATATCAAAAATAAAAGTAAACTAAATGCACGACAAACTGTTACTGCAAAAGTCCCTGTGAACTGCACTAGCCAAATATCTCAGTTCTAAGATCCTCAGGTCATTATCACGAACATTAGCTACAGCTGCAATCTAAACAAAACATGCTATTTTAAATTTTTCTAAATTAAAACTGATAACCTTTAAGGAAAAAATATTGAACAAACCCTTAAATTTTCGGTCTCTTCATTCGGCCCATTGCTACAGTAATCCAAAACTAACATCTCTCTTCCTATCTATCTATTGATGTACCTCTACCTCTACTTCAAAAATTATAAAAGATACACTATCTCAGCTGTGATAAGCTATTTTAGGTCCTTTCCTAGTGGCGGTTTTATTTCAATTACCTTCCATCATTGACTCCCGAATTAGTAATATACCCTGCAGGAACCTTACATAATTTTAAACCCTCGTAGATCTTCCTTTTTGCTTTCTTTCCTCCAGGGGAGTAATTCTGGTATCTGAACTCTTTACAACTGTTGTTTTTCAACCTAGGCATCAATTTCATCTGTCTACCTTGTGTGTCTTCTACAGTTCTAATGTCATTTTTAAAAATGCTTGCCCAAAGCTACACACATTATTCCAAACTGTGTACTAACAAAAACTTTATATAAATTTATTGTTACTTCTTGATTGACAAATCTCCAGCACCTGATGTTTTTCATCAGGATACTAAACTGATGAAAAACACGCAGCTTCATTAGTCTTAATTTTGAAAAGCTCTTTAGATTCGGGATATGTGCCTCTGGATTGGAAATGTTTTTGCATTATTTATGAAGAAAGCCAGAGAAAATCTTGGTAATTATAGACCTGTCAGTTTAACATCAGTGTGGGTTACTGGAGTCAAAAGAGATGGCAGGAGATATTTTAATCCACAGAATGTTTGAGTTGCTTAGGATGTGAAAATAATAAAAATCTCAAAGGCAGACACAGACCTCCCACTTCCAGTTTCCATGGAGCACACATGGCAGGGGCCAGGCAACGTGGTAGCTCTCAGGTTACAGATTGTTACTTCAAGCACTAGTTTGAATTCTGCTGTATGCAGCATGTTTCCTTGGCCTCTGGAAACACAGTATATGAAGAGGAGGGAGGTCTAACAGATCCAGATTATAAGTGACTTTCCAGCACTGCTTATAGACCACAAGAGCCACAATTGCTTACCCCACTACCTCCAGATCATCAAACATAACTTGTGCTTGGTCAACAGGTAACCCTGTGGCTCAATGGTTACCACAGCGCCAGGGATCCGGGTTTGATTCCAGCCTCGACGACTGTCAGTGTGGAGTTTGCACGTTCTCCCTGTGTCTGCGTGCATTTCCTCTGGGTGCTCCGGTTTCCTCCCACAGTCCAAAGATATGCGGGTTAGGTTGATTGACTATGCTAAATTGCCCATAGTGTCTAGATTGGGAAGTGCAGGGATAGGGTAGGGGTTGGGTCTGGGTGGGATGTTCTGGGTGGGACTCAATGGGCCAAATGGCCTGCTTCCACACTGTAGGGATTCTATGATAACACTCCTTCTCACCTGGTGATAGGATCCCTCCTGCCATCTGATTTTTCAGTGACCTGGCCTTCACTCATGCCTTTCTAATCCTTACCTCCCTCTGTGTTCCCCAGCTGCAATTTCTGATCTCCCTCAGTTTCTACGCATATTCTTCATCAGCCTCTGATTATCTGCCGATTCTACCTTTCAGATCTCCTTTTTGACCTTTTCAATCTCATTCCCCTTCCCCATTTCCACCATCCTTCCTCTCACTGTGGCTTTTTGATTTCCTCCAAACCACTTTGCACTCTGGTGTCTTGCGTCACCAATCTCTGATCTCTGACCTCTGAACCCATTTCACTCTCCAAGAGGGTAAAGGAAGGAATGTGTCACTCCTTAAATTAGAGAACCTGCATGGAATATGAAAAGAAAATTTATAATGCAGTAATCATATATAGGTTTTGCATGGATTGGATCTTATCTGCTAAAATGGTGAAATAATACCTAAACAGTTCCTGTTTTCATTTAAATGAACTATTTTAATGTGACAAATCGCAATTAATTAATTTTCTCAGCTGAATTTTTTTTATTATGTACTGTTACAGGTAATATATTGAACTGCTGTTCAAAGACTTGAGATTATAATGGCAAAAGAGTTCAAAGTAAGGTGTTACAAATTGATTGTAAAAAGTTTTTGTTTTTCCTTGGCAGGAGTTCTACCTGATTGTTTAACAGATGGAAAGGACAAAATCAGTGAATTGGAGCAACAAGAACTTAGAATATTGAGAGAAGTGCTGAAGTGAGTAGTCGTTAGAGTACTTTCCTGATCATTCTATACAACTCAGCACTTAAACAAATTCACTGATTTAGACGAGGTAAAGCATTGACATAAATAGTTATCAGACTCTCTAGTATATAATTGCTAATAGCTAAAGGATAATGCATTTGTCTTCACTGGTGCATTTTATCACACAGACCAATCAATTGATCAAACCATTCTGTAAAAGCATAAGAGTCATAAATAAGGTTGCTGCAGCTCACCATTTTTATTTATTACATTCTGTGCATGAATTCAGTTGTCACCTCTCTTAACCTAGTCTAGTTTAATTGACAATGTGTGGTTCAAAACAAGCTGTTGTGGTAAATATTTGTAGTAAAGCATATATTCTTAATGAGTTTGGATAGAAACAATGTCTTAGGTTCTTCAACTGAATGAAAACCATGGATCTCATCTGTAGTGGCTTGTGTATTTTGAGTTGATTATTGATTATGACAGAAACCAATATTTAGAGCACAATTTTCCAAGCCCTAAGGTGATAAGAACAACCGGTTTGATGACTTAATCGGGTAAAGTCAGATTCTTAATTTCAAGTTTCTCTTTTGCAGTTATGTCCGCTTTCCTTAGATATTGAGAACTTTATTGCCATCAGAAGGTGAGAAGCCTATCTGCATGCATTTGCATCTTACTACTTGTAAACTTGCTGGAAATGATTTCCCCTTCCCAATTAACGTCTGTCCAATTGAAGTAATCAATTCTTCACAAACTCAATAGCATAAACCAAATGTATATTTATTGAATGCAGTGGTGTAAAGTTCCTACGTTTGAGTCAGAAGGCCCAGGTTCAAGTCTAACCTTCTGCAGAGGTGTGTCATGACAAATCTGATCAGGCTTATTAAAAATATCTGTTCCTGTTGTGTTTCGTCTTCTGCCTCCAGTACAGGTGAATCCATAGATTTGGCTGCCTCTAGCAAAAAATTGTTGGTTGTTGGTTGTCTTCACTGGTGGTGTAGCTTCTATAACTTCAGTAACTTCTATAACTCACGGAGGCCAAGGCAGATAAATCCCTGGCTATCATGGAACCAACTAGAGAATGGCAATGTGTCAGCTTCTACTTTACAGGTGGCATTTTAGCAGACACAATCATTCAACAGCTTATGTCTCACGCTGGCACTACAGCACCGAAAACAAGTAGGCACCTTATGAAGATTGGGATACTTTGACACAGAAAGCAAGGCAGTAGCATGTGGCTGTAGGAAACAGTGAAGCATTATTGTGAAGGTGCATATATCACTGAAGGGCACAGTGCTGCATCAACATCAGAGGTGATGCATGTGCCTGCACTTTATGTGGCAAGCACATTGTGTGTGCATGAAGAGCATTGAGATGTGTGAATGAGAAAGGAGAGGCATAGTTAGTAGGCAAAACTTCAGATACAGTGTATTTCTATAGTCCATCCAGGGTTTGAGCCACTTTTGGATGGGGACTTGGCCATGGTCAGTGAGATGGTTGGTCCAGTTCAAGTCCAGTGATTGACATATTTCAGTCTAGGCACTGGACCATCATCAGCACTAGAAACTGAGCAAAATTATTTCAGACCAGTCATCTTGTGCAATCAGTTCAGGAGAGGGCAATTTTTAGTCAGGCATGTCCTGTAAAGCACTAGGAAATGGATTTAGAAAATCAGGGGCTAGGTTTTACGTAATCTGGGGTGTTTCTGGGGTCTGCCTATTGTGGTGTTGAGTCTATGGATAGCTCAAGTCTTGGTATCGGCCTGATTGTATTTGCTAGCTGAGGAATTGTATAGTTCTAGGGAGCAGTTGAGTATAGTGGGGAAGGAGTCTGGTAAATTGGGGAATGAGATTAGATTGTCTGAAAGGAATTATCAAGGTAAATCATGGTCACTCTGGCTGCAACATGTGGAGGATACAGGGCCAACAAGATCATCCCTGTTACCTGATGCGCACATTGGCATCAATCAGCCTAACTTTGTGTCTGCACTGGCAAATCATAAAGTTTCAAAGCCTACAAGCCTCAACATCATGCATGATGTGCAGTCAAGGGTAAGGGGTTCGTCGTGGGGGTCATTGGGGAATCAGGGATAACAATATAGTAAAGATGGTGAAGAATTTGGGGATATCATGGGTCATGGGGAAGCTTGCAGCAAATGCAAATTCTGAAGTTCATCATACAGATCCGAAAATGAATAAGCTTCTGATATTGAAAAAGCAGTATCCAAACTGGGAAAAATAATTCAAACTTTTACTGAAAGGGGATGGGGTTAATGGCTGCACTATGAGGTGATCTATTGTACTAATCTAGTGATTAATCACTGCTAATATGTGCCTTCAATTCCCATTTAATCAGCAAATCAACGCACCAAAGGTGAGCATGGCAAGTGATAGGGTGCCTTCTCTCCCCTTCCGACTTCATTTTGATTCATCCCTCTCCCTCTATCCCTACCTGTCTCTCCACTTTGGTGTTTAATGGGCTCTGCACATAAATTGAACAATTGGAAACATAGGTGATCTACTGGTGGTGAAAAATACCATGGATGTTTTGATGTTTGGAAAAGCTGTTTGGTGGGAAACTAATGGAAGATGTAAAGGTCTGTTGTTCAATTGTACCTTCTTCAGCGGCACATATACAAGAATATTGAAATGTTACAGAGAACATTAGCATGGCTCCTATGCCAGGATAACATGCAAATTTGTGGTCTTATACATTTTTAGGGTCTTGTGATGCAGTAGTAGTGTCCCTACCTCTGGGCTCAAAGGTCCAAGTTCAAGTCCTACTTGAAGTGCTGGCCACAGGGATGTGTCATAACTTGTCCAAATAGGTTAATAAGAATAATTATTTACATCATACCATACAAGAGCTAAAATAGCTCAGTTGAGAGAGTGTTTGACTGAAGATCTAAAGTTCCTTGGTTCAATTGTGCTCACTTCAGCAGCAGACATTAGAACAGGTAAGTCAATAGCTAATTACGGAACTGCAGATCATACCACTACCTGCAAGTTCCCATCCAAGCTACTTTCCATCCTGACTTGAAAATATATTGGTGTTCTTCACTGTCGCTGAATCAAAATCATGGATTTTCATCCCTAAGGGCATTGTGGGTTACCTAGAGGAATTGCAGCAGTTCAAGAAGAAAGTTCACCACCACTTTCCCAAGGACAACAAGGGATAGGCAATAAATACTGGCTGGCCAGCCAACAAGCGAAGCCCATGACTCGTGTAAATAGAAAAATAAATATTCAATAGTTGAAGTTGCAATCTAAAATTTAGATGTTTACAAATCATGCTACGAAGCATCCTTATTTTTGTTAGTAAATGGCCATTTCCTAACTGTTATGGTTCACTGGTCTACCAATGCTGAAAACTGAGCCCAGTAATTCCTGGAATCATCACAAAAATTAAAGGTTTATTTTAAAAGTGCCCTGATTGCCCAATGAACCAGATATCTAAATCACAGATATGTTACAGCGTAGAAGGCCATTCAGCTCATTGTGTCTGCACCGGTTGTATGCCCTAACACCAATGTCCTGTCTTTTCCCTACGTTTCTGCATGCCATTTCTATCCAAATAATTACCTAATGCTTTCTTGAGTGCCTCAATTGAATCTGCCTCCACCACATTTTCTAGCAGAGCATTCCACACTGTACTTATCAAGATGTACTGTTTATTGCAAATAAATAAACTCTAGCCACAGATAAACAATTGTGAACAGATGGCACATAACAAGAACTACCCATTACAAACACCCCTTTACACACACACATTACAGACAGACATAGACAGGAAATATAGTGGGAAACACAGGGAAGGTAGTACGATGATTCCTATGCACAGGGTTTGCTGAGATGGTTTCCTTCTCTGGATGCTTTCACTTGTTTGCAGGAGACAGGTTCACATTTATAAAGGTCTCTGACTTATTAATTAAAAGTCATGCCTTACAGCAACTGATGAAAAAAAAATAAACTGGTTTTCTTCAGCCTTAAAATATTTATTACTGCAGAGAACAGAGACAGCTCCTGGATTTGCAGAGACTAGACTTGCAGAGATCTGATGGCTTCTTACTAGCTTGTTTGCAGCCCAAAGCTGTTCATGTACCTGGGAACTGATCACATTCTTGGTAGACAGAGGGGCCTTTGTCATTGATAATTGGATGCTAGTCCACGGACTAATCAACTTGCCAGTTGAACCTCCATTTGTACACAGCTCTCGGCTCCAGATCATCTGCAAACCATCCAGTACCACTTGAACCACCAGCTGTGTAAATAGCACTTGCAGTGAGTTTCACCTTACTTGCTTTTAAAAAGTGCAACAGTACCTCAACAAGCCTTGATTTTTATAACATTTCTTCTCCCACTTCAGTCCACAATCGAAAATACAGAAAAATAAAGACGTTGTCTTTATATAACATCATAGTCTTCAATAGTCTTTCAGTAAAATCAGAATAAGCCCCTGTACTTTGGTCTTCTACAAACTTATTGAAGAAAAGTTTTCTTTAACTTCAAAGATGCAGTTATGATGGAGAACCAGTAGTCTTGAAATTGGCGATATTGTAGATATAGTAGATTTGGATCTAAAAAGACATTGTAGAGGAATTGGTTGTAATCTTCAAAAATTCCTTAGATACCGGAAGAGAAATAACAAATATAATACCTTCATTCACTGCCCTGAAGCAGCTTCTGCATATGAAATCACCTTTGAGTTAAACCTTGAGTTTACTGGTGCAAAGTATTTTTCAAAGCTCAGCATGAAGCATGGCTTTTGGTTTGTCCATTTCGCCAAAGAGTCTCAACAGCTTACAAAATTTAGTGCACCATTATTCACAGTAGACAGAGCTCATTAACCATATATTAACACTAGGAATTCTTTGAAATGCGTGTGCAATTATTTAATAAACAATCAATTATTTCAAACTCCACTTAGGAGCAAAGAAAACTCTCCATAGCTCAAAAAATTGTCAATCAAACATGTTACTTGGTTAAAAAAAATGTTGCTGCTCTTAAGTACTCAAAAATCTATCAGTCTTCCACCAGCAAAGAGCTGGCAACCTTCCACTTTCTCAGCCCCCCAGGTCTACTCCAACACTTAATTGCCTACTAATACATGGAACCTTTTCCTGAATTCTAACAACATTCTTACTGTTCTTGACACCACCCCCACCCCCGAGTCCCCTACACAGATCATGTATATTTTACTTCCCAGCAGTGCAGCTAACTCCAGCACTCCTAAGATGGTGTCTATTCTGTATCTGTCTGACATCTTCACTCACTGCATGTGACCTTTCAACTGCTTTTCAGTAATACCTGAACTGTCCTCAGTGAACTATTGAAAACCTTGCAATAAGTCTGTCCCCTGTTGCTGGGTGGATTAGATAGGAAGGTGATGGCCTGGTGGTATTATCACTGGACTATTAATTCAGAGGCCCAGTAATGCTGTGGGACCTGGGTTCAAATCCTGCCATGGCAAACAGTGGAATTTTAATTCAAATAATAATCTGGAAATAAGAGTCTAATGGTCACCATGAAACTACTGCCAATTGTCAGGAAAACCCCACTAATGACCCATCTGGTTTGTTTATGTACTTTAGGAAAGGAAATCTGCCATTCTCACCTGATCTGGCCTACATGAGACTCCAGACCCATAGCAATGTGGTTGACTCTTAACTACCCTCTGGGCAATTAGGGATTGGCAATAAATGCTGGCCTAGCCAGTGACATCCTTATCCTATGAATGAATTTTTAAGAAGTCAATGTTACCAACTATTGAAACAGTCAAAATATAGCATCCTTGGAACTGAGCATATCCTGAAGGTCATATTCTTACAGAATGCTAGAAATGGAGTTCATTACAATCAACCATCGATTGAAAACTAAAATCCTTCATCTAATTATGAGATTTGAAGTTGGCAATTTCTTTTAAACATACTTATCAAAAGGTTCCTGACTCAACAACAGACTTTCCCTCAAGGTTCATATAGACTTTAGGTATCCACCCACCTTCCTGAAGATCTAAAACTCAGTGAAATTCACCAAAAATGTTTAGAGAGCTTCTTCCAAACCCATCAGCATTTCCATCTAGAAGTTCAAGGCAGCAAATATTTGGGAACACCACCTGCAAGTTCCCCTCCAAGCCACGCCGACTTGGAAATATATTACCGTTCCTTCATTGTCAATGAATCAAAATCCTGGAATTCCCACCATAAGGGCATTGTGGGTCAACCTACAGCACATGGACTGCAGCGGATCAGGGCAGCATGGTGGCTCAGTGGTTAACACTGCTGCCTCACAACGTCAGTGACCCAGGTTTGATGCCACCATCAGGTGACTGTGCGTGTGGAGTTTGCACATTCTCCCCGTGTCTGCGTGGGTTTCTTCTGGCATTCCGGTTTCCTTGCATTGTCCAAAGATGTGCAGGTTAGGTTAATTGGCCAAGCTAAATTACCCACAGTGTCCAAGGATGTGCAGGTTAGGTGAATTAGCCATGGGATATGTGAGATATTCAGGGATAGGGTAGAGGGGTGGGTTTGAGTGGAATGCTATTTGGAGGTTCGGTATGGATTTGATGGGCTGAATGGCCTGCTACCACACTGTAGGGATTCTGTGATTCCAAGGCAGTTCGCCAGCACCTTCTCAAGGGCAACGAGAGACGGTCCATAAACGCTGGCCAGCAGCAATGCCGATGTCTCATGAGTGTAAAAAACAAACTCAAAGATGCTGTCAAGGAAGTGCACCACAGAAATGTGGAGATTGTTTAAGGAATGCATACTGCACATGCTCGATATGTTTGTCCCTAGCAGGCAGAGAAGATGCGGTCGAGTGAGGGAGCCATGGTTCTCGAGAGAGGTCGAACAACTGGTTAAGAGGAAGAAGGAGGCTTATGTAAGGTTTAGGAAAAGAGGAACAGAAAGGGCTCTAGAGGGATACAAGTTAGCCAGAAAGGACCTTAAGAAAGGGCTTAGGAGAGCTATAAGGGGGCATGAGAAAACCTTGGCGGATAGGATCAAGGAAAACTCCAAGGCTTTTTACACGTATGTGCAGAACAAGAGAATGACCAAAGAAAGGGTAGGGCCGATCAAGGATTGTGAAGGGAATTTGTGCGCAGAGCCTAAAGAGATAGGAGAGGTCCTTAATGAATACTTTTCTTCAGTATTCGCAACTGAGAGGGACCTAGTTGTAGAGGAGGACGTTGTGAAACAGGCAGGTAGGCTAGAGGAGGTTGATGTTAGTAAAGAAGATGTGCTAGGAATTCTGAGGAAGTTGAAGATAGACAAGTCCCCTGGGCCTGATGAGATTTATCCATGGATTCTATGGGAAGCGAGGGACGAGATCGCAGGGCCTTTGGCGATGATCTTTTTGTCCTCAGTGTCCACGGGTGTAGTGCCAGAAGATTGGAAAGAGGCAAACGTCATTCCCTTGTTCAAAAAAGGAAACAGGGATAACCCCGGAAATTACAGACCAGTTAGTCTTACGTCAGTGGTGGGCAAATTATTGGAAAGGGCTCTGAGAGACAGGATTTATGATCACTTGGAAAGGCACAGTATGATTTGTGATAGTCAGCATGGATTTGTGAGGGGTAGATCATGCCTCACAAACCTTATTGAATTCCTTGAAGAGGTGACCAAACACGTGGATGAAGGTGGAGCAGTGGATGTGGTTTACATGGATTTAAGTAAGGTGTTTGATAAGGTTCCCCATGGTAGGCTCATGCAGAAGGTAAGGAGGCATCGGATGGGGGAAATGTGGCAGATTGGATTCAGAATTGGCTGACGCTTAGAAGACAAAGGGTGGTAGTGGACGGAAAATATTCAACATGGTGCTCAGTTACGAGTGGTGTACCACAAGGATCTGTTCTGGGTCCTCTTCTATTTGTGATTTTTGTAAATGATTTGGATGAAGGAGTGGAAGGGTGGATTAGCAAGTTCGCGGACGATATGAAGGTGGGTCACGTTGTGGACAGTGCGGAGGGCTGTTCTAGGTTACAAAGAGACATTGATAGAATGCAGAGCTGGGCTGAGAAGTGGCAGATGGAGTTTAACCCTGAAAAGTGTGAGGTGATTCATTTTGGAAGGACAAATTTGAAAGCAAAATACAGGGTTAACGGAAAGATTCTTGGATGTGTGGAGGAGCAGAGGGATCTTGGGGTTCATGTTCACAGTTCCCTGAAAGCTGCCACCCAGGTGGATAGAGTTGTTAAGAAGGCGTATGGTGTGTTAGCTTTCATTAATAGGGGGACTGAGTTCAAGAGCCATGAAGTTATGCTCCAGCTATGCAAAAGCCTGGTTCGGCCACATCTGGAGTATTGTATCCAGTTCTGGTCACCTCATTACAGGAAAGATGTGGAAGCATTGGAAAAGGTGCAGAGGAGATTTACCAGGATGTTGCCTGGAATGGAGGGAAGGTCTTACGAGGAAAGGTAGGTTGAGAGAGCTAGGGCTTTTCTCTTTAGAACGACGAAGGATGAAAGGTGACTTGATAGAGGTGAACAAAATGATCAGAGGTATAGATAGAGTAGACAGCCAGAGACTTTTTCCTAGGGTGGAGGTAGCTTTTACGAGGGGACATAGTTTTAAAGTGAAAGGAGGTAGATATCGGGGAGACGTCAGAGGTAAGTTCTTTACTCAGAGAGTGGTAGGGGCGTGGAATGCATTGCCGGAGAGGGTAGTGGAGTCGGCCTCATTAGGGGCATTTAAGCGGCTATTAGATAGGTATATGGATGATAGTATAAGGTAGCGATGGAGGTTAGATAGACCTTAGGTTTCGGGTAAAAGTTCGACACAATATCGTGGGCCGAAGGGCCTGTACTGTGCTATACTGTTCTATGTTCTATGTTCAATAAAATTCAAAAATGATGCAGCCATTTAAGGGCTGAATCTGGTGTCACTTTCAATATCTGTCAGGTTGTAATCTGCCACTTTTTTTGCACCAGTTGAAATGACTGGAGGGAATTAGGTAGGTATTTTAAATTTGCCGTGGCTCTACCTATATTTTCATTCGCCTGATATGGATTTGACCAATGTCGGGATTTGGCCCATTTCAATATATTAGATATTCTAGAGAAGAATTATTTTGAAAAAAACTTGTGCCCTAAAGATGCAAGTTTAAATCCTTTTTCATGTTTAACACCTACTAGTTATGATATCTTATGTCAGAAATTGATTTTGATGTATTATCTGTAGAATCCAGGAGGAAGCTATATGGCATTCGTTCTTCTCATCCCCAAGACTTAATGCTTTGTTGAAAACCTAATTTGATGTTAGGGAACAAGTGCTATGTTAGTAATTTGCACTTTTTAACATTTGCATTTTCATCAGGCAATCAAAAGATGAGTATGAACGGGAGATAGCAAAGAGATATGCTACTGAGGCAGGAGCCAAAGCTGGAACAACACAAAGTGATTTAGAGAAAGCAATTGTGGAGAATGCACAGCAGGAGGAAGCTCGACTTTCTAGACAACATGAACAAGAAAAAGAAAATTTACAACGGGTAATAAAATACACCTGAGATGGTACTTAAGTTTGTGATAAAGTGTCATCCCTTAGATCTAAATGCATACCTCATGACGACATTTAGAAATTCTGTTGTAAAATTGAATAGGATTATAAACCAAAATTTTGTGCTCAGTATCACAAGAATGGACTTCATTGTTTATTTCTGATATGGTTGTCCAGATGCTGTACATGGTCTTGTCAGGCATCTAATGTAATATGGAGCCCTTTACAGATGATGTGTGACATTTGTGAGGAGCATGGAGGTTCTTCAGCCGATCAAATTGAAGAATCCTCACTGAAGTATGCAAACAAATGTGAAGCATTAATTTTCTTCTAAGATATGAGATTCTGCACTTATAAAATTAACTTTTCAGGCCAATTTTTAGCACCAGTTATTACTACTAGGCTGTTGAGAACTCACTTACTGCTTATTCGTGTACCTGAATGTTTTCATGTTTTTGCAATGTTTATTTTCCTGGGTTTATGACATTAGTGATGTCTGTATGGATTCCGTCAGTGAAGGCTGTGTTTTTGCAGAATATCCTTGATGATAACTTTCAGATCTCCAAATTAACTGTGCATGTGCATGGCAACAGCACCACATAGACCATTGATTCTGGTCCATAATGCGCATTTAACTACAAAGTGTGGTGTTCTTAGTGTCTCTTCTGTAAACAGACCTGAAAGCCTATGTATAAAACCTGTTCACTGATAAATACCAATAGAGACTAATAATAAGTTAAGACTATTGTTTCCTATTGTACAAAAGCTTTTACATATCCACATTGTTACAAGCAAAAGTAGTTATTTGTATAAAGTTATACATTTTTACAAAATGTTCTTGCAGTATTCTGAAACCATTAATTGTCACAATCAGCTAAGAGCATTGTCCGATATCACACTACTGCTTTGTACTGAACATTTTTTGTGTCCTTGCCGTAGAATTTTGCTTCTGCTTTTATTAGGATCTAGAGAACCTATATTTGCCACCACAAGATCTAGTTTGAATATATTAATATATAAACTTAAGAAATGTGTCAAGAATTTATACACAACAAATACTGAGTTGAATCCTCTTTTAATCCCAATTAATTTGGCAACAAATATCAAAACATTTAAAACTTTTTGAAACTTTCAATGTGCTATGTGGAAGTTAGCACAAATAATGTCTACCTTGCCCATATTCATTCTGTTGTTGAGCATTCTCTTCCTGGCTGCCCCTTTTGTATGTGCTGGTTAGCTCCTGATTTCAAACAGTCTGCTCACCTTTATTTGTTTTGATATGACTATTTTTATTGTTTTTCTCATTTCAGTTTGAGTAAGAAGGGAGTTGTGTACTGTCATGTTGGAACAATTGACTATATTTCACAGAAAAGGATTGTTACAAATAATTAACTTCTTAAAAAGTGCAATGTATTTGTGAGAGTTTTAAACAAGGAGCGTGAGATCATGGCTTGTTATTGATACTGATTAGCTAGCTTTGTTGTTTCTCATAGATTTCAAATAGTAAAAAAATTTGTTACACTGATGAAGCAATGATTAAACTTTGAAAATTTATAGTGAAAGCAATTTTTAAGAAAAATGTCTAACCCAAAAAAAGTTTAGACTTGAGTTTGTAAGGCCGATAGCCAAAGACAATGAATTTCAATTATAGCTCAAGTAATGCACAAAGAGAACAAAACAGAAGAGGAGCACAGACTACTAGGAGAGGGAATGACTTTGAAATTAAAAAATGAGTTATAGTGGTTCATGGAGTGTCCTGAAAAGATTTTAACAATAAGCTGGCCTTCTGAATGTGCATTTGTGACTCAATCCAAATCTGTTAAAACTAGAAATGAATGGATTGGAAACTGAGTTGGATTTTGTTACATTTCGAGAAGGATTAGGAGCCAGGGCATTTAAAATAATAAGAGCTTTTATTAAGAGGTGTTCACCCTACAGGGCAGCAAGCTAAACTTGAGTTGTTTCCCTCCATAATGGCTAATAGCATCATGTGACATACTGTCACCTACAAATGCTACACTCACTGATTTGTCCTCAGGATTGTCCAGGTCTATAGTTGGCACAGTTATTTATGGATATTCTATTAATGTTGTCTCTGGCACATTTGTACTGGTTGCTGAGTGTTGCACTGTGTGTCATCTCCATACTACATTGTCTCTTATCTGTAAGATGTAGGAGACCAGTCGAACAATAATGCCAAAATGATGGCTGGTACATCCCGCTAGTGATGAGACACTTCTTAGCCTTTTTAGAAAACATGGTATTTGGCCTTGTTTTCCGGTTGGAAAACCTAATTCTGTTGTTTCCTGTCAACAATTTTTTTTGTCATAGGTGGTTTCAACAAATCAAATGCCATGCGCAACTGGCACTTTACCTTGACCAATGCCAGACAACTGTGAGTCGTCGACTGGTTTGTGTTCTGGTACGTTAACAAAAATTGGCTCAGTCTTTTGAGAAGTGATTATGAGAGGCTTGGATAGAATGGATAGTCGGTGTCTTTTTTCAAAGGAAATGTCAATTACCAGAGGACATAGGCTTGATGTAAAAGGGAGACAATTTATAGGAGATGTGCAAGGCAAGTTTTTTACACAGAGGGTGGTAGGTGCCTGGAATGCAGTGCCAGAGGAGGTGGTAGAAGGAGATACAATGGCAACGTTTAAGAGGCATCTTGACAGATACATGCATAGGCAGGGAATAGAGGGATATGGACTGCATAGACGCAGAAGATTTTTAGTTTAGGAAAGCGTCTTGTGTTGCTACAAATGTGGTGGGCCAAAGGCCTGTTCCTGTGCTGTACTGTTCTTTGTTTTTGACTTACCTTTAAGGAATGTTTCATTGTCTGAACAAACCTTTCTGCCAGACAATTGTGGCTCGGTGATGAGGACCTGATCGGATATGTTGCATTCTGTTCTGCTTTGGATAGTCTGTAAACTCTGGGATAAAACCTATGGACTGTTATCACTAACAAGTTGTTCCGGATAACCAAACCTCACAAAGATCTCCTCCAGTCTTTCAGTGGTTTTCTGTGAAGCTCTCATCTTCATGATGATCATTTCAGACCATTTAGTACGTGTGTCAACCTTATGAAAACATCGCCCTTCATAAAAAGTGCAATGTCCGGATTCTTTGCTATGGCCAGTGTGGCCTTTCCCATGAGTGGAATATGTAATGTGTAGATGATTGAATTGTGATGGAATGATGACCATCATTCCCTCTAAGCTGCAAATGCACAGCCACTCCAATGTTCTGCACAATACGGCATTGACTTCTGGTTCTGGAAGTCGCTGCTGCTCACGGGCCTTAGAGGCTTATCCAGCCAGTAAGAAAATGATGGCCTTTTTGTATTGTGTAAATTTTCTTCCTTTCCTTCGGTTTCTGTACTTTTGCTGTTTGTTGTTCATGTTTCTTCCTCATACATGCCATTCAGTGTACTTTTTTTTGCCCCAGTTTCTGCATACAGCTTTTTTATACCACCAGTTTGCTGCTGTGTGACCTGTTTTTTTCACACTGATGGCAGTTTTGAGTCTGTGTTATTTCTTGTTTCTCAACTGCTTTTTTGTGAACTCTCATCCTTGTGTTTAGCTGTTGAGCTTCCTTGCCTGGTAGTTCTACCAAAACTGCTATTTCAAATGCCTTCTTTAAGTCTAGGTGCTTTTCTGTCAGTAATTTCTTCTGGATTGCTTCACAACTTAAGCCACACATCAGTCTGTCTCTGATAGGATCATTTAAGTTGATTTTGCATTCAAGGTATTCTACTAACTTGTTTAAAATTGCTATGAACTGGGAGATAGATTCACTGTCAACCTGTTTGCCTTTCTGGAATCTGAAACTTTCGGTAATAACCAGTGCTTTTGGTAAAAAAATTATTCTTGTAGGATTCCTACTATTTTTTTCATAAATTTTGGAGCTTGGCTTTTCTGGCCATACCAAACTCCTCTGGAGGTTAAGAGATTCCCCTCCCATAATACTAGAAATGCATGGACAACTACATCTGCTTCAATTTTGTTATCTTGAACAAAATAATGGAATCTCTCTGTGTAGAAGTCTTATACAGTCCCACGACACCAAAATTTCCTGCCAATTTTTATATGCTTTCTTTTGTTTTTATCTACAGTGACTGTACTTGTCTTTTTTTCCTTTTCAAAGTGCCTCTGAGATCTGTAGTGAGGATCGTAATTTATTTTTCGATGAATCCCTGGATTGCCCTGGTGGATCTCAAAGCAGATTTTATCCCTGTTCTTTTTGTATTACGTTTCACAAAGGACTAGGGATTAGGGACTACAACATATTTTAAAATGACAAGAACTTTTATTAGGAAGTGTTCACTCAACATGGCAGCAAGTTAGACTGAATTGTTTACCTCCAAAATAGCCAAAGATGACACCATCATGTCATGTGATCATGCTCTTAAAGTGACAGTACAACATACTTACAGTAGGAATCAAGGGGATCAAAGGTTACGGGGAGAAAGCAGGAGAATGGGGTTGAGGAACTTATCAGCCATGATTGAATGGCGGAGCAGACTCGATGGGCCAAATGGCCTAATTTCTGCTCCTATGTCTTATGGTCTAATAAATTCAAGAGTTTTAGAAAGTTTCCTGCCCCCTTTCAACACACATTTACTGGGGTTTAAAGTAGCTCCAATTGTGTTTTAATTGAACCATGGCAAAACATGGTAACATACTTTGTGCAAAGTCTATATAACCTGAACAGGAAAGGAAATGGGAGCAGGAGTAGGCTATTTCATCCCATCAAGGCTGGTCCACCATTCAAATAGATCATCTTCTGAGTGAAGAAACGTTGGCTGATCTCAGTCTTAAATGGCCTTCCCCTTATTCTGAACTCACCAGCTAGGAGAAACATCCTTTCCACATTCTCCCTGCCACATCTGTAAACATTTTGAAAGTTTCATTCTTTGAAACTTCTTTGAATACTGGCCCAATTTTTTTTTCCTCATCTTCCTCATAAGACAATCCCACTATCCTGACTCTGTTGCAATCCCTGTTTGGCAAGTCCATCTTTAGATAAGGAGACCAAAACTATGCACAGTACACAATCTCACCAAAGCTAACACAGTTGCAGTAAGGCATCTTTACTCCTGTGCTCAAATTCCCTTGTGATGCCGACCAATGTACCAATTGCCTTCCTAACTGCTTTCTGCACTTGCATATCAGCATTAAGCGACTCATGAATAACTTTACTTTTCTGCTTTTCCTCACAAAGAGGATGAATTCACACTTACCAACATTTTATTCCATCTGCCATGTTCTTGTCCATTCACTTAGCTTGTCCAAATCACCTTAAAGCTGCCTAGCATCTTCCTCACATCTCATATTCTCTCCTATTTTTGTGTCATCAGTAAATTTGGAAATATTACATTTTGTCCCAATCATTTATATGATTGTGAACAGTTATGGTCTCGGCATGTATCCAGCTATCCTGAAAATGGCCTGTTCATTTCTCACTTCTATTTTCTATCCGTTAACCAATTCTCAACCCATTCAAGTATATTGACCCCAGTCCCATGGGCTCTAATTTTGTTTACTAATCTCTTGAGTGGGGCTTTATTTGAAACATCCGACGTATCTTATTCTTTATCGAGAAAATGGAATTAAACCCTAAATTATGATAGACCAATGTTGTTTTGAAATTAGATCCTTTTATTTTGTAATTATCACCCTACTTACATTCAGTATAACATTTTCATATTTTTACTACCACTGTATTTTATCACCTTTTTAATGAGGGATTTTTATCAGTATAATTTTGTATCACTGCATAATTTATGATTTGTGAAAAACATTGAAGGCTGTGTATCATTATTTTATTAATGCTTGGCATTATAGTATGATAGAAACAATGGTGATCATGCAGATTGCTGAAATATAAATGAATGTGCTTTCTACAATCATTTTATGTATAACATTCATATTGATTAAGTTATTGATATTTTTGAATAAACTGTGATAGTGCACTGATGCTGAGGATTGTTACTAAAATCTTAGTAAATCTGAATCTTCAGTAAATATAAGCTACAAGCTTGTGACTCGAGCTTGTATTTTGCAATAAAATTAAAAATTAAAAGTTTGTAACTAGGGTGATGATTAAGTATTGCCACATTATTACTTGAACTGAGCTGAATACTGTTGTTTTGACTGCATCAAAGTAGAACTTTCAGCTCAAATATCCACTAGCAGCCCTTTTTTAAGAGAAATTCTCTTCATTTGAATTGGGTTTCCTTTTTTCTTCTCCTAAACCTTGCCTCCAGAGTTAACAGGGTTGGCCTGAAGATGGTAGTTGTAGAAGGGAGGCAGTAACCAGGATGAAACGGGAATTGGGTTTAACATTAAGAGGTGAAGAGCTGGGTACTAAAGGTAGGTTCAGGATTAGGTTCAATAAATTGGAGCAACATTAAGAGAACAAATAATTTTGAATAAATCCCTTGCGCTGTTCGCTTTAGAGTTCACCCCAGTTCAAGTGGTTGGTTTCCATTTTCTTATTTGAAACTGAAATAATAGTATATAGTATATAGAGGTGTTGAGGAACCTGTTGCTTTGTAGTGTAGTAAGCTTGACTGTTTTAACATGCCAAATTTTTTACAGGCTGTTCAAAAATCTTTACAAAAGAGAACATCAGCGAGAGAAGATGCAGTTGCATCCACAAGTAACCTAGATGAGGTAGTAGACATGTTTGTAAATTTCTTAGTCTTTGATAAGTTAGTTACTAATTGTTCTTTGAAAAATTCAAGCAACTTTAAATATGAAAGTTTCTCTGGGATAAAAATTATCTGTTTCACTTAACATAAGTGCAAGAATCTAAAATCTGGCCCTGGATTCTTGCAAATATCAACATTATAAGATAATACATCTAAAATCCAAATATGTACATTGTTTTGTGCCTTCCCATTGGCCAGTATGACATCTTGGAACTAATTCTATTTTTATTTTTACGCTCTCATCTCAACATCCATTTGGTAATTTATATATTTGTTTGCAATACCAATCAAAAAACTAATTTGGTTTCATTTTCTTTGAAAATAATCTCCAGCTGTCTTGTGATATTGATTTTAATGCTGAAATTGTGAAAACCTGCATTTTTTTTTTCAAACCTTGAAATTTAAATTTACATTAGTGACATTGAACCAGAAGCTATCCCAAGTGATGTCTATTTGGGCTGATATGATTTGGTTGTCCTTTTGTATGTGGCATCTATGATACACAGAATCTTCAAAGGTCCACAGCATAGAAAAAGGCCCTTCAGCCCATCAATACTGCACCTGTTAAAAACAATCACCTATTTAATCCCATTTTCCAGCATCTGACCCATAGCCTTATATCCCTTGAAATTGCAAATATAAATCAAAATATTTCTTAAATGTTATAAGGGTTTTTGTGTCTACCACCCTTACTGGCAGTGAGTTCCAGATTCTCAATTTTCCACACGTTGCTGGTAAATCCCTTGCCCTTTACCCTCAATCTATGCCCCTAGTCATTGATCTCTCCTGCAAGGTGAAAAGTTCTTTCCTGTCTATGTTGTCTATGCCCCTCAATCTTATGCATCATAATTATGTCCCCATTCAGTCTCCTCTGCTCCAGAGGCCCAACTCTTTCCCTAGTTATCCCCAACCTATCTGATCTCTCTTCATAACTAAAACTGTCCCTACACAAACAACATCTTAGTAAATGCCCTCTGCATCCTCTCCAAAGCAATCACATCCCTCCTATTATGTGAATTCCAGAATGGAATAGCCTAGCTGTTACTTAACCAACGTATTATACAGTTTGAGCATAACTTTCCTGCTCTTAAGCTCTATGCCTCGACTACTAAAGACTAGTATCTCAGTTGCCTTCTTAACCACTTTATCTACTCATCCTGCTACCGTAATGGACAGATGGACTTACACACCGAGATCTGTCTGATCCTTGGTGCTTCCCAAGGTTCCTCCATTCATCATGTATTCCTTTGCCTTCTTTGTCCCGTTTAAGTGCATCACCTCCTGCTTATCCAGATTGAACTCCATATGCCACTGATCAGCCCATCTGACTAGTCCATCTATATCCTCCTGTAATCTAAGGCTATCCTCCTTATTATTTACCATCCCACTAATTTTTATATCATTCAAAAAAACTATTGATCAGCCCTCCTACATTCAAGTCTGAGTCATTTATTTACACCACAAACAGCACAGGCCCCCATACTGGTCCTTGTGGAACCCAATTAGACACAGGCATCCAATCACAGAAGCACTCCTCCACTGTCACCCTCTGCATTCTGCCACTCAGCTAATTCTGGATCCAGTCAGCCAAATTTCCTTGGATTCCCATGAGCTCTTACCTTGGCTATTGTCTCCCATGAGGACCTTATCAAAAGCATTGTTGAAGTCCAAATAGACTACATCAAATACATTGCACTCATCTACACACCTAGTTACCTCTTCAAAAAATTCATTGAGTTGGTCACACATGATGTCCCTTTAACAAAACCATGCTAACTGTTCTTTATTAATCCCAAGTGCAGATTATTTCTGACTCTCAAAAATTGTTTCCCCACCACTGAGGTTAGACTGACTGGCCTGTAGTTTATCTTAGTTTATCCCTTGATCCCTTCTTGAAAAGCTTATCTATCCTGATTGGCAGTCCTCCAGTCCTCTGGCACCTCTCCCGTGGCCAGGGAGAAATTGAAAATTATTGCCAGTGCCCCTGCTACTGCCTCCCTTGCCTCACTCAACAGCCTGGGATACATTTCATCCGGTCCTGAAGATCTACCTACTTTTAAGCCTTAACACTCTGTCTATGCTAATTTCCTTAATTATATCACAATCCTTCTCCTTGATAACTATACTGACATTGTCCCTCTCACTCGTGAACACTGACAGAAAGTATTCATTTAAAGCCCTACCTACATCCTCCAGCTCCATGCACAAATTACCACCGTGGCCCTTAATAGGCTCAACTCTTTCTCTAGTTGTCCTTTTACCCTTAATGTACTTGTAAAATAACTTAGGATTTTCCTTTATTTTACCTGCCATAATCCTTTCAAGCTCCCTTTTGCTCTCTTAATTTGCTTTGTAAGATCCCCACTGCATTTTCTCTACTCCTGTCGGGCTTCTGCTGTTGTGAGCCCTTGGTATTTGCCGTAATCCTCCCTTTTCCTCATTATCCAATCCTGTACATCCCTTGTTATCCAGGATTTGCTGGATTTGTTGGTCCCTCCCTTTATCTGGGTTGAATAGTACAACCTCATTGCCAGAACAGTAAGGTCTAAGGCTCCCTAAGCAATACAATAAAGCCTGCTGCCAAAATGTCGTGAAAAATTATGATGCTGCTAAAGTTGATGGGCATAGACTGACCCGCTGACTATAAACACTCAACTAAAACCACTGGTTTCATCGTGGTGTTTTGTGAACGTTGTGGATTAACATGGTTTCATCTTGAAGACTGTTTTTAAAACCTTAATCATCCTGAATAAGCTTTTACATCTGATCATGGTACTATTTTTGCTTCATTGGTTTACATAAATGAATAATTGAAGAAAAGGAGCAATGGCAGATGCAGGTTCAATGAACAAAGCAGGCGGCAAATATGTTTTTTAAAAGTAGATATGGAGGGATAATGGTAGAAGATTTGAGAGTTAAGTCATTTTCCTAAGTATGACTGACGAGTACTATACCGGAAGTGCAATTCAGACTACATTAGAATAGGTAAATTGAGACCACATAATGGTAGTTCTGTTCTGAAGTCCTAAGTTACAATTGAGGGATGATGCGTATTTTTTACTTCTAAAATACATTGATTATCAGCTTGATAATCCAATCTTTAATAACCAGATAAAAAGTATATCGCTGATTAGTCTTAAGTTGAAATTGCATTAACCTATCGGAAGAGCTGACATTCTTATGAGAGTTTATTTTGCCTTTAAATACAATACTATTTAAAGTTTTGTACAATGACGATTTTGAGGCTATTGCATTAGATATTTGCATTGATCTAGCATCACAGTCACTCCCATAAGAGAACCTCATCACCACTATAATCAGGTCTGATTAATAATTACATGGATAATAGCATGACGCAAGGTTTGAAATGAGAACCAGTTACTAGTCAGACCAACAGAGGGGCTGACACCAAAGGAGTCTTGTATTATGATAATAGCCAGAATGAGCAGGCAACCTCATTTGCCTCCATACCTAGTAGTCTAACAGGTTCAGGGTTTCAGAGTTAAAAATGTAAGAGCTTTTAAGGCTTAAACAGAACAGCTCCAGAGTTGGTTGAGAGTAAATGAAGCTTATTGGACTTTTTGTTCTTCCCAATGGAGTTAGTTTCTGGATAGAGAAAGGGTCCAGAAGGGAAAGATATCTGTGCTAAACTATAGGTTTGTAGTAAAACCCTTGTAAATCTTTGAAAATATTTTGCACCTAATTAAACATATAGATATTGATGTATGAAACATGGTAACCTTGAACTCTGCAAGTTGGATGACTTAGAAAGCAGAAGGTAATTCATGTTTCTGCTAGAAACAAAGCTCCTGGTGGCTTTTTAAACTGAAGCAGTTGGAAAAGGAGCCATCTGCTAGGCTACTTAATAAGATAAAAACCCATGGTTTTGTTATATCATATCAACGTGGATAGATGATTGGTTAACTAATTGCAGACAGAGTTAGGAAATGGGGTGCATTTTCAAGATGACAACCTGTAACTAGTGGAGTGCCACAGGGACAATGCTGGTGTTAAAATTATTTACAATATATATCAATGACTTGGATGAGGAAAGTGAATGTACTCTAGTCAAGTTTGCTGATGACACAAAAATAGGCAGGAAGGCAAGTGGTGAGGATGACACAAAAAGTCTGCAGAGGGATATATACAGGTTAAGTGAGTAGACAAAAAAACTTGGTAGATGGAATATAATGTGGGAAAATATGAGGTTATGCACTTTGTCAGGAAGAATAGAGGAGCTGGCTATTATATAAATGGAGAAAGACTGCAGAAAGCTACAGAACCAGAGGGATTTAGGGGTACTTGAGCATATATCACAAAAAGCTAGCATATAATTTCAGGCAACAGGGAAGGCAAAGGGAATGTTGACCTTCATTCCAAAGGGGATGGAATATAAAAATAGAGTAATTGAATAAAACTGTGCAAGGCACTAGTCTGATCATAACTGGACAGTTTTAATCCCTTTGTGTCAGGAAATATATCCTGGAGTTGGAGGCAACTTGGACAATGTTCCCTGGATTGATCCCAGGAATGGAGAAACTGTCTTATGAGGAGAGGTTGAATAGATTGGGCCTGTACTCATTGGAGTTTGGAAGAAGAAGAGGCAACCTTATTAAAACATATAAGATTCCTAAGGAACTTGACAGAGTGGGTGTGGAAAGGTGTTTCCCCTAGTGTGAAAGTCTAGGACCAGAAACCATAATCTCTGAATAGTGGATCGCCCATTTAAGACAGAGGAGGAATTTCTTCTCTAAGTATAGTGAATCTGTGGAATTCTTTATCATGCAAGACTGTAGAGACTAAGGCACTAAGTATATTCAAGGCTAAAATAGACAGATTTTTAATTAGAAAGGGAATTGAGGGTTATGGGGAAAAGGCAGGAAAGTGGAGTTGAGGATTATCAGATCAACCAGGATCTCATTGAATGTGAAGCAGATTTACTGGGCTGAAGGGCCTACATCTTCTATATCTTATTGTCTATGGTGTCATACTGCAAGATCCCGAGCAAATTGCAATTGTTCACCAGTATTTTCAGATTGCAGCCGTGTGATCAATGGAAGAATGAGATGGAAATGTGGCCTCAGGCGCAAGATGTGGCTTCAGCTTTAACTTTACCAGGAAAGAATAAAATTAGACATAAAGTATTTTCAGAACTAGATGTAATAAGCCTGGATACCAAAGAAGAATTGGAGGTTCTAATTTACACACAAAATTTTGAAAAAGGATTCTTAGCTGAAGCTGAATGCATAAAGCAATTGCTTCTGAGAAGGGGAAAAGATAGCTTAGAATTGTTCAAAATAGATTACTTCAATATAAAGAATTTAGTAAATGTTTCAGACCAGAAATGCTTGGTGAAAACCCTGAAGAGGTTATTTGAAGCTGAGAAAGTTTAAGGTGTAAGAAGACTGTAGGAAGAGGCCAGTAGATTCTCAAGGCTGGGAGTTGAAGCCACAGTTAAATTAGATAAGGGAATTCTCTGTGTGAGTACTGTAAAGGGCACCTTTGAGATTAATGGGATTATATTTTTACCATGTGTTTCAAGATCTTTAAATATGTTACTTGTAAATAATTTATCATATTTTATTTTCATTTCTTTTACAAAATAAACTCCTGTTTTGTTTTTAAAATTAAATCTGAAACATTGCACGCTTATATTTCAGTTTGGGATTTGACTTGTCCAGTAATAACATCAGCTGGGACCATAACAGTATCATGGAGTTTGAGAGATTATATAAAAGGCTAAGGAAATTCAATCTAGAAATTCTGGAGTCTGTACTGGCAGTTAAATGATGCACATATCACACACACAGCCTTTGGTTTTGATGGGTTTTCAATTTTGTGGTAAAGACTCTCTTTTTGAAACGGCTGCTGCCCTAAACTTTTAACAGCTTATCAAATGCCTTCTTATCAATTTTAAACCCCTCTAATGAGTGAACATCCTGTCCTGTCACCGTAGTTTGCGCAGTATCTACATCATTGTTGAAGACAGATGCAAAGTACTAATTTAACAGAAAAATCCAAAGAGCTGCAGATGCTGGAAATCAGAAATACAGTAAGAAATTACTGGAAAACTCTGTAGGTCTGGCAGCATCTGTGTAGAGAAAGCAGAGTCAATGTTTCGGGTCCAGTGACCCTTCTTCAGAACTGATTGTATCTAGGAAAAAGTAGGTGTATATGTTGAAGATGTGTTGGGGTGAGGTTGATGAGAGTGAACAATAGGTGGAGACGGAGCCCAGAGACAGAGAAAAACAGTTGGGCACACAAAGGCCTGAGAGAATGAGTAGCTGGTAATGGGGGCCATTAGAAGCTGACGATAGAAGCGGGCCATGTAATGACAAGGCTTTGTGTAGGCGGGTATGGTGTGTTGGGAGAAGGCGCTCAGGCCCTAAAATTATTAAACTTGATATTGGGTCCAGAAGGTTGCAGGGTTCCCAATTGGAAAATGAGGTGATGTTCTTCCAGCTTACACTGAGCTTTGCTGGAGCAGGGTAGCAAGCCCGAGACAGAGATGTTAGGGAGGGGACACGGTGGTTTGTTGAAATGGCAGGCAGCTGGAAGATCAGGGTCATTTTGGCGGACAGAATGTAGGTGTTAAAGCGATTGCCTGGTCTGCGCTTTGCCTCTCTCGTGTAGAGGAGATCACATTGTGAGCAATGAATACATTAGACTAGATTGAGTTGAAATGCAGGTAAATTGCTGTTTCACCTGGAATGTATGTCTGGGGCCTTGGATAATGAGAAGGGAGGAAGTAAATGGGCAGGGGTTATACCTTCTGCAATTGGATGGGAAGGTCCCGTCGGGAGGTGTTGGGAGTTGATGAGGAGTGGACCACAATGTTCCAGAGGGAGTGATCCTGCTGAAGACTGACAGGTTGAGGGAGGGAAATATGTGTCTGGTGGTAGCATCCTGCTGGATGTGGTGCAAGTGGCTGGATGTGGCTGCTGATGGAATGGTAGGTAAGGACAAGAGGGACCCTATCACTGTTGTGGGAAGGAAGAGAACGGGTGAGGGCTGAAGTGCAGGAAATGGTTTGGACCCGGCTGGGGGCCTTGTCAACTACGGTGCTGGGGAATTCTCAGTTGAGAAAGAAGGCAGACATTTAGGAGGCCCCCGTGTTGAAGTTGGAATCATCAGAACAAATGCGGCAGAGTCGGAGGAACTGGGAGAATGGAATAGGGTCTTTACAGGAAGAGGGTGTGACAATGTACAGTCAAGGTAACTGTAGGAGTCAGTGGGTTTGTGGGAAACCGGTTTATTACACTCAATCTAGTTTGCTACATTTGCTGTTCAGAATGTGGTCTCCTCTACATTGGTGAAACAAAGCATGGACTAGGTGAATGCTTCGCAGAACACCTACATTCCGTATGCAAAAAAGGACCCTGAGCTTCCTATTGCCTGCCACTTCAACACACCACCTTTTCCCTGGCCAAGATCTCTGTCTCAGGCTTGCTACAATGATCCAGCGAAGCTCAGTGCGAGCTGGAAGTATAGCACCTCGTTTTCCACTTGGGAACTCTACAGCATTCTGGACTCAACATCAAGTTCAACAATTTTCGGGCTTGAGCTCTCCCATGTCCTTACCCCAACACCTTTGTTACCATATGGTCTGCTATTACACACAACCCATTGTTAGCCACTAACAGTTCCTATTAACAGCTATTCACCCTCCTAGCCTGATTGTTATCTACCCTTTGTCTGACCAACTGTTCTTCTTGCTCTTTAGGTTCTATCTCCACCTATCATTTTCTCCTTATTCTCTCCCCCACCCTATCTTCTGCATAAAAATCAACATTTTCCTAGCTTCCATCAGCTCTGAAGAAGGGACCTGAAACGTCAACTCTGATTTCCCTCCACCGATGCTGCCAGAGCTGCTGGTCTTTTCCAGCAATTTCTGTTTTTGATTCTGATTTCCAGCATCTGCAGTTCTTTCGGTTTTTATAAACAAGGTGAGTAGGGTTATTAATGAGATGCAAATGCATGGAAATAAGATAGTCACCGCGCAATACCATGGTTCTGAAATTGCAATTTAAAGCGTAAGGTAAAAATCGCAGCAGTTTTTTTTGTTGAACATCTGATTTTTTTTTTCATTCCCATCACATTTTCCCAACTTTCTCATCAGCATACATGCCACACCAAGGAGGGAAAATTCCACTCATTATTATAATGAGGAGACCAAGGATAAAAGGTTTGTCCTCTTCAGGATCCTAAGGACTTCTGTCTTTCCACAAGAAAGAGTCTTCAGAACATCATCTTACACATCATCCACTCTACGTTGAAAGTTCTTGCTGTTATCTGCATTGCCATTTCTCCGATACTGTGGAAAGAGTGCATTTCATACCTATCAAAACCTGGCTAAGTTATAAATGTGCCTTTCGGATTCTCATCAATAATAGTCTCCATGATTCAGCATCAATGTCCAGATGAGCAGAGATTGAAGAAAAATGTGCCTTATAACGAAAGCTCTTCATAGCTGTGCGTCCAAGCAATTTCGATTCATGTCCACTTGTAATTTGTGAATCACAAAGTGAATACTCAAATACTTCTCTAACTGGACTAATAGAAACAGGAATATTTTCATCTCAAGTTCTGTGGCTTGGCAAGCTCAAATGGAAAGGAATCTTTCAAAGAATTGTTCTTGTGCATCTCCAGTGATACTTATATATTCAAAAGCTCAGGAAGACAAAATAAAAAGAAAGGAATTAGTTGTGGCAATGTAACAATCATTATAATCTCGTTTCTCGTTGTTCAGTTATTTATGGAGAAAGGACAGTATGTGTGTCAGAAATGCTTTTAATACTGTATCCAGCCTTTTCCAGTCTCTTCAAGTCTTAACTTCATTGATAGCCTCTCCATTTGATCATTTCAAAATTTGTGACTGGCCTCTCCCTTAGTTTTTTTTTAAGTATTTTCTACAAGAAAAGATAATCCAAATCTGTGAATGGCTGAAAGTCTCATTTGGGTGTAGTCCATTTGGTGAGAATGATGAGAAGACAGGTGTGTCATATTGCACAAGGATTGGAATGAGTGGCAGTGGTGGATAGGTAAATTAGGAGGCGAGAAACTTAAATTCAACATTCTTGGCAGAGTTGGCAGCAGTCTTGGTTAACTAGCAGGTAACATTAGAGCACTGGTGAAGTGTGAGTGATGCAGGGATGAATGCTGCATGTTGCAAGGTATGGTAACATTACTAGCCAAAAAGTAACATTACTAGACTAATACTATAAAGGTCTGGAAGAATGATCCACAGAAATGAGTCCAAATCCCACCATGATAGGTAAAATTTAAATTCAATTAATTAAATGAATCTGGAATAACTAACTAGTATCAGATTTGATGACTGGGAAACTGCTGGATTGTTGTAGAAATGCATCTGGTTTACCTATGTCCTTTCGGGAAGGAAATCGCCATCCCATCTTGGCATAGCCTAAATGTGACTGAAGTAACTCCAAAGAGGCCGGTATCCCATCACCAAGTCATCCTTTATTTACATGTGGAGAGTCCTTGAGACTGATCCAGCTTCCTCAGAGTCAGCTCTCGAGTGAACCAAACCTCTGACAGCTCCTTTGATAGTCTCTAGACCTTCCTGAAAAGTTTCCGAGTATTTTATTAGGACGTTGCCCCATCAAGCTTGGGCCCCGAGTCTTTTACTACAATCAGGGGTAACTGAACCAGCTGCTTCTCATAGGAGACCTGAACCAAAGTTGTACCCTTAATCGGTAAAGGTTCCCCAGTATATGTTCTCAGTCTAGCTGAGGTCTTGCTTAAGCTTAAAGCTTGGAATCCAGAGTTAATTTTGTTAAAGACTGGTCCTGTGATCACTGAAATGGCTGCGTCGGTGTTGCCCTCCATTAGAACCAAGTGACGTTTAACCAGACATTTAGTTTGATTGGTTCTGATTTGGATGTTGCTAAGCAATTTAACTGTTCCAAACCAGCTGTAGGTGGATTTTCCAGGGTGTGCAGTCTCCTGGATACTGGCCTATGAGTTCTCTTACTCAATTTAGATCTAGTAGGACTGTTGCTGTCTCAAGTTCACACACCAACAGCAACTACAATGGCTTACCCACCCGGATCCTGAAGAAAATTTTAATTGTTTGTCCAAGGCTTGGCTTTGTTTTGGGGTTTTGTTGAGTCCCTCTGTTCAGGATAAGTCCTGAATGAGGCTATACAATTGCCTTCATTCAAGTGGTGTTCCCCAAGCTTAGTTGAACTGGTGAGGGTGTCCACTTCCACCAGAATACCCTTCAATTTATATGCTGCACTTGTCACATTATGCAATGAAAAAGTCAGTTGTAGTGCCTTTGAAGTCCACTTGGTGTTCAGCTAGTAGATGCTTTTGCATGGTTACTTCATTAATCCCACTCTTGTCATCACTGAAATAACTCCACAGAGGTCGGTGTCCCATCACCAAGTCACCCTTTATTTACACGTGGAGAATCCTTGACACTGATCCGGCTTCCTCAGAACCAGCTCTCAGAGTTAACAGAACACCTGACACTCCTGTTTATATCTGTCAACCAGGGCTCCCTGACTGGACCAAATTGATAAGCCCCAATCAGGGAATTCATAATCTGTGAGATCCACCTGGCTGATCTCATTACAAATACTACAGTGACTCCAGACCCACAACAACAGAATTCACTGAAAATTGTCATCTGAAATAGTGTAATTAGACACTCATGTATTCAAGATGTTGGCTCGTTATCACCTTACAAGATAGCGGCAGAGTAGGGAGTTAAGCCCAGAGTTTGTCTGCTCCCATCAGCTTTCTTTTCTTTCTTCTTTTTCACTTTTGTTCTTTTTCTTTGTTTTTTTTTTTCTTAATTTTTTTTTTAAAACCTGGAGAATTGTGGGTGAAGGAGGCCTCCAGCAGCAGTGGCAGCAATGCCAGGAGAAGCCAGACACGGCTCCACTCCAGCCTGGGGTTTCCTGGTGAGTGAGGAGCAGGTCCCAGACTGACACCCCTGGCCTGAAATCATAGGTTGGGCCGAGGCTCCACGTCCTCAGCTAGGCTCGGGTGCCTGAAAGTGAAGAAGCGGCGATCCCCGCCAGGTGTGGCAGTCATGTCCCAGTGTGGAGGTCTTCTTCATCTTCGGCTTCCAGGCATTCCAGCCGCCCAGCAGGTGGTCTTGGCCTGGCATGGTGGACTTCTTTGGCGGAGGCTTCTGGCCTAATATTTCAGCAGCTCAACATGGCATTCTCATCCCAGAATGGCAGTCTTGTCCCAGCTGCATCTTCAGGGTTTTCTGTTGTTCCTTAATCAGCTTTTCCCTAAGTCTAGGAGCCATTAACTGAACTGTGATGAACATTGTCTTAATATTACTTTTTTTTATTATCTTTGACTTCTGTCGTTAATATAGGTGCCGTGGTAGGGCGACTTATAAAACTTTTCACTGTATTTTTCACGTAAATGCACATGTGACAATAAATTACTATTTCATTCTCAAAGATCAATTATAGGGATGGGCAATAAAGGCTTGTCTGATCAACGATGCCAAAATCTCTTGAATTAATTTAAAAACAAAGATTTATGCTCCATGGAAACACTGCCACTCCTCTCAGGCAGTGCCTCAGCAATCCGAGCGATATATCAGACGACAGCTTGCTAGAATGCTGTGCAACTGTTTGAATGCCAGTAATCACAACATACCAATAGTCTGAGCTTGCCTGATAGCAAGCTGAGCTTGCACGAGAATAACCTGAGCCTGCACAAGACCAGTTTGAGCTTCTGCTGCAGCACCCAGACAAACGATATCTTCTGTTTGTACTGCAATGGAAGCTGAGACATTTCCAATGGAGACTGAATCATGAATGGGTCTGCAAGTGTTTTGATAGAGTTGATGACCACTTATGTTGTTCATATTTCATAGTTCAAGGTCAGTACAAACATCTGTGCTAAGTTAGTGTCAGACTCCTCCATGCACTTCCACTTTGACCACAGACCAGCACAGTGTTTGAGAAACTTGAACCGTCCTCTCTCCGGATGCATCTTTAGTCACATTTCTTCCTGCTGATACTCCTTTAACCAGCCACTTCCAGCACTTGCTGTACTCAGAATGCACCTCCTCCTTTAAGAGGTGTAGGTTAATTTAAAGTACTGCAGGTATCTCTAAGTGGTGCAAGCCTTACATTAACTTAGACCCCTGCTGAGATATGGAAATATTCAAAAGCATGTCTCATTCTGACTTTGTACTACCATTATTTGAATGAGTAGGCAGCACAGGTTTTGCCTTTGCCTTCATTGGAAGGCTATCACATTTTGCCCCCACATGACAATAGCAATTCAAAACTCTGAATTCACTTCCTTCTTCTGTGTAAGCTAATCATAGGCTACTTTTTAAACACAGGGAATAATTTCTACGTTTTTGAATGTATATATCCAGAAGATTATGATGCATGGGATCCGCAGGACTTGTCCGCGTGGATTCAGAATTGGCTTGCCCATAGAAGGCAGAGGGTGGTGGTGGAAGAGTGTTTTTCTGGCTGGAGGTCTATGACTAGTGGTGTTCCGCAGGGATCCGTACTGGGACTTCTGCTGTTTGTGACGGATGCAAATGACTTGAATAAAAATGTGGATGGGTGGGTGAGTAAGTTTGCAGATGATACAAAGATAGGTGGAGTTGTGGACAGGTTGTCAAAGGATACAGCAGGATATAGATCAGTTGCAGATATGGGCAGAGAAATGGCAGATGGAGTTTAATCTGGGTAAGTGCGAGGTGCTGCACTTTGGGAGATCAAATATTAAGGAAAAGTATACAGTTAATGGCAGGACCTTGAACAGCACTGATGTATAAAGGGATCTGGGGGTTCAAGTCATAGCTCCCTGAAATTGGTCACGCAAGTAGATAGGGTGGTAAAGAAGACGTATGGCATGCTTTCTCTTATTGGATGGGAATTGCAGCTTTATAAGACTTTGGTTAGGCCACACTCAACAGTATTGTTTTCAATACTGGTTGCCACATTACAGGAAGGATGTGGAGGCTTGGGAGAGGATGCAGAAGAGTTTTACCAGAATGCTGCCTGGATTAGAGAGTATGAGCTACAAGGAGAGGCTAGAAAACTCAGGTTGTTTTAACTTGAGCGATGGAGTCTGAGGGCAGACTTGATAGAAGTCTATAAATTTATGAGATGCATAGATAGGGTTGACATCCAAATCTTTTTCCCAGAGTTGCAATGTCTAATACTAGGGGGCATGCATTTAAGGTGAGAATGAGAAAATTCAAAGGAGATGTGAGGGTCAAGTTTTTAACACAGAGAGTGGTAGGAATCTGGAAAACACTGGCGGGGTGGTGGTGGAGGTAGATACAATAAGAGCATTTAAGGGACTTTTAGATAAGGACATGAATATGCAAGGAATGGAAGGATATGGACCAAGGGCAGGCAGAAGGGATTAGTTTAATTAGGCGTTATGCTCGGCACGACGTTGTGGGCCGAAGGGCCCGTTCCTGTACTGTACTGTTTTATGTTCTGTTTTGTTTATGTGAAAACATAATTAGTTTAGTGATCAAGTATTTTCATAAAAGGAGTTTATTTTAAATAAAATAAAACTTTAAACGTGTAAAGTTTTTTTAAAATATGCACAATACCTTCTTGGGGATATGAGAGGGATAATAGAAATTGTAATGCTGATATTTGAATGAATATTAACACCGTTATTTGGATTGATTTGGCTTGAGCACTAGATTAGTGGCTAGAGACTTGCCAATGCAAAATAAATTGGATTTTAATAATTTTGAGACAGTGAAACTTATAGTACCATACTCAGCAGCCCACTTGTTTTACATCTGTAGACCATGAGAAAGAAACCTTCTGGTTATAGGTGTTCAATGGGTGTTATTTTAACTGCTGAGAATTCACAAAGTGCAGGTAGGTTATCACCAGCATTAAAATAAGTGGTGATTGCAAACTCTAGGCTGACAAGTCAATGTCGTGGAATGGTAGACACAAAAATAAATACCAATAGTTTAGAACTAAAACTACAAGACATGGAAGTATTGAGAGGATAGAGGAACTACTGTGTTCTGAATTACCAAGCTTAAATATCTGATGTTTTTTCAGAATGTTATGAAGTCAAAAAAAGTCTCAGAGATAGTTACAGAAACGGTACCCTCGTGTGAAATGAGAAACAAGATGGGCAATGATCAAGAAAAGAATTTGTCAGGTAACTTTCCGAACAACACCTGTAAACCTAAAAGCATTATTGATATAATTGATGATTTTGGAGACTGATTGTGATGTAGCTGAATATGGATCATATATAATGGAAAAAATTGAATTACATTTGACCCTTAAAAAATAAATTTTATTCATGTTTTTACAGGAATTAAAACGCTATGAGAGTACCTGATACTTTTTGTGGTACCTCTATAATCTTCTTTCATTGTTGGATACTTACTTTCAGCTTTGATTAATTACACTGCTGCGAATTAATTTGGGACAGGTGTGATATTAGAACGATGACAGGCAGTTCTGATCTAGCCAGCCCTCTCCGTACAATTATAAACCTTGTTCAGCATAATATATACTCTCCTCAACCAATCCAAAATTAGGAGGTTGCCAGTGAATGGCAAAAATAATGGATTGAAAACCCACCTGGAGAAAATAATGTGGAAAATTTCTTCCTAATCTGTTATTTTTGATTTTTTTTTGTTAGCTATAGGCACCACAGGTGCTAGATATCTTTCTCATTCTTAGAAAGAGAATGTCAAGTGTTACAGTTTGATTAATACCATTTCACATCAAGCATGGCTCATCTATTAACACCTTCCATGTAGGTATTGAAAGGGTTGGCAGATTGATATTCAATCTGTTTGGCCATATGATGCAAACTCCTGTGGCTAGTAAGTCCTGGACTAGGGCTTGAACCAGCATCTTCTGGCTCTGATTTATCTGGGTAATCAAAACTAGGACAGTAGATCACGTTGCACCTGAAATAGCTACCCTTTAATGTCCACCTCAACGAGGCATTTCACATGGATCTCGTCTTACACAGTTCGAAATGTGACCTTTGGAACTGCAACAGACTCTATTCCCTTCATTTTATACAACACTATCTGATCATGCTGAAATCTGTGCTTTTCTAAAATGTAGAATCCCAAATCTTTTACCCTAATGTTAATAACTAATATTTTCAATACTGGGAGTTAGTCAAGTGATCTTCCTGTGCATTTTTTTCCAAAGTCTTAGCATCATCCAGTATGTGAGGAGACCAAAACAGGACACTATTCCAAGTAAGCTCTGACCAATGACTTGTATCTAAACAATATAACATGCTTTGTCTCATACTTGTTTGTCCTTTGAATAACTCCAGCACTCTATTTATCCTAGCTATCACTTCACAATATTTCTGACATGTCTTTTTAGATGTATTAGAGTCGGATTTTGTTTTTTTTAACTACTTTATGCTTGCAAGCTCAAGTTGTTTTTGTTTGCAGAAGTTTAAACATTTACCTATTACTATCAGCATCTGATACAGCAGGAGCAAACTTAAAATAATGAAACATATTGAATATTCAACAGAAAGATTTTAGTAAGTGTATAGAGGAGCAGTGCTGAACATTTCTAATGGAAAAGATGATAGAACTACAGCAATGCTACTGAAAGCAACAAGATAACATCAGGCATTGTATACTACAGATTATGTAACTAAGGTTTGGCATCCACAATGATTGGATTGCAGAGGCAAGCAGTTGCTACTGAAACTTTGTGTCTGCAAGGACTGCGAGAGAAAGAACTAGCTTTTATGTAATGCCTTTCACGACCTTAGGATATCCTAAGATTCTACGCAATTATTTAATTACTTTTAAATCTAGTCACTATTATAAACTAGAGAAACTTTACAGCCAATTTGTACACAACGATATCCTACAAATGACAGGTAGCTGACCAGATAATCGATTTATTGGTGATGTAGGTCTTGGAATATATACTTATTGGAACATGGGGAGCTGCTGCTTTCTTCTTCCTTAATTTGAAGATTGGATTTTCCGACACATATGATAAGAAAAAGGGGGCTTTTGACTGAAATCCAATCCAAATGTCTGCAGCTCCAACAGTGCAACACTCCTCTAACTGCAATGAAGCGTCATTCTGAATTATGCATCAGTATTTGAAACTTAGTTGATCTGCTGTGTCATGTTCAATCATCTAAATGAAGAGGCAGGTCACAGTGCTTCAGGTTTCTGTTGATTATTGACAAATAATCAGTTGATGGGACCTGGCAGGGAGGAGCGATAAACATCTGAGGCTGTGATTCTTCCCACTTGCTTCCAAATAACTCTGCAAGTCAGTACTCCAAATGTTAGTTTGGTTTATACCAGACAGCATGATTTTAATGATTAAACTCCAGCATAACCCTACATTATTTGGGATTCTTCACCCTTTGATATTACCAATCTGTGTGCAAGAACATAATGCAATCTTTAAAAAAGGGAGTGGCATTATTATTTAACCATCAGAGCTTCTGTCAGGAAACAACAGGCCAATCAGTTAACCTCCGTGGTGGGGCAACTAATGGAAGCAATTCTGAGGGACAGAATTAATCTGCACTTGGAGATGCAGGGATTAATCAAGAACAGTCAGCGTGGTTTTGTTAAGGGGAGGTCATGTTGACCAGCTTGATTGAATTTTTCAAAGTGTTGACCAGGTATGTCGATGAGAGCAATGTGTTTGGTTTGGCTTACTCGGACTTAAACACGGCTTTTGTTATGGTCAGCATGGTAGACTGATAGTAAAGATAAGAGCCCAGGGGATTCCAAGTAAATTGGGCTAATTAGATCCTGAATTAGTTCTGTGGCAGGAAGCAGACAGTGAAGAAGGGTCTAGGCCCGAAACGTCAGCTTTCCTGCTCCTCTGATGCTGCTTGGCCTGCTGTGTTCACCTAGCTCTACACCTTGTTATATCAGTGATGATTGAAAGGTGTTTTTATGGCTAGAGGCCTCTACCTCGTGGCGTTCCGTAGTGATCAGATTTGGGGCCATTGCTGTTTATGGTATATTTAAACAATTTAGACATGAATGTAAGAAGGTTGATCAGGAAGTTTGTAGATGATGTGAAACTTGGTAGGATGGTAAATAGCGAGAAGGATAGCCTTAGATTACAGAAGGATATAGACAGACTGGTCAGATGGGCTGATCAGTGGCAAATGGAATTCAGTTCAGATAAGTGTGAGGCGATGCACTTGGGCAGGGCATAAAGGAAAAGAAACACATGATGAATGGTAGGACCCTGGGAAGAACTGAAAATCAGAGGGATATTAGCGTACATGTCGATTCGTTCCTTAAGGTTTCCTCTAACTTTGTTGGAAATAAATGCTTTCTCTTCATGCTTGAATTTAAAATCTAGTACGTTCAAATATTCCCCTTTCAAAGTGGTACAATAATTCATGATCATTTATTAAGTCAATGAATACTTGATATTTTTGGCAGAAGAGTAAATAGTTGTTCATATTTTCCTTATTGTCATTTACTGTTTTCACTTTGACTTATTTGTTACTTATTAGAACGAAGTAATGGAATTTCCAGAAAAGCATTAGGACCAGTCCGGGTTCCAGTAAAAGGAGAAGAGCAACCATTGCCTTCGGAATCAGTAGAAAAAAGGATACACCAAAGTGATGCAGCGGAGACCTGGCTACAACAGGCAAAAAAAGAAGCGGGCATTTCAGGCTCTGTTATGGTAAGTGCAGGAGAGCTGACTACCATTTTAAGTTAAATATAAATATTAGAAACCAGATAAGAAATCCATTCATCTTATTTTTCTACTGTTTCTCAGAAAATTTAATTATTTTCTTCTTCACTTGCTATTCTCTGTATAGTGGGTGGTTTGCGTTTGATTTCTGAGATAATAAAAGCAAAGCTGTTTTAATCAGAACTTGAACGATTTCTCCTCATGTACCACAGGGCAGCTGCCTGACTGTGTTTCATCCACGACACCATTAACCATAACCTCTGTTTCTGCCTCCATTTTCAAAAGTTTCAGGCACGATTTTATGCTGTTGCATCATCTTATCAAATAATGATGTCCAGAAATTATTGTCAGTTTGTTTTTCTAGAATTTTATTGGCTTGCATTCAAAGGTTGTAGACTCACTGTTTGACGCATGCATTTCTAGCATCTTAAGAAAAGCAACCTTAGGAAAGAACTGTCCTGATTTTAGTGATTTTTAAAACTGTGGAGTGTTATATCTATAAATTCTCTTTCTTTCTCTCTAACACGTTGTTAGTATTGTCATTCAGTTCACTAGATTTTAAGAACTCTTAGGCAGCACTGACAATTTCATCTGAGTCTTGCTCGAAAGAAATTTTCACTCTAACCAGCCTGTCCTAAACTAAAATCAAACTGATCAAATACAAATCCATATCCAGGAACCTACTCACCTCAGTAATTAATTTCTGGTTGACCATTTTCCATTTTGTTTGTCTTCCAGACAACTTAGTCACACGATCAGTTACTGGAAGCAAGCTTTTTTTCTTTTACAATAAATGTTTCAGAGAAACCTAGTTCTTAAAGGGACCATTATCCCAACATAAAATTGCATTGTTTCCTGCAAAAACTCTTGGGCTATCGAAGCATTGAAGAAATAGTGAAAGAGCAGGCAGACCAGCTCATGTAATGCTACTAAACCAAGCCATATTTTTCTTGGTAGACCATTCTGCACAACTTGTCTCATCAGATGTGCACAATGCCTCCATGCACTGCCCCCTCCTAACCCCATTCCCACCCACTATGGTGCATTTTCTTCACTCTTGCCATAGGCAGAAGTAATCACACTACCAGCACCTAATGCTGGCGCCATTTTTAAAATTCAGCAGGGCACCAGGTCACGCACTGCCAGTCAGGACTTTCCCTTCACTTAGGTGGCCCAGTCCCCTGACTGACATGGATGTCTGATGAGTGACCAGAGACAAATACAGAGGGTAGTAGTAGAGGATTGTTGTTCGGTCTGGAAATCTGTGACCTGCGTTGTGCCACAAGGATCAGTGCTAGGTCCACTGTTGCTTGTCAGTTATATAAACAATTTGAATGAGAATATAGGAGGCATGGTTAGTATGATTGTGGATGACACTAAAATTGGTGGTATAATGGACAGTGAAGAAGGTTATCTAAGAGTACAATGAGATATTGATCAGCTGGGCCAATAGGCCAGGGAGTGGCAGATGTAATTTAGTTTAGATAAACGTGAAGTGTTGCATTTTGGTAAGACAAACCAGGGTAGGACTTACACAATTAATGGGAGGGCCCTGGGAAGTGTTCCTGAACAAAAAGACTTAGGTGCAGGTACATAGTTTGTACAAAGTGGCATCACAGGTAGACAGAGTAGTGAAGAAGGCATTTTGCATGCTTGCCTTCATTGGTCAGAGCATTGAGTACAGGAGTAGGAACATCATTTTTGTGGCTGTACAAGACATTGGTAAGGCCACTTTAGAGTACTCTGTATAGTTCTGGCCACCCTGCTACAGGAAGGATTTACTAAAATGGAAAGGGCACAGAGAAGATTTACAAGGATGTTACTGGGACTGGAAGGTTTGAGTTATAGGGAGAGCCTGGATAGGCTGGGACATTTTCTCCTGGAGTGTAGGAGGCTGAGGGGTGACCTGACAGACGTTTATAAGATCATGAGAAGCACAGATAAGGTGAATAACCAAGGCCTTTTCCTAGGCTGGAGTAGTCCAAAACCAGAGGGCTTAGGTGTAAAGTGAGAGGGGAAGGATTTAAAAGTGACCTGAGGGGCAATGTTTTCACATAGAGGGTAGTGCGTATGTGGAATGAACTGCCAGAGGAAGTGGTAGAGGTGAGTACAATTACATTTAAAAGACATTTGGACAGGTTCCTGGTTAGGAATGGTTTAAAGAGATATGAACCAAATGCAGGCAAATGGAACTAGTTTAGTTTAGGAAACCTAGTGGACATGGATGGGTTGGGCTAAAGGGTCTGTTTCCATGCCGTATGTCTCAATGACTATATGACTGTATGATCTCTGTGCAGCTTCCTGACTGATATACCACAATTCCTCAGACTGATTACACTGAACCTACACGACTGACTTTGCCTCAAGCCCCTGAACTGATAGTGGATGCTGCCCTTGACTTACTGCATTGCAACCTCTGATAGAAGGTGGTCTCCTTTTACTTGATTGAGCACTATCCCCTTAGACTTTGAGACATACCCATTTGTTCAAACAAATACTGGTACATTGTGCAGGTATAAATTGACTTTGTGCCATGCTGTAGAGCAACATGCCACTCCCTTGATTGATGACTATTGATAACCATGACAAGTGCCCGGCTTTGTGTCTGCATTAATAGGCAAGGCAAGGTGGAAATGCTGTAAGCATTTAAGTAGGTGCAAAGTGAATGTGCACTGAGAAAGCAAGTGGGGACCCCTGAGAAGCACCCTTGGGTGGATTCTTGTCCCTGTGGAGAAAGAGGACTCGTAGCAGCATTACAATGATAGATGCCAGTGAACTCTAAAGTGCATCATTGAAATTGAAAACAGTATTATGTGTCAGAGATGTGCCAACCTCCTTGGATGGTGGGTCCAGACGGTCATTATGCATGTAACATACCCTGAGATGGCCAGGTCTACTGTTGAAGATGGAGGCCTAGAGGAGCAAGTGGTGAACTGGGATCACCAGGTACCCAATTTGACTTTTATGTCAGATATTGTCACAATCTAGTTTCTATCCAGCAGGTGGAAAAGTAGGGGACTGCATATTAATAAAGCAAGATTAGGTAATAATTATATTCTAATACATGCAAACGGATACAAATCAACCTCATTGCTAAACAGTAAGATTCTCATCTCGCCACTCAAACCCTGATTGCAGAATCAGACATTTTTTTTAATGTCGAGAATCTCGTTTCTGCTGATCTTGCTGTACTTTTACAACTGACTTGCCAGTGCCAATGTCTTTCAGGGGCTGGGAAGATTCTGCCTACAGTAGAAAAATATAATATCTATAACAGAAGTGCTTTTCTGCACCCAAGAAAGGGCCTCACTAGGAAAAGAAGATTGAGGAAGTTTGGAGACATGTGGGTCAGGCCACCTCAGTGGCACATCAGACAGTGCTGTAGAAGTTTTCATGACCTTACCAAGGTGATTGAAGGCATGAATACCCACTCAAATGCTGAAATTATGCTGCAGATATGACTCAGCTTAACATCATCAAAGATCACATATTAAAAAGCAGTTTACAAATGCAGTATCTTAGAAATCTTGTTTACACATGTAAACGAGAATTCTGTCTAAACTTGTGATGAGGTTAAGGTAGCAAAGTGGAAGTAGATCATAGGGAATCCTTGGCTCCTGTTTAAAAATTAATTGAATTTCTTACATTTTGAAAACATTATTACAGATATCAAGATGAAATGAAAGTAGGAATTAGTCTGTATAAATTAGTCCTGCAAAGGAGAAGTATGTGTATGACTAAAAGCAAATGAGTGCCACAGGTGAAGGAGTATGCTTTGTGCTCCTCAAAGGTACTGGATCATTAAAAATTGAAATATGTTACTGAGTAGCTTGACAATTCTAAAGTACCTCATTTACATATTTCATCATGACACAGTACTCATTAAAGCACAAGCCTAGAAAAATCCAGTATAGAGAAAGTAACTTGTGAAAGGAAGGGTGTATTATGGAATGAATTACAGTGTACCAATGAGCGGGAGGCAGGTGGAGGAAATGATAAAGAAACCACTCTCATCAGGAAAACAGCAGCAACTGCCTTCAGGCCTTGAGGACCCACATTACACAGTATCAACCATTGGTCTTCACTTGCAACTGTGTTTGGGGTCTTACTTAGAGTCATTGGTCAGAGAAGCTGACTTGTGCTGATACAATCAATCAACAGTCTCTGGAATAGTGCAATGTTTTATATTACTCCTTAAAAGCACCCATCTATGTTGTCACTGTCGCATGATTCCATGAGTAGAGATTTGACATTCATACACTGGGACAGTCTGTTCTCTTGTATTTCAGACATTGCATAATTGGATAATTCTTTGAACCATAGCTGCAATGCTATGAAGGAAGTAGAACTTTGAAGAACTTTCTGGTACATCATGCTTCCAAGAAAGTCTCAGCACCATCTAGATGCTCTGAAGCACATCCTAGTTCAGTTCTTAAGAATTAATTGGAATTATTCAGTTTGCTCATACGCAGACCATCAGCACAACTGAATCTTTGAGAGTTGGTGTTGGATTTAAAGATGTGCATTTAATTTAAAGTTGCGAAGATCCCCATCACCTGACATGTATGGCATGTCAGGCAAAATTTGGATATGTGTTTTTGTAATCCTGGCCCATAAAATGTTTCAGTGCTTTAATGTATAAACATTTCCAAACAAGTAAGTGATCTGTCAGTAGAATTCCATGAGCCACTCATAAAATTTTGTCACTATACTCTGATGGGACTACCACCAGATGGACAATTGCCCATTTGTCATTGGCTGGTTTTTGAGGTCATCTCCATTTCCTCACTTTTACCTCATCTTTCAAATAATAACTTTCGGGTATTGGTTCTGAAGCAGTTCCTGCATAGGCTGTTTGATATAAGGTCTTCAATTCAGGAACTGTTTGTTGCATTTCCGTTAAAGAAGATGGGCTAAACATGTCAGTCTCATTCTCTTTACTTACATTCATTTTGTTTACATTTTGAAAACCATACCCAATAACACATTTTCCACATCATCTATCCTTTTTTATTGACTCTTCCTTTTACTGTCTAATTTAATGGACCTTTCCGATTTTCTTTCCTGCCCTTAGAACATATTTCGAACTAACAATGGCACCTGAATAATGTTTCACAAAAAAGCTAATTTACAGAGATCAAATGCACAACTGAGCCCAAAAGTTGTCCCCATGTCTCAAGTTAATTTGCATGCATTGGTGTGGGGTTTATGCAGCCAGATCAGAGTGACAAGAGTGCCACTGGAAGTGCATTATGGGGATTATATTTGAGGCAGATGTTCTACAGATCTGCCAATCCACTTCTGTCTTATCCTGAAAATGGGGAACAAAGAAAATGCAAGTTATTATGTTCAATTTGACATGATGTCACCCCAACTGAGATTTAGCATTGAACAGGGCTGCAAGTCAAACTTATTTGGCCTCTTTGGCTTTATTCCTTTCACTGTACGTTATACATAATCATTGCACCATTGAAGGAGTGCCCAATTTGATATGCTGAAGTGTAGGTTCTTAGATGTGAAAAAATTAACTGTGGAGTTTAAACTAGAATGGCAGGGGATGGAATACAGCAGGGAGGCAAGTGCGAGGCTGGAAGGAGATACAGTAATCAGAAATAGCAAGTTGAAAAGACAAGTCAGGATGTAACAGGACAGGGAGCGAGGAATGCCTGTTGGATTAAATTGCATCTATTTCAATGCAATAGGGCTGGCGGGTAAGGCCTATGAACTCAAGGCATGGATAGGTACATGGCACTGGGATATTATAGCCATTACGGAAACGTGGCTAAGGGAGGGACTGGACTGGCAGCTTAATGTGCCAGGGTACAGATACTTTAGGCGGGACAGATGTGGAGGAAAGAGGGAGGGGGAGTTGCATTTTTGATTAAGGCAGGTATCACAGCAGTAGTGACAATGAGGGAGCACTTTTGGACCAGTGACCATAGTTCTATTAATTTTAAAATAGTTATGGAGAAAGACAAAACTGGTCCACAGGCTCAAGGTCTAAATTGGGGTAAGGCGAATTATGATGAAATTAGACAGGAGCTTGCAGGTGTTGATTGGAATAGTTTGTTTGCAGGCAAAGGGACCTCTGGCAAGTGGGAGGCCTTTAAGACTGTGAAAGCTAGAGTTCAAGATCTTTATGTTCCTGTGAGGGTGAAGGGCAAGGTTGGCAGCAGTAGGGAACCCTGGATGATAAGAGATATTGAGGCTTTGACTGAAAAAAAGGAGGCGTGGCTCGGGGGCAGGCAGCTGGGATCAAGGGAATCCCTGGATGTATACGGGGATACAGGAGTTTACTGAAGAAGGAAATCAGGAGGGCGAAAAGGGGGCATGAGATAGCTTTGGCTGAGAAGATTAGGGTGAATCCAAAGAGATTCTTTAAGTATGTTAAAGGAAAAAGAATAAAAGGAAAAAGAGAATAGAATTCCTCAAGGACCAAAGTGGACGTGTATGTTTGGAACCACAAGAGATGGGCGAGTTCCTCAATGAATACTTCTCCTCTGCGTTTACCATGGAGAAACACATGAAGACTTGGGAACTTGGGGAAGTTAGTGGCAATATCTTGCGGACAGTCCATATCACAGTACAAGAGGTGTTGGAAGTGTTAGAATGTACAAAGGTGGATAAATCTCCTGGTCCTGACCAGATATATCGAAGAACCCTGCAAGAGGCTAGGAAAGAAATTGCAGGGGCCCTGGCTGAAATATTTGCGTCATCGTTAGCCACGGGTGAAGTCCCGGAAAACTGGAGGGTAGCGAATGTTGTGTCCTTATTCAAGAAGGGCTGCAAATAAAAACCTGGGAATTCTGGGCCAGTAGGCTTAACATCTGTGGTAGGTAAGTTACTTGAGAAAATACTGAGGGATAAGATATACATGCATTTGGAAAGATAAGGTTTGATGGGGAGTAGTCAGCATAGCTTTGTGTGTGGGAAATCATGCCTTACAAATTTGATGAAGTGACCAGGAAGGTTGATGAGGGCAGGGCTGTAGACATAGTCTATATGGATTTCAGTAAGGCCTTTGATAAGGTTCCACATGGTAGGCTGCTCCGGAAGGTTAGATCACATGGAATCTAGGGAGAGCCGCAAATTGGATACAGAATTGGGTTGATGGTAGGAAGCAGAGGGTAATACTGGAAGGATGCTTGTCTAGACTGGAGGCCTGTGACTAAAGGTGTGCCTCAGGGGTCGGTGCTGGGCCCATTGCTGTTTATTATCTGTATTGATGATTTGGATGAGAATGTATAAGGCATGATTAGTAAGTTTGCGGATGACACTAAAATAGGCGGTATTGTGAACAGTGGGCAAGGTTATCAGAAATTGCAGCAGGATCTTGATCAGCTGGGACAGTGGGCCAAGAAATGGCAAATGGAGTTTAATATAGAAAAGTGTGAGGTGTTGCATTTTGGAAAGTCAAATACAGATAGGATTTTCATGGTGAATGATAGGGCTTTAAGGATGTAGTGGAAGAGAGGGACCTTGGAGTTCAGGTACATAGTTTTCTGAAAGTGGAGTCACAAGTAGACAGGGCAGTGAAGAAGGCTTTTGGCAGACTGGCCTTCATCAGTCAGGGTATTGAGTGTAGAGGTTGGGAAGTTATGATGCAGTTGTACATGACGTTGGTGAGGCCGCACTTGGAGTATTGTGTTCAGTTTTGGTCACCTTGCTATGGGAAGGATGTTATTATACTGGAAAGAGTGCAGAAGAAATTTACAAGGATGTTGCCAGGACTCAAGGGACTGAGTTATAGGGAGAGGTTGGACAAGCTAGGACTTTTTTTCTTTAGAGCGTGGGAGACTTAGGGGGGATCTTATAGAAGTGTATAAGATCATGAGAGGCATGAATAGGGTGAATGCACTCACTGTTTCTCTCAGGGTTGGGGAATCGAGGACTAGAGAGCATCAGTTTAAGGTAAGGGGCAAAGAATACATGGGAACCTGAGGGGCAAGTTTTTTACACAAGAGGGTGGTACGCATATTGAATGAGCTGCCAGCAGAAGTGGTTGAGGCGGGTACATTAACAACATATAAAAGGCATTTGGACAAATACATGGATAGGAAAGGTTTAGAAGGATATGGGCCAGGTGCAGGGAAATGGGCTTAGCGTGGATGGATATTTTGATCAGCACGGACCAGTTTGGGCCAAAGGGTGCTGTAGGACTCTATGACTCTATGAGATGTACAAGCTAATTTTACTGTTAGCATTAGCTTTTACTATTATATTTATTCAGAACAGAAAGAACTGATTGATTTATTTATTTCATGCATAAATTATTATGGAAAACATTACTTTTCATAAACTGCAGACTTTAGTTTTTTTAAAAAACATAGATGTTCACTGATTTCTATATGAACTGATCATACTTAAATTTAAATAATTACCTACATTATCATGCAATTTAATTTTATCTTTATATTATAGAAATTTTAGAAATTAGTTGTTTAAGAAAATATTGGTTCCTTACCCAAAATGTGCAGAATGGGTGTCCTTTTGTTCAACTATACAAGCCATTCCTACAGGTTAAGAGGCATGTAATCACTGTCATTGTTGATGATTTTTTAAAAATCGTTTGCAATTTTCATTGTAGTAAATTGAGCAACATTGATATAGAGGATTGTCTCAAATTAAAGGAAGCTTTGGATCTCCTTATCTATGGATTAACATTCAAAAGGTTTTGATGAGCTTTTCTTAGGCATCTAACTTATGGTCCATATTAATGAACCCTTTATTTCCCCAATGGTTAATTTAAATATTTCATCAAATATATTTTTGGATACATTACTTCAGCCTCCAGCTCTAAATTAAGATAGAATAGATTGGAATAAACTGACTGTATTGTGGCTGAATAAAATTAACAGTCCTTTACACTTTTAAGGTACAGCAATTGCTGTTTTTGATTTCAAATTTCAATCTCTCCATTCATGTAATTGGTCATTAAAAATCTACTAGTTTCTGCAAAGCTAACCAGTTGACTCATGTCCTTCAGAAAGGAACCTGCCAATTCCAACAAAATTGCAAATGAGATGCTGACTCAATAATGGGACCACATTAATTGAATCTTCTGTTTAATCTTCATGGCAGGAACTTTCTGAGAGTGAGAAGAGGGAGCTTCATGAACGAGCAGCATATCTAAAGGAACAGCGTGATAAATTAGTGGCTATGAAGAAAGAGCAAAGGGAGAAACATCTACCAAAAAATCCAGAAAGCCAGAAACCACAACCCGTACTAGAAACCAAAGAGGTACTGGTAGTTGATCAATCTGTCAAGCAAATTAATTTGCAGGCTGTAGTGTTCTCCTCATCAGAGTGAAGACATCTTTGGAAGAATAGGAAAGTGGTGTATTGTCCCAAATGTAGAGCTTTCATAATTAGTATTGATCTGCAATCAGACCAGAGGGTCAGTTAGCTCAGTTGATTGGATAGCTGGTTTGTTATGCAGAGTATTACCAATCAGTTACCATGAAGTGCTCTCCTTGTTAATATTTCCCCTTGCCTGAGATGTGGTAACCTACAGGTTAAACCATCATTAGTCATCTCCCCCTAATGAGAGAGCAGCCCTATGGGCTGGTAGGACAACTTCACCTTTACATTAAGATCTTTCTTTCTTTCTTAAAATAAAGACTGGGTATTGTCCTAGATCTAATGATAGCATAAAAGTTCCACAAATGACAATTTTGTTTGTCACTTATATAAATGATTTGGATGAGAATACAGGATGCATGGTTAGCAAGTTTGTGGATGACATCAAAATTGGAGGTACAGTGGACAGTGAAGAAGGTTATCAATGATTACAAAGAGATATTGATCAGTTGGGTCAACAAGCAGAGGAGTGGCAGACGGAATTTAATTTGGATAAATGCAAGGTATTGCATTTTAGTAAAACACACAAGGACAGGACTTATACAATTAATGGTAGGACTCTGGGTGGTGTTGCAGAACAGACAGACTTGGGGGTTCAGGGACATAATTCTTTGAAATTTACATCACAGGTAGACAGGGTGGTTAAGATCGCGTTTAGCACGCTTGCCTTCGTTGCCCAGACCTTTGAGTATAGGAGTTGGATGTCATGTTGAGGTTGTACAGGATGTTAGTGAGGCCTCATCTGGAGTACTGCGTGCAGTTCTGGTCACCCTGCTACAGGAAGGATATTATTAAATTGGAGAGGGTTCAAAAAAGATTTACCAGAATGTTGCTAGAAATGGGGTGGGGTTGAGTTATAAAAATAGGCTGAATAGGCTGGAACATCTTTCACTGGAGCATAGGAAGTTGAGGGTGATGTTATAGAGGTGTTGTGGTTGGTTGGCTTGCCGAGCTGGTTCATTGTTGTTCCGCAGACGTTTCATTACC
>NC_063340.1:42452921-42506099 GCF_021869965.1 Rhincodon typus | reverse complement strand
TTAACTCTGTTTTCTCCTTCACAGATACTGCCAAACCTGCTGAGCTTTTCCAGCAACTTTGTTATTGTTCCTGATTTACAGCATCCACACTTCTTTCGGTTTTTATTCAGGGAGTATAGGGCTGTTATCAATACACCTCGCAGGTCAGGGTCAGTTATCTTTGTTATCTGCTTTTGGCTTTTATGGTTGTATTTCAATTTGGCATCATCTTTTTGTCCTGCTACTGAGTCGGTACACCTCCTTATACTTCATTCCTATGAAGAAACCCCATCAGTATATCCTCTCAAACACTACCCTAACAGAGCTTCTGGAATTTACTTTGAGCTGTCGACAGGTTTGGACAGCAGCCCCTCGATGCCATGTGATGATTCCACTCTAATCATCATTATTACATCAGACGACTACTCACTTTGAAGCAACTATTCTTCAGTTGCTCCAGGAGTTTGGTGTCTGGTGTGAGCTACAAATGAAATCAAGTGGAGCTAATTTTAAGTGTTTGCATATCGATGTGAGTCAGCTTGGGAGAGACACTGTTGTTGGTCTGCCTTTCAGACTAACTGATTTAGAGAATCTTCCAAAAACACCATTGGAGGTATTCCTCTAGTGCTTTGAGGTGCTTCCTGTATATTGCACAAGTCTCTGAAGCATAAAGGAATGCACTGATCATTGCTGTTCAGTAAATAATGAGCATAGTCTCAGATTTGAAGACTGGATGACACCAAAATTGGTGGGATGGTGGACAATGAGGAAGGTGATCTAAAATTACAAAGAGATCTTGATCAATTGGGTCAATGGGCTGAGGAGTAGCAGATGGAGTATTTTTGGATAAATGCGAAGTATTGCATTTTGGTAAAACAAACAAGGGCAGGACTTAAACAATTAATGGCAGGGCCCTGGCTAATGTTGTAGAACAGAGAGACCTAGGAGTTCAGGTACATAATTCTTTGAAATTTGTGTCACAAGTAGACAGGGTGGTTAAGAAGGCAATTAGATTGCTTGCCTTCATTGCTCAGACCTTTGAGTATAGGAGTTGGGATGTCACGTTGAGGTTGTCCAGGACATCAGTGACGCGTCATCTGGAATACTGTGTGCAATTGTGGTCACTCTGCTACAAGAAGGATATTATTAAATTGGAGAGGGTTCAGAAAAGATTTACCAGGACGTTGTCGGGAATGGAAGGTTTGAGTTATAAGAGGCTGGATAGGCTGGGGCTTTTTTCATTGGAACATAAAAGGTTCAGGGGTGACCTTATGGAAATTTATAAAACCATGGGAGGCATAGATAAAGTGAATAGCAAGGGTGGGAGAGTTCAAAATTAGGAGGCATATTTTTAAGGTGAGAGGAGAAAGTTTTAAAAAGGACATGAGGGACAACGTTTTTACACAGAGAGTGGTTAGTCTATGGCATGAACTGCCTGAGGAAGTGGTGGATGCAGGTACAGTTTCAACATTTAAAAGACAATTGGATAAGTACATGAATAGGAAATGTTTGGAGGAAAATGGGCCAAACATATACACATGGGACTGGGTTAGTTTGAGAACATGGTCGGCATGGCCTAGTTGGACTGAAGGGTCTGTTTTCATGCTCTATGACTCTATGACACTGTACTTATCTAAATAAACTTGTTTAGACATGTTGTAACACACCTCTTGAACCAAGACCTCCTGGCTCAGAGATAGAGTCAATACCATTGTGCACAAGGCCCTTGCCCTGAAATCCAGACTAGTACCACTCAAATGTCTTAATGTGTATAGGATGCAAGGTACATACAACGTAAATATTCTTCTGTTTGTTCCTACAATTAGTGGAAATGAGAATATAGGTGAACTACAGAAAGGTATGAAGCATTTAAGGTTTTAACAAAGAAGCATTTGTCGGAGTTAAATGCTAAAAAAAAATTAGAATTTTAAAATCGAGCAAATTCCAAGATGTTTAAGTCATCAAGCCATTGCATAATGATAAGTTATGAGTGAACTATTAGAAACCATTATTTGAGAATAAGTTATAAGCATTTAAAAATACGTGTTGGTCAAAGATAGTAAATATTGATTTGTAAAAGCAATTTGATTGTTACAAGATCAAGAGTTCTTTTAAAAAAAAATCAATTGAATAAATAGAGGGCATGCTATCATTGAAGTGTAAAAGTTCAGGAAATGAAGGGAGTACACTTTGGGCATTTACACTTTGAATTTTTAGGTGTTGTGATCACTGAAAAAGTCGCACCTTAACTTTTGATAACCTGGCTGCGGAATAAGACTAAAGAGAAATGAGTATATATAACCTCTTATTTAATCACTTGTATTTTTCTTTCTAAACCTTTATTTGTAGTCTTTTGACATGAATCTTGATTTCATCTGGTCATTTCAGTTTCCATTCAATGTTTTATTTCCCTTTACATGCTGACAGAATGGAAGTACTAGAAATTCTACTTTGTAGCAAATAATGAAACACAGCTGGACGAAGCATTGCACACAACAGTATGTGTTCAACACGTCTTAGTAGAAAAGGTTTGAGGTGATTTCTTTATCCAAGTCCTGCCCTATTTCACTGTCTTGTTCATTTTCTAATACAGATGGCAAAACGTTTATTTTAATATGAAGCATAGTGTATTATTAATTAAAAATATACTTGAATGTCTATTTTTATAATCCTAAGTAGGAGATTATGCTGGCAGAGTAGGAGATGCTGAAATAAATTTTGATATATTTAGAAATATGGTACCTCCATTGTGATGATTTAATGATCATCATTAAATCATTGATCAAAATGCATTTGCTTGTGCTTGCACAGGTTCAAGACTGCAGTATGTCGTTTAAACTTAGCTCGTCAACTCTTGATATTCCTTAGCTCTGGATCAAGTTGCAAAATGTAATGTTTTGAAAACCTGGTGAAATTTACTGTTTTGAGGCAGAGAAGAAAAGGCTTGTTATTTTACAGCTAACTCTCACAGCTTGCCACATGCCTTCAGTTGGATTATAAGCATCACTGACTACTCTGGAGGACATTATGAAGTGACTGATGCAGGTGAAGAAGATAAAATCATAGGAAAAACAATCTGTTATATAGTTGTAACAGAAAAAAACTAGCATAACAGTCTGCATAATAAAGAAACAAGGAAAATAATAACACACTGTTTTCTTTTTAAATCTAAGAAAATTTCTGAGGAAGAAAAGCAGAAAATTCAGAAAAGAAAACATTTGGCAGAAAAACTTAAACAGGAAGTTATCAAAAAATAAAGTGTGGACGGTAAAGTTAAAGAAGAAAGAATCCAAAACCTAATATTCTGTCTTTGATTTAAGTGAATTCAAATATTAGCAGTACTGTATTACATGTGACTGTGACCAGTGATAGTTTGCAGAGAATAATGAAATACTACAGCAACAATGGCAGTCTTCTACTTCCATTTGAAAATATTTACATACTATAATTGCAAAATTAAATTGTTTGCAAATGAATGTGCGATGATAGTTGACCTTTGTATTCCTGTCAGCTGTAATGTTTTGCTGTAAATCAAACTATTGTTGCCTGTAAAATGCCAGAATTAATAGGTATCTCATTATTTACTATGCGCTTGTATAATAAACTGATTTGTCTAGACTCTGATGCGCTTTAGGATTGATGTTTAAACTACAACAGGTAAAAATAGAAGTCTTACATGTTTATGGAACTAGAACACCCAAACCTGTGTTATGCAAGTGCTGAGAAGTTGTCAGTTCTTATTGATAGGATGAATTCTGGGAAATAAATTCACTTTTTTTTTTAAATTGCATGTGACAAATGAAATTAAAAGATACTTCTAATTTAAATATAAGGTTACTATGAGATCTAATCATCAAATATCATTTCAACTATAAAACACAGTCAGCTTGTCATTTCTACCGTCTTTGGAACAGATTACATAACTGAAGTATGGTTATAGATCTGACAGTAATATTTTGCTCAGACTTCTTCTAATAATGTTAAATGAAGTAATCTGGATAACAGTTAAGTATTATGAACACAAAACTGATTTAATAGTTAAACCAGTTGAAGGTGTCCCATAATGTGTTATATTGTTCATTGCTGCCCTCCTTGTCATTTATTGATCTATCTGCTCCTTTAATGGAGCAGAGGTTTGTCTGCTGCCAGGCTCATCTCTTTCGTATTGACTTTAAATTTTAGCTAAGTAGAGAGTACATGACATAATTAGCTAATATATAGCCCTTTCATTTGACAGAGGGTTTTGAACTTAGTCCAAGCCAGAATCCCTTTTCTATTTGCTGTTAATTTACTCAGTCCTCAACCATTATTTGAGCAAAACAACACAATACTATCTATAATACATCATTTTAGTGCCTTTCACAAATCCAGTTGCATGATGGCAGTTGTGAAAAATGGAAAAAGTGTGTTGCGGGTAATTTTTTTAAAAACAGCTAAAGAATTAGCTGAAAACATACCTCAGTTTTATCAGTCTAGGCAACCATCAAATATTTTCTGAAACATTTAATTTTAAAAAAGTATTTAAAGTGGGTCGTTTGGGAGAAACGAGTCAGTTTTAATAAAAGCTAAAAAGTCTGATACAACAAACTATTTAAATGGATCAATAGAGACAGTTTGGATAAAAAGGTCAAAAAATTATTCCTTGGATAAGGAGAATATATTTTGAATGAAGTTGAGGTCTTCGTTGTATGCCATGAGAAACTTGATTTTAGGTTGCATTTTTGCAAGTAATAAATTAATTTATAATCTAGACCCATCTAATTGGTTGTTTTAAACAACATTCATCTTGTGGTATGCATGTTTTGATTTGTCTCTCTAGATTTTAATGTTTGAGTTAGAACTGAACACATTTGGGGCTAGCTACAAGACGTAAGGCTTCACTGGAATGAAGAGGACTTCTGAACAAAGTCAATTATGCAGTTAAATTATTAGGAAATTGTTGCTGCATACAAGAAAATAATTGTTGTTTTCACTGTTACAAATCTTGAGCCACAACTCCAACTAACTGTTTACCAAATTTAAAAACTAAGCTGTGGAACATTTAGTGGCTCAAATGGTAAAATGTATATAATTGTGAGATTTGCAGGGACAGAATTATTAGCACATTATTAGCATATTTTACTCCACTTCCAACCTAGCAGTCAGCTAGAGTAAGAGACTGGCCAACTACCAGGTGGGAGCATCTGCAGTAGGATGCAACTGTAAAAGATCAGGCAATGGTGGGCAGTGCTACAACTGAGGCAGCAAAGAGTTAAAGAAAAAGTCAGGCATAATCAAGAAGGCATCCATTGGGTTAGAGATAGCAAGAACTGGAGATGCTGGAGTCAGAGATAACAGTATGGATCTGGAGGAACACAGCAGGCCAGGCAGCATCAGAGGAGCAGGAAAGTTGATGACCCGAAATGTCAACCTTCCTCCTCTGATGCTGCCTGGCCTGCTGTGTTCCTCCAGCTCCACACTGTGTTATCTTATGTATTTGGTTAGAGTTGGATTTAGCAGTTTGTTGAATTTGATAAAGTGGAATGTCTGCACATTGTGGGGCAACTCTCTTCCTGTTGACCCACAAGCAGGTCTATAACAGCACGTCACTACTTGATCCACCTGCTTCCATTCCTTTAATTACCAAAATCTGAGCGAGGGAACCTCATTAATATATTACAATCTGGACCCACCTTGCCACAGCAGATTACTTGGATACCCCAAACATGCCAAGGTTAAATCAGAGGTTGGCACATCCAGAGTGATTCAAATTTGCCACTTTCCATTGACACTCCGACTTGTCATAGTGTGTATAAAATTTCCCCCAAACTATCAGCCTAACAGCTAAATGTAGATTTAAATTGCAAGTGCCACGTAATTCAATTAGCAGAGCAATCTTGTTCTGTATCTGATGGATTAAACCATGAATATGAACATAATATCAAAAACATGGTACTTAATTGTTATGATTCTTTGTGTGTCCTAGATCTCCTATTTAACATTGTGAATTTACGAAATGGATTTGCAACAAAGTCTGACTAATTTGCTGGAATACGAGCTACCAGATGAGGTGGTGGAAGTGGGTACAATTACAACGTTTAAAAGGGATCTGAATGGGTATATGAATAGGAAAGGTTTAGAGGGATATGGGACAAATGCTGGCAAATGGGACTAGATCAGTTTAGGGTATCTGGTCGACATGGACAAGTTGGACCAAGGTATCTCTTTCCATGCTGTATAACTCTATGACTCTAAGAGTAATTCCCTGTCCAATTCTTTTTAAATTCTAAACTCCGCCATTATGTAGAATGGAGACAGCCATTGCCCATTGTACTTTTGAAACCAAAGACGTATTGTAGGAGCACTCCATATAAGAATTTAGAGTTTGCAGTTAATTTGAGCCTTTGGAATAGTTCAGATATTGATCAAAATAAAATTGCTTGGATTATTATTAATGGCAAAATTATCAACAGCAATTCAGGAAGTAACAGCTGACCGATCGATGTTAATTTTATGCCCCTTATTCTTTAGATTAGCTCTGAATGCAAGGTACTTTTTTCAATTCGTGCAATTTCTGTCCAAATTCTATAAGTCAAATATGGGAGAGTACAGCAAGGATGGAAAGGAAATGTTTACTCCCAGCGATGATCATTCTTTACTATTTCTTGTTGTATATATTCATATTAACTGGACACAATATAATTAACTAAATTAGAAAACCAAGAACGTAGAGGAATTACGTATTCAGGCTCACTGGAAGCCACACAGTGCCTTTCATAGGAATGATAATGAGATGACTACTTGGTCCATCTGGTAAGTCCAAGAATTTAAAACAGTATTCATAATTAACTAACTATAATACCACAATTTATTTTCTCACCATTCTTAAAATGACTGATGACATTGACCTGATTAACATTCCTTAGCTCATTTTCCAGTGGTGAATTAGTTTTATCTGATCAATTCAACCTCCTGTTCCATAATCTCAGGGCCTGTGATAAACAGTCACTCAAGGTTCATCTCACAGACAATCTAATGGATCTTAAATTCCTCAAAACTTTCTTAAACAATTTGTTTCTAATGTAAACAAATTCAACTTCTCTCAATTGGTTTTTTTGTATTTAATGTCAGGGATTAGAAAAGAAGCACTTTTCATGTTTTCTGGCACAATGATGCTTTGCCTGTAAGATGACTGTCAGAACTGCACAAGTGATAAAACAAAGTATTGTTTTGGCTGAGTCAGACTCATCTTTGGCAATGAGGGTTGAGGATGACTTGTTTTCTCTCCAGAGGCAGGGAGGGTTGTGTAGTGGGTAAATAGTCCAATCCAGGAGCCGCAGATTCTGCCACAGGTGGGGCAGGTGATGACTGTTGAGCTGGTTGGGTGGGATGCAGTTTGTGTGTTCTAGGGCAAGTAATCCCTGTGAGTCAGTGGAGATATACATTTGTCTAGGGAGGCTTTCAGGGTGTCCTTGTAGCATTTCCTCTGCCTTTCTAGTGACCACTTACCATTGCATAGCTTGGAGTCAAGCACTTGTTTAGGGAGTCTTGTGTCAAGGCATGCAGACTGTGTGAACTGTCCATCGCAGTTGGTCATCTGTGACACCATTGCCTTGATAACTGGGGATATTGGCCTGGGAGAGGACACTCACTTTGGTATACTTACTCTGCCAGTGGATTTGTAGGATTTTGCAAAGGCAGTGTTGGTAATAACTCAAGAATTTGAAGCATCTGGTGTACGTGGTTTATGTTTCTGCTGCATGCAGGAGGGTGGGGACCACATTGTTCTGTAAACCTTGAGCTTAATGCTGGTTTGAGGTCATGGACTTTAAACACAGTGTTCCTTAGGCATCTGAAGACTGCAGTAGCATATTGGAGTTGATGTTGGATTTCATTGTCAATGCCTACTTGCACTGAAAGGAGGTTTCTGAGGTATAGAAAATGATCCATGTTGTCCAGGGACCTGCTGTCAATTTTGATGGTCAGGGGACAGTGTTGTGTGGCAGGAGTGGGCTGGTAGAGAACCTTTGTTTTCCGGATATTAGTCTGAGGCCCATTCTATCATATGCCTTAGTGAACATGTCAATAATGGTTTGTAGCTCAGCCTCTGAGGGGCACTCTTGTAGATATCATCTGCATACAGCAGCTTGATGACAGAAGTTGGGGTGGTTCTGGTTCTGGCCTAGAGTTGGAGATTGAACAGTTTCCCACTCATCAGTGAGTTAGCTCCACTCTAGCGGAGAGGTTCATGGAGGTGGTCTGGAGCATTGCAGCAAGAAAGATAGAGAAAAGCTGATGGTGCGAAGATGCAGCCCTGCTTAACCAGTTTGCACTCATTGAGTCTGTGGAGTCTGTTGGTGAGGAAGATGGTTTGCATGCTATTGTGAAGCAGATGAGCGATGAATTTCTGTAGGCAGCCGAATTTGAGGAGAATATTCCACAATCACTCATTGTTGACAAAATCAAAGACCTTTGTGAGATTGAAGAAGGCTGGTTGGTACTGCTCCCTAGCTCTTTTCTTGAATTTTCCATGCACTGAAACTCATGTCCATTGTACCTCTTGATGGGAAGAAGCTGCATTGAGACCCAGGTGGAGACAGTTGAGAAGGATTCTCATGATGAGCTCTCCTTTAGAGGACAGAAGGGAAATCCCTCTCAGTTCCACAGTTGGACCTGTCTCTTTTCTTGAAGATGGTCAAGAAGGCGTCTGAGATCCTCCTTCCAGTTGAGTGATAAGGTCACGGATTTGTGTCAAATGTGCCTGTCCACCATATTTCAGTACTTCAGCTGGAATTCCATTAATGCCAGAAGCCTTGTTTATCAGCTTTCAGATAGTTTTTTGCTCACCTCGTGATAGGTTGGAGGTGTGCTGATCTGGCAGTGGTGGAGTGTTGGAGGACAGTGTGAAGAACTGTTGCATTGAAGGCTGCATCTTCGTTGAGGTGCCCTTCGAAAAGTTGTCTCCAGCAGACATTGACTGTTCTTCAGTTTTTGATGAGCGACTGTATTTTTGGCACTCTCTCAGTGGAGCAGGTCCATGGGTCATCAATTCATAGATGGCTTTGATTGCGCTGAAAATGCCACGCACATCATGATTATTGACAACTTGCTGAATCTCCTGTGCTCTTTCCATCCACCATCTATTCTTTAATGCGGAGTTGCTGGTGTTGGATTGAGTGGACAAAGTCAGAAGTCACATGACACCAGGTTATAGTCCAACAGGTTTATTTGGGATCACACAAGCTTTCGGAGTGCAGCCTCTTCATGGGTGCACCTGATTATTCTCGTTGAACCAGTCTTGGTGTTTCTACATAAAAACATAAGAACTAGGAGCAGGAGTAGGCCGTCTGGCCCTTCGAGCCTGCTCCGCCATTCAATAAGATCATGGCTGATCCTTTCGTGGACTCAGATCCACTTACCCGCGTTCTCACCGTATCCCTTAATTCCTTTATTGTTCAAAAAAAACTACCTTTTTTTAAAAAAAAAACATTTACTGAAGTAGCTTAAACTACTTCACTGGGCAAGGAATTCCACAGATTGACAACCCTCTGCGTGAAGAAATTCCTTCTCAGTTCAGTCCTAAATCTGCTCCCTGTAATCTTGAGGCTATGCCCTCTTGTCCTAGCTTCACCTGCCAGTGGAAACATCCTCTCTACTTCTATCTTATCTATTCCCTTCATAATTTTATATGCTTCTATAAGATCCCCCCTCAATCTTCTGAATTCCAATGAATATAATCCCAATCTACTCAGTCTCTCCTCATAAGCCAACCCCCTCAATTCCAGAATCAACCTAGTGAACCTCCTTTGCACCCCCTCCAGTGCCAGTACATCCTTTCTCAAGTAAGGAGACCAAAACTGCACACAGTACTCCAGGTGTGGCCTCACCAGCACCTTGTACAGCTGCAACATAACCTCCCTGCTTTTAATCTCAATCGCTTTAGCAATGAAGGACAAAATTCCATTTGCTTTCCTAATTCCTTGTTGTACCTGCAGACCTACCTTCTGTGATTCATGCACAAGGACACCCAGGTCCCTCTGCATAGCAGCATGCTGCAACTTTTTACCATTCAAGTAATAATCCTTTTTACTATTACTCCTACCAAAATGTATGACTTCACATTTATTTACATTGTATTCCATCTGCCAGACCTTTGCCCACTCACTCAATGTATCTATGTTCCTCTGCAAAGTTTCACAGTCCTCTGCACACTTTGCTTTGCCACTCATCTTAGTGTCATCTGCAAACTTTGACACCCTACACGTGGTCCCCAACTCCACATCATCTATATAAATTGTAAATAATTGCGGTCCCAACACCGATCCCTGAGGCACACCACTAGTCACTGACTGCCAGCTAGAATAGCACTCATTTATCCCCACTCTTTGCTTCCTGTTAGTCAACCAATCTTCTATCCATGCTAATACTTTACCCTTAATGCCATGCAAGAGGCCAAGCGTCTCCAAACAAGTGCTGATGATGGTGGCTTTTAGGGTGGACCAAGTGTTGTGGGCACTCAGTTACTTTGGGACGTTGATCATTGCCAGGTTGACTGTGAGGCACCGCCTGAGTAGGCCTTTTCTCTCGGGATGTTTGTGTTCAGCACATCGCAGCAGTAGTCGGATTGCATATCTAATCGGGCACTTCCAGTGAAGAATGACCTTTGCAAAGACCATTGATTCAGAAGTTACAGCCTTACATATCTTGATTCTATCAATTGAAATTAATAGAATTTGTGGTCCACAGTTCCATAATTTCTTGCCACTTCTATTCTTCCCTGGGAGCATCCGATGAAAAATATACTTTAGTTGCATCTTGACTTCTATACTGTTGCTCTACACAATCCAAGAAATATTTCCCATTTTTAAAAAAATCAGTGCCATACATCATTGTCTATAATATTTTTTTATTTTTGCTATATCTTATGGACTTGATACTGTTTAAAGTTCAATTTATTCTTCTGCCCTAGACTTATTACTTTATAAATGTCAAAATTGAAAACTAATTTGTAATTTCTTAATTAAACCATCTAAATGTTTCATATCTGAGCAGTTTGGTCTTAAAACTTTGCATCTCTCTCCATGCACAATATGACTGGAAAAGGTCACGGGTGATGGGTGATTTGTAGAGGATGACTTTTGCTAAATTGAGTTACAGATTGTAACAGACTGGCAACTGAAGTGGAGTTTAAGAGGTATATTTCACCTATATAATGGTAGTCCAGAGTTCCAGTAAGAAGTAATTAAAAATATGGAAAGATGATTCAGCAGAATGGGGATGGAAATCTCTGATATTATCTGAGACACGCAAGTGAAGACTAACAAGAGCAGCATTGTTTGAGAGGAGATATAACTGCTGCTGCAGCATTCCTATCTATAAATTTAAAGGCTGCATACCATGCTATACACCAATTGTATTCATCGGATTGTGATTTGTAAGTATATTTTATTTCACCTAATTGATACACACTAATGGCATTACTCTGTAAATGCATAATGTGATGGCTAATTAAAAATTAAACCTGTAAACAGCTACAAAGCTCTCACCTGTATTAACATGGTTATGTTGTATTTATTTTATAGAGCAGTGAGGGGGGATCATGTTCTACAAAAGCAACTGACAGCATTTTTTGCAAAGCTAAATTATATGGGTTACATTTCATAGGGGAGAAATGTTGACTTAATAACATTAGTTACTAGTCACTAGTGATAGTGCTGTAGTTGATAGTGCTCTTGCAAATGTTTACTAGATTTTCACAGAGTAAGTAATTGGATTCAAGCAATTTGTTTCGAATCAAAATGCAAGTTGTATATTGTATGGTGTCCATGACCAGTCCTGTTAAATCAGCAGAATTGTTAAATACTGTTGATTTTTTCCAACTTATCAAATCAGGAATTTACTAAATGTGGACCAGGGTTTATTACATTATCATTTTGGTCTAACTGCTGCAAACCGGCTCTTGGTAACAGTAAAGTTACTATAGTCTTACCAGACCACATGGCTGCTTTCCCATTAGAAAGTGGTGGTGGTTTAACCGGAGGATCACCACACCTTAGGCAAGGGGAAAGGTTGAGGAGTAGAGTCCCTTCATGGTAACCTTAGCTGATCGGGGAATTGAACCTGAGAAATAGACTAGCACAAAGAAAATTCTCCTGATGTCAAGCTCCATCACAAACTCTGCCCATGTAACCTACCCTAGCTCTCTTTGTTATTACTGTCTGACAGATTGTTTGAAAATAATATCCCCGCCAACCAAGAACTTGCCAGAAGCCAACTACCCTGAAAAGGAGTTACAACTCAAAATCAAATCATACAAAATGGAGTTCAGTAAAGAATGCTAGGACAAGTCTGTTAAGAAGTTCTGTTAGTTTAAGCCATAGAAAACCATCAAGCTGGGGACCAATCCTGGATCAAGGGAGAGTGGATGAGGGCATGCCAGGAACAGCACCAGGCATAATTAAAAATGAAGTGTCAACCTGGTGAAGTTACAACGTAGGACTACTTGCAAGACAAACAGTGGAAGGCATGTGCAAAAGACAGTGCTAAGCAATCTACAACCAACAGATCAGATCTAAGCTCTGCAGTCCTGCCACATCTAGTTGTGAATAGTGATAGGCAGTTAACTACCAGGAGGAGGAGGCTTCACAAATATTGTGATTCTCAACAATGGGGTAGCTTAACACATCAGTGGAAACAACAAAACTGAAGCACCTGCATCCATCTTCAGCTAACAGTGCTGAGTGGATGATCCATCTTGGCCTCCTCCTTAAACCCCCAGCATCACATATGCTAGCCTTCAACCAGTTTGATTCACTCTACATGATATCAGGAAACATCTGAAGGCACTGGATACTGCAAAGGCTATGGGCCCCAATAACATTCTGGCAACAGTACCAAAGATTTGCATTGTGAAAGTAGGCCGTACCCCCCCACCTCCCGGCCCAACCAAGCTATTCTACTTTAGCTACATCATTGGCAACTACCCAACAATGTGGAAAAATGTCTTACCCACCAAAAGCGCAACAAATCTAACTTAGCCAGTTACTGCCTTATCAGTCTACCCTCAATCATCAGCACAGTAATGGAAGGAATCATTGATAAGACTAATAAGTGGCACTTGTTCAGCACTTGCTCACTGATACACTGATTAAGCTCCAACAGGGCCATTCAGTTCTTGACCTTATCCTGATCAAACATGGACAAAAATGCTGAACACCAGAGGTGAGATAAGAGTAACTGTCCTTGACATCAGGCAGTATTTCACGGAGTATGACATTACCAACATCCAGCAATAGGAGAAACAAAAGGTATCAGGGAAAACACTGCACTTGTTGGAGTCAGACCTAACATAAAGGATGTTGGTTGCAGTTACTGGAGATTGTCTGAGGATATCACTGCATTAGCCCCTCAAGATGGTGTCCTAAGCTCAACCACCTTTCGTTGTTTCATCAGTGACCATTCTGGCCTTGTTTCCAGGAGCAGAGACACGGGCAGGTGCACACATCTAACTGAAAACGGACTAACTGAAAAAAGTTTCTGAAGAAGGGTCCTGACCTGAAACGTCAGCCTTCCTGTGCCTCTGATGATGCTGCCTGGCCTGCGGTGTTCCTCCAGCTCCACACGGTGTTATCTCTGACTCCAGCATCTGCTGTTCTTACTATCTGTGAAAAAAGTGACATCACAGGAGGGCTGTGACCTGATTGGCTGGTAGGAAATCTGTCCTAAATTTGGAGGGGTGGAAAGAAAACCGCAAAACTAATTAATAAATAATTAACTAACCAGGGATAAACTAACTAATAATTTAAATAACTAAATAGAGATGGATGGGCAGGTAATGTGCTGTAGATGTATGATATGGGAGCTGGCTGATCCCATTGTGAACTGCAGTGACCACATCTGCAACAAGTGTTGGTGCTGGAGGAACCTCAGCTCAAAACTGATGAGCTGGAGTCCGAGCTTCAAACACTGCAGCACATCCAGGAGGGGGACAGTTACCTGGAAGTTGTTTCAGGAGGCAGTCACACTTGGTAGATTAAGTGCCACAAATACGGTCAGTGGCCAGGGACAGCAGGGGGTGACTGCAAGTGAGGCAGGTAGAGGGATCCTGCATTCAGGAGCAGAGGAACCTCAGCTATTGACCTTGTCGAACAGGTACGAGGTACTTGCTCCCTGTGTGGACGAGGAACAGGGCTGTAGGGAGGATAAGCCAACTGACCACAGCACCTTGGCCTTTCGGTGGGGGGTGGGGGGGTTGGTGGGGGTGTTACAATAAGACAAGTGGTAGTTGTAGGGGATTCTATAATTAGGGGAATAAATGCTATTTAAGCAAGCTAGAGAATCCTGCAAGGTATATTGCCTGCCTGGTGCCAGGGTGGGGGACATTTCTGACTGGTTTGAAAGGATATTGGAGAGGGGGTTGTAGTAGTCCAATTTGGGAAAAACAACATAAGCAAGACTAGGAAAGAGGACCTGTTTAGGGATTATCAAGAACTAGGAACGAACTTAAAGAGCAAGTCCTCAGGATTATAATCTCTGGATCACTGCCCAAGCATAGGGACACGAGAATAAGGGAAGTAAACACGTGGCTAAAAGAGTGGTGTCGGAAAGAGGCCTTTCTTTTCATGGGGCACTGGCGTCAGTATTGGGACAGGAGGGATCTGTACCACTGGGATGGTCTCCACCTGAACTGACCTGGGACCAATGTTGCAGCAAAAAGGGTAAATAGGCCGGTCAACAGACTTTAAACTAGAAAGTGTGGAGCAAGGAAAGGGTAAAACTCCAAGTAGTATAATGGCCACCAGGAAACAAAGCAGCAAGTTAACATCTGTGGGGGTGGATTCAACTGCATGGAAAAGTATGAAAAAATGAAAAGAAAGGAGAACTCAGAAGAGGTTATTAAAGTCTCCAGCACACAAAATAGGACAGTGTTTGGAAAGGGTTATTCAAGCACACTAGATAAATGAATGGCAATGAGAAGAGGGACAGTCAATACAGGACTGAAGGTGTTATATCTGAATGCACACAGTATAAGGAATAAGGTAAATGAGCTCGTGGCACAGATCGAAATTGGCAGGTACGATGTGGTGGGCATCACAAAGATGTGGCCTCAAGGGGGTCAGAACTGAGAGAATAAATATCCAAGGACATACATGCTATTGAAAAGATAGGCAGGTGAGCAGAAGGGGTGGGGTTGCATTATTAGTAGAAATGAAATTAAATCAATAGCAAACCATGAAGTAGGGTCAGATGATGTAGAATCTGTATGGGTAGAGTTGAGAAACAGCAAATGTTAAAAAAAACCATAACGGGACTTATGTACAGGCCTCCAAACAGTAGTCAGGATTTGGGGCATAAGATACACCAGGAGATAGAAAAGGCGTGTAAGAAAGACAAGGTTACAGTGATTATGGGGGATTTTATTATGCAGGTGGACTGGGAAAATCAGTTTGGTAGTGGATCACGAGAAACGGAATTTGTACGGTATCTACAAGATGACTTTTTGGAGCAGCTTGCAGAGGAGCCCACTACGGAACAGGCAATATTGGGTTTAGTGATGTGCAATGAGGCAGACTTGATAAGGGAACTTAAGATGAAGGAAGCCCTGAGGCAGTGACCATAATATGATTGAATTTGAGAGGGAGAAGCTGGAGTCAGATGTAACAGTATTACAGCTGAATAAAGGCAACTTCAGAGGCATGAGGGAGGAGCTGGACAGAATTGGCTGAGACAGGAGCCTCACAGGAAAGACAGTGGAACAACAATGGCAAGAGTTTCAGGGAATAATTTGGGAGACACAGCAAAAATTCAACCCTAGGAAAAAGAAGCATACTAAAGGGAGGATGAGGCAGCCATGGCTGACAAAGGAAGTCAGGGACAACATAAAAGCAAAAGAGAAAGCATATAATGTGGCGAATGGCAGTGGGAAACCAGGGGATTGGGAAACCTACAAAAACCAACAGAGGACAACAACAAAAAAAAAATGAGGGAGAAGATTAAATATGAGGTAAACTAATACAAAAGAAGATTGCAAGAATTTCTTTAAATATATAAAGTGAAAAAGAGAGGCAAAAGTGGACATTGGGCTACCGGAAAATGATGCTGGAGAAGTAATAACGATGAACAAACAATGGCTGAGGAACTGAATAAGTACTTTGCATCAGTCTTCACGGTGGAAAACACGAGTAATATCTCAAAAATTCAAGAAAGTTGGCGGGAGGAGGGGGCAGAGGTAAGTATGGTTGCCATCTCTAAGGAGAAGGTGCTAGAAAAACTGAAAGTTCTGAAGGTGGATAAATCACCAGGATCAGATGGACTACACCCCAGAGTTCTGAAGGAGATAGCTGAAGAGATAGCGGAGGCATTAGTAACGATCTTTGAGGAATCACTGGAGTCAGGGAGGGTCCAAGAGGAGTGAAAATTGCTAACGTAACTCCCCTGTTTTAGAAGGGAGTAAGGCAAAAGATGGGAACTTAAAGGCCAAATAATCTGACTTCAGTCATTGGTAAGATTTTGGAGTCTATTGTGAAGGATGAGATTTCTGAATACTTGGAAGTGCAAATTAAAATAGGGCAAAGTCAGCATTGCTTCATCAAGGGGAGGTCATGCCTGACAAATCTGTTAGAATTCTTGAGGAGGTAATGAGCAGGTTAGACCAAGAAAAGCCAATGGATGTTATTTACCTGGACTTCCAGAAGGCCTTTGACAAGAGGATGCTGAATAAGATGAGTCCATGGTGTTAGAGGCAAGGTATTAGCATGGATAGAAGATTGTCTATCTGGCAGAAAGCAAAGAGTGGGGATAAAAGGGTCCTTCTCAGGATGGTAGCCAATGACTAGTGGTGTTCCACAAGATTCAGTGTTCGGACCACAACTTTTCACTTTATACATTAATGATCTAGATGAAGGAACCAAGGGCATTCTGGGTAAATTTGCAGATGATACAAAGATAGGTGGAGGTACAGGTAGTATTGAGGAAACGGGGTGGCTGCAGAAGGATTTAGACAGGTTAGGAGAGTGGTCAAAGTGGCAGATGGAATACAATGTGGGAAAGTGTGAGGTCATGCACTTTGGTTGGAAGAATAGAGGCATAGACTATTTTCTAAGTGGGGAAAAAAAATCAGAAATCTGAAGTGCAAAGCAACTTGGGAGTCCTAGTCCAGGATTCTCCTAAAATAAACTTGCCGGTTGAGTTGGTAGTTAGAAAGGCAAATACAATGGTGGCATTTATTTTGAGAGGACTAGAATATAAAAGCAGGGATGTATTTCTGGGGCTTTATAAAGCTCTAATCAGACCACATTTAGAATATTGTGAGCAATTTTGGGCCCCTTTCCTCAGGAAGGATGTACTGACCCTGGAGCGAGTGCAGAGGAGGTTCACGAGAATGATCCCAGGAATGAAAGGCTTAACATATGAAGAATGTTTGAAGACTCTGGGTCTATACTTGATGGAGTTTAGAAGGACGTGGGGGGGATCTAGTTGAAACTTAAAAATACTGAATGGCCTGGACAGAATGGATGTTGGGAAGATGTTTCCAAATGGAGGAGAGACTAGGGCCCGAGAGCATAGCCTTAGAGCAAAGGGAAGATCCTTTAGAAGGGAGAGGAAGAAAAACTTCTTCATCCAGAGAGTGGTGAATCTACTGAATTCATTACCACAGAAGTCTGTGGAGGCCAGATCACTTGAGTATATTTAAGACAGTGATAAATAGGTTCTGGATTGTCAAGGGGATCAAGGGTTAAGGGGAGAAAGCGGGAGAAAGGGATTGAGGAACTTATCAACCATGATTGAATGGCAGACCAGAGTCGATGGGCCAAATGGCCTAATTTTTGCTCCTGTGTCTTACGGTCTTATGGTCAAAAGGTCAGAAATAGAAATGTTGAATATTGATTACACAACACTCAGTACCATTCACAACACCTCGCTTCTGAAGTAGTTTGTGTCCAAATGAAGCAAGATCTGGAAAACATTGAGGTTCTGGCTGATATGTGGCAACTGATATTCATGTCACTAAAGCAGTAGTTATTTCAAAGAAGAGAGCATCAAACCATCTCCCTTCAACATTTAATGGTATTATCAATGTTAACTCTCACACCCTCAATGTCCAGGGAGTTACAATTAACCAGAAACTGCTCTGGGACAGTTATATAATTACTGTGGCTTCAAGAGCAGGTCAGAGGCTGAGAATTCTTTGGCAAGTAATTTGTCTATTGTCTCCTCGTGCCAGCCCACTATCCATAAGGCAGAAATCAGGAGTGTGTTGGAAAGCTCTCCACTTACCTGGAAACTACCCTAGTAATAATAATGAAGCTCCACACCATCTGGTATAAAGCAATCTGCTTGATGGCACCTCGTCCACGACTTCCAACATTGTGTCTTCATCACCAGCACAACAGTATGCACCATCTCCAAGATGGAGTGCAGTAATTCTCTAAGGGATCCCTGACATTTTCCATGTCCACCACAGATAGAAGAGCAGCAGGTGCATGGGAACATGTCCAACTGGAAACATAGATAATAGGATCAGGAGCAGTCCATTTGACCCTCCAGCCTGTTCCACCATTCAATGGGCTCATGGCTGATCATCCAACTCAGTACCTGCTCCCGCTTTCTCCCCCTAACCTTTGATCCCTTTAGTCCCAAGAATTACATTTGACTCCAATGTTTTAGCCTCAACTGTTTTCTGTGGCAGAAAATTCCACGGGCTCACCACTCTCTGGGGGAAAAAAACTCTCCACATCTCAGTGCTAAATGGCTACCCCATATTCTTAGACTGTGGCCCCTGTTCTGGATTCCCTGGTTACTGGGTACATCTTACCTGCATTTATCCTATCTAGTTCTGTTAGAATTTATAGGTTCCTGTGAGATCCCACTCATTCTTCTAAACTCCAGTGAATATTGTTCTAACTGACCTCGTCTCTCTTCATACTTCAGTCCTGCCATCCCAGGAATCAGTCTGGTTTCCCCTCTAACTTTCTGCTCTGGTTTCCCTCCAAGCCACACACTATCCTGACTTGGAATTACATTCCCACTTGTTCATTGTCACTGAGTCAAAACCTTGGAAATCCCTTTGTAATAGCACTGTGGGTGTACCTACACTCCAAGGAATGCAGCAGTTGAAGAGGAACTTATTGCCACCTGACTATACTTACATCAATAAAACCTTGAAAGTTAGCTGCATCAGGAACATGTTTATGCTTGACATTCCTGACACAACTGTTTGAGCAGCACAACAAAATATAAAAATAGCTTTCATTTGCATGAAAAACTCTCAAGAAATGCAGGATTGTCAGCGAGAGAGTTGTAAAAATAGATAAAATGATATTGTGGTAAATCTTGGTCTGAGAGACTCAATCATGGGACACCATCTTTAGAAGGTTGAGATAACAACCAGTGAATTAATAGGAACAGGAAGAACCAGAGTCCACATGTGTGTTGCTGAACTTGATCAAATGTCATAAAGGAATTGAATGTATCAGGAAAGTATCAGTGGACTGGTCAAGTGGGCCAGAAAGTGGCAAATGTTCAATCTAAAAATATGCACGATACATTAATGCATTTGGGGAGGGTAATCAAGACAAGGGAAAGTAGAATAAATGCTAGGATAATGAGAAATGTAGCTGAACTCTATGCATGTCCACAGATCTCTGATGGTAGCAGGACAAGTAGATAAGGTGTTTAAAAAGGTATACGGGACACTTTATTAGCTGAACAGTCAATATTAAATGGCATGCAAGTTGTACTTGAAATGTATAAAATTTTAGTCAGGCTATAGGTAGAGTGCTGTGTATAAATATGATCAGCGTATTACAGAAGTAGGTCATTGCAATAGTGAACAGTGAAAAATTACAAAGAAGTTGCCAGGAACAGAAAATTTTAGATTTGAGATAAACTGGGTTCATTTTGAAAAAGAGGAGAGATTTAATACAAGTCATAACATAAGAATCATGGGTTTAGTTGGAATGGATATGTCCCATAGAAAGATCGATGAGAAGGGGGTATAGACTTAAATAACTGGCAAAAGGATGTGAGTGAAATTGAGAAATTTCACCCAGAGAATGGTACGAGTATGAGGTTGAAAAGGGTTATAGAGGCAGAGAATCTCATTGCAAGTGCGAAATACCTGGATATACATGTGAAATTCCACATTTTGCAGAATTATGGACCAAGAGCTTGAAAGTGGGATAGGCTGAATAGCTCTTTTTAGCTGGCAAACACGTGATAGGCCAATTGGCTTTTTCTTTTGTGCCAAAAAGCTTCTATGGACAGAACTTTACAGGGGCCAGAGCAATGTGGCCTGTGGTGAGATGTGTGGTAGAATTTGCTGAGGAGTTCAATGAGGCCCACCTCAACATCAAAATGCTCATGCTCCAACCTTCATGCTTTTCACAAGTGGTGTAGTCAAATTCTCACAAGGCAGCAGTTGAGATGTCAATTTCATAAGGAATCACACTTGTTAAAATGCCTTAACAGCCCTCTCACCTCATGTACATTCAGCCTGCCATGTTATTACATTTGCCAAACAAGCTCAATGTGGGGAGAACGCGACAAGGAAGCTAGCGTATGTACCTGGTGGATTCAGCTGTCTGTCTGCTCTGAACAACCTCCATGTTGTCTACAAACAAACCACAGCACGGGACACAGTGACAGACACCAAGTACAAACACCTGCCTACACAGATATTGGCATCTGGCATTTTCCAAACAATCACAACCATCCTGACAACTCTACTGTTTACTGGCAGCACATTCTGGGGTTACAGACTTACATCGCAGGGCACTCTGGCAACTAGAACTGAAAGGCTGAAGCAGGAAAAATTTGAGCACAGGGATATAAACTGGACTAGGCTACATTTTGAGGCTGCTTGCTTTCTCACTTACTTAGCACCTTGCTGCAGCTCACAGCTTCCCTGTTGTGCCTATTAGCACAGTCACAAAACAGGCAGCTTGCCTTCCTGTTAAGTAGACCTCAGTCTAGGGGGCACACAGCTTGCAGTGCAGCAATGTGATATGTCAGTCTCATATACATACCTTGTGCCAGCAACTTACACAGCAAACACATTGCATGCGCAGCAAGCAGGCAGCCATGTCTCAAAATCATAGGAGAATAGTCCTCACTGAAACACTACAGACACATCCATCAGTCAGGGGTCCAGACACACTAAGTTAAGAGCAGTCTCCCATACCACTACAAGGAATTGGCCATGGTCAGGCATCTGGTTGGAGTGTTCTTGGTTAGGGGCTCTGTGCCTTTGCAGAAAAGCGAGTGGGTCACAGTCAGTCTGTTGGCTCCATAGGGGGCAAGGACTGATACGACTGGGATGATGTAGACACTCCGGTTAGGGTCTATGCCTGCATAGACAAACAAGAGGCTGGAAAAACACAGCAGGCCAGGCAGCATCTGGAGGAAAGCAGCAGTCAACGTTTCAGGTATTACTGTCTTGAAGAAGGGTGATACCCGAAATGTTGACTGCACCTTTCCTCCAGTTGCTACCTGGCCTGCCGTGTTTTTCCAGCCTCTCATTTGTCGACCTTGGATTCCAGCATCTGCAGTTTTTTAGTCTCTAACTAAGTCTATGCCTGCTCTGCCTGGTCATGTCAGTCAAAGGCGTGAGCCACCATCAGTCCATCTGGTCTGTCCAAAAAAATGAAGGGGAACGTTGGCAAGTACAGCCATTGCCACGGGGCTGAGCCCCAGCAGATTAGAATTTTGGACTGGGGTCTGCAGGTTCTTGGCAGGATGCAGTATGATTGTGAAGGGAGCAGCAAGATTTGCAATAGGATTGATATGGTAAAGCATGGCTGAGTGTAAATTTGGATGGATCCACTGTCAGGAGCACCCTGGCTTCTTGGGCAGTAGTGAATGACCAAACCGTATATGGTCACTTCATATGCCAGGGGCTGGGTGGTAAAGGTAAGCAGTTGTAGGCAAAGGTAGATCTGGGTGGGACTGGTGGGTGTGTGATGCCTCTCGGATTGACAGGATGGGCTAGTAGGAAAAGAATGTGGACGTTTGGCACCTTATCGATATGTTCAGGCTGAGGTCAGAAGCCAGTGGCAGAGGAGGGCTCAAGAGGTCACTGTCACCTTCCATCATGCTGGAAATCAGACATGCACAATAGGGAAGAAAATAGCTGTGGCCACACTGGGAGTGGGCAGAGCGAGTGACTCGAGTGAAGGAAGGGCTGAAGCTAACACTGATCATAGGGCTTTAAATGGAATAAACATTGGTCACAGGCCCATGCAATGTACAGCACACAGGCACCTGGGCTACCTACTCCCTACACATGCTACAGCATTGACCCTCTGTGTATGCTGCATCTCCCTGGCACAGCCACTGCCAGACAGCTCATTGACAGCTATAACTTTGTGCATAGAGGGAACTAAACATTGGGGATGTTGAATGAGGAGGGATAAAGTTACCATCATGATCCAGTGCCATGTTCACACATTGTTCCTCTGCTTCCAGATGGTGCAGAAGGTTCTCAGATGAGGTGCCCCATCCAATGAGCCTCATCTGTAGCCATGGGTTGCTTCTGGAATGTCTGAAGTTGTGCTTAGCACCTGCACAGAGACACTCGAACACATGACAGTTAACACCAGGAATATTTATGCACTGAGAGTGCCTTACAAGCCTTTTTCAATAGAGTCTTCTTCTCTCTCTCTTTTCTCACCTATTTCATCTTAGTGCACTCCCTGTTTCAACAGCTGGGGTGGGGGGGTCCGCTCAGCAATGGAGCCCGTTGGCCCTGGAGATGCTGGTGTCTGGATGGGCCAGACATAGCAAGGGTCTTCTTGCCGGAGGCAAGTTAATCCTCCTCGGCTTAAGCTTCCAAAGGTTGAAAAGGGATAGACAGTGATGAGGTGGAGGGCCCAGCCACCTTGGCAGTGTCCAGTGCATGTGGTTACCATCGCTGGCTGGGTGTCTCCTGGCACTACCCTGTGTCCTTGTGAGGAGGAGGTGGTGGGGCGGGGGGGGGCAGCGTGGAGAGGGGCAGCTGGACTGGGGTCAAGGTTTTCCTTCAGCATCTTGCAATGCCGTCAGTGCTGAGGACCAATAGGTGGGGCGATGGAGTGGAGGTGAGTGCCCTTCTCCAGCAAACCCTGACCAAAATATTTGGATGATTTGGAAAGACGAGTTCAGAGACAACATGTCTATAGGTCTATTCAGGTCCACTTAATGAGAGATCTTCTGTTTTTAGATCCTTTTGGTTTTTAAGAGGTGCGGATAAAGGATACCCGTCCTGTAACACCTTTCTCTCCTCCCTTGTCCCTACTCCTTGATTTGATCCCTTGCCCTTACTATCTGGTTTTAAATCCTTCCCATTTCTCTCATTATGCAGCTCACTAATACACTGGCGCCGGTTTGGTTCAAGTGTAGACAGTCCCAATGACACAGCTCCCATTTTCTCCAGTAATGGTGTCAGTTTTCCAAAAAGCAGAACTGCCATCCATTGTACCAGCTTTTGAGTCATTACAAGATCGTTGAATTTAGAAATAGAACATTAAAGAAATATGTTGGAAAAACTAATTTTGGCTAACCCCACTCAATGGAAAAACATGTTATCTTGTTGTTTGAGGCATGGATCTGAATGCCATGTCAGAATTACATGGGTTGTTCCTTCAATGCAGCAGTCTATACAACCTCTGGGCCAGAAGGTCTGGGTTCAGTTCTGACCTACCCCCGGAGGTGTGTTGTAACATGTCCAAACAGAACTAACCGGGGCTGTCACTGAACCAGGTTATGACTGAAAGGTTAATGAGTTCTTCAGGTTATTTAACATTCATAGGTGTAACTCCTGTTATGGATCAATCATGCAATAGGAAATGGTTTGAATAGACTGTGGAGTATATACAAACAGTTAATAAATTTATTTTAAGGAATATTGGGACATTTAAAGACCAGGCGAAGAAGCATTTTGATGCAAAGGTCAAACCTTTTGGGCAGCAAATTGGGGATGCCATCATGGCCAGGAATTATAGTAAGAACAGAAATGTTTCAATGTTCAACAGAAGGGTCCATTCCCAATACTGGATAATAAATCCAACAACATATTCTATAAGGTTTTTAAAAGGGAAATAAAGTGACAAGATGGGATATAAACCAAATTTAAATCAACAATGTGTAAACGTTGCCCTTTAGTTTTTTCCAGCTAATGGAAAATCTTCAAGTTCTGAGGCTTTGAAGAAACAAAACCAGACATAAAGATACATATTTCTTAGAAGTCTTTAAAAGGGGATTGGAATTGTTTCGCTAAGCTTTAAGGATGGGGCTTTATTAGAATTCACCTTGGTGGCATATATTTTTGTGCTCTTAATGGAGCTTACAAGATAGAGTCATGGAATCATACAGCACGGAAACAGATCCTTCAGTCCAACTATTGCACACTGACCATGTTCCCAAACTAAACTCATCTCACCTGCCTGCATTTGGCCCATATCCCTCCAAAACTTTCCTAGTCATGTACTTATCCAAATGTCTTTTAAATGTTGTAACTGGACCTGCATCCACCACTTCCTCTGGCAATTTATTCCACACATTAGCCACACTGTAGAGAAAAGTTGCCCCTCATGTCCTTCTCCTCTCACCTTAAAAATATGCCCCTTATTTTTGAACTCCCCCACCTTAGAGAAAAGACCCTTGTCATTCAACTTATCCGTGCCCCTTACGATTTTATTAACCTCAATAAAGTCACAACTCAACCTCCTGTAAATTGTACTATATAAATTTATTATATGTACAATCTTAAATTGCAGTCTTTAGTGTTTTAAGAGACATGTAATGCGGCTTTAGGAGGAAAACTGAAATTTTCCTCCTAAGTAACAAGGGTACATGGCACTGCAGGACATCCTTTTCTATACAGAAATTACAGAACAGACAGAAGCTTACTGACTCAATGGAAGTTCTCCAAGCATCACGTTGTTGTGGAAGCTTACTCACACCTTGTACATTGGTCAATGACTGTACATATTAATGAAGAGTTGTGGATTTTGTTGGCACAAATACAGAGACTTGGTTTGAATATTGCAAAATCACCTTCAGGAAAATAGGCTACAATAGCAGACATATTACTGAGATCTGATGATGGTGATTGTCAGGTGAATACTTGCTAAAGGAGGCAAGTACTCTCATTTCCTGAGAGAATTTGAGTGAGGAGCATTAAGAGTTTGAGTTAGGAGGATTAAAGAGAGCATCTAGTTCAAGAAATCGTCAAAAATATGTAGGCTGAGATAGAGAAGCAACTGTTATAACTGAAGAAGCAAAGTAGTGGGGAGAAAAGGCAAAGGAGGGGTGGAGGGAGAGGGAAAGGAGGGGTGGAAGAAGAGGAAACAGGGGGATAAAGGAGAAGGATAAAGGAGGCCTTGTGGGAGAGAAGAGGAGACGATGGAGTGCACAGTATGCAGCTGCAGCAATTAAGGTGGGCTGGGAATTCTAGCAGTAAACGAGGAAATTTAGGTTGAAATTTTAAAGCTACAGAAGAATTTATATACCTATATAAATTAAAGCTACTGAAGTTAAGAAAAAGATCAGTTCAAGCAGCCAAGAGAAGGCAATAGAGGTCCTGAGACCCACAGAAGAGACACAGACAGACAGACAGGCAGACAATGCTGAACTCTTTGTAACATAACTATCCATTAGTCAGGTACTTTTTGCTGTCTGATAAAATTTGAGAGATTTAACCTTTTTTTAAAAACATATTTTCCAGCAAATGTGAAAACTAGCCATGTAAGGAAAATTTTAAAAAAGACTTTCTCATGTTAACAATGTAAATTTCAAAACAAACATTTGGTCATTGCAGCAGTAAAAAAAATCCATAATAAACATTTAAGAATACAAGGTGTGGAGCTGGATGAACACATCAGGCCAGGAAGCATCAGAGGAGCAGGAAAGCTGATGTTTTGGGTCTGGACCCTTCTTCAGAAATGGAGGAGGGGAAGGGGGCTCTGAAATAATAGAGAGGGGGAGAGGCGGTGATAGAAGGTGGATAGTGGAGCAGATAGGTGGAGAGAGGACAGACAGGTCAAGGAGGTGGGGATGAAGCCAGTAAAGGTGAGTGTAGGAAGGGAGTTGGGATGGGGGTTGGTCAGTGAGGAGGGAGGGGCGGGTAGGTGAGAAGACCGACAGATCAAGGAGGCATGGATGAGGCTAGTAGGTAGGAAGTGGGGGTGGGGGTTAGTCAGTGAGGTGGGAGGATTGGATCGGTGGGAGAAAAGATGGACAGGTCAAGGAGGTGGGGACGAAAGGGAGGGCTGGTCTTGGGATGAGGTTGGGGTTGGGGAGATTTTGAAGCTCGTAAAGTCCACATTGAGACCATTGGGTTGTAGGGTTCCAAAGCAGAATATGAGGTGCTGCTCCTCCAGTTTTCGGGTGGCATTGTTGTGACACGGGAAGAGGCCCAGAATGGACATGTCGTTCAGGGAGTGGGGTGGGGGGGGGGGGTTTGAAGTGGTTCGCGATTGGGAGGTGTTGTCATTTGTTGCGAACCGAGTGTAGGTGCTCTACAAAGTGGTCTCCGAGCCTCTGCTTGGTCTCCCTGATGTACAGGCCACATCGGGAACAGCGGATACAATATACCACATTGGCAGATGTGCAGGTGAACATCTGTTTGACATGGAAGGTTTTCTTGGGGCTTGGGATAAGTGTGAGGGGGGAGGTGTAGGGGCAGGTGTAGCACTTCCTGTGGTTGCAGGGAAAGGTACCGGGGGTGGTGGGGCTGGTGGGGAGTGTGGAGCAGACGAGGGAGTCGCAGAGAGACCGGTCCCCTCCAGAAGGCAGATAAAGGGTGGTGAGGGAAATATATCCTTCGTAGTGGGGTCAGATTGCAGGTGGCGGAAGTGGCGGAGAATGATGTGTTGAATCCGGAGGTTAATAGGGTGATACGTGAGGACAAGGGTAATTTTGTCTTTGTTGTTATTGCGGGGAGGGGGTGTGGGGTGTGAGGGCTGAGGTGCGGGAAACGCAAGAGATGTGGTCGAGGGCGTTTTCGACCACTGAGGGGGGGGAAATTGAGGTCCTCGAAAAACGAGGACATCTGGGATGTCTGAGAGTGGAACGCCTTATTTTGGGAGCGGATGCAGCGGAGGCGGAGGAATTGGGAGTAGGGGATTGCATCCTTGCAGGAAGGTGGGTGAGAGGAGGTGTAGTCTAAGTAGCTGTGGGATTCTGTAGGCTTGAAATAGATATCAGTTTCAAGGTGGAGACAGAGAGGTCCAGGAAGGAGAGAGAGGTATCAAAGATGGTCCAGGTGAACTTAAGGTTGGGGTGAAGGCGTTAGTAAAGTGGATGAACTGTTCGAGCTCCTTGTGGGAGTACGAGGCAGGATGACCTCTTTAAAATGACAATGTTAGTGTATGTAAAGGAGAATTCAAATTTAATCAATCATATTTGACTTTACCAGAACAACTAATTTAGGAAGAGAAGTTACTGGTTAGAGAGGCTTCCATTACACATATGAGTGTTATATAAAAGGCACAATTAACTCAAGTGATTGGGGCTTATAATGCATGTGACAATGATTAATTACTAAATATTATGCCATCATTTATTGCCCATCTGTTGAGAGTCTGCAGTCACATGCAGACGAGACCAGGTCAAGATGGGAGTTTTCCTTCCTTAAATGACATTAATGAATCAAATGAGTTCTTATGACATTTGACAGTGGGTTGGTTGCATGATTGCTGTTAGGTGAGCTTTCTTTTATTCCAGATTTATACTGAACTTAAATTCCAGTATCAGCCATACGGAATCAAATCGATGTTTGCAGAACATTAGCATAAGACTTTGGATTACTCATCCAGTGACATTACCGCTATGCCTGTATATTTGTGTCTTAGTTAATGATATCTACCAATAGCATCATTACCAAAAATGTTAAGACTTTGGGCTTTAATATCAAACAAAGAAAATATGTCCCAACAAATGTTACACGTTATGCCAAAACTTCTAAGTGCAACCATTCTGTCACAAGTGAAATTTATGTTTGTCAGATGTTATGGACCAGGCCAAACCTCCGCAAACTATTCAGAAAATAGTCTAGACCCTAACTTTTTCTTAATTTAAAGGTAAATATAAGGTGTTGCGTTCCAGATGCAATTCAATTTGTCAAACTATCGGATTTAAAGCAAAATACACTTCATTCATTCCCTACAGTTAAAATGCAACAAAAGAGAAAAAGGGATTGGAGTAAATTGACTATTTGAAAACTTAACACAACAACAGATACAGTAAGTATTACAAATTAACTGTTCCAATATAGCAACATCCCATAAACACATTCTTGGCAAAAGGCAAATTCAGAAGACAGATTGCCTCACATGCAGAAAGATAATTCTGAGAGAGATAACTCCAGTTTTCAGCCATAGCAAAGAGAGATATCGGCAGCTTTTCACAAACCCAGTAGCTTTTGCTGAAAGCTAACTAAAAATCCTGGTTCTGAGAGAGCTTGACCACACATACTCAGGCTGCTTCTATTATTCCAATTTTAAAACAAAACCCCAAGGCCTACAAGCTGTTAACTGGGTTTCCAATTAGACGGCTGCGTTAAAACCTCTCTTTAAAAAAAAACCAGAACAAAATAACCTCGTTAAGTCCCAGCATCGTCACACAGAACAGTGTAAATGAACAGATCTCATTTTCACTAGAAGAAAGAGGGAATAGTGAAAGATGCTTGCATGACAGGAACACAGGTGAAGTGTTGCCAAATTTAAAGATTGGACAACTGGTGCAGATTCGCATTCTAGGTAATGTATGTTGCATTCTTCTGAATTGACAAGGGTCTGTCCAGAACCAACATCATCACATACAATGGTGCAACAGAGAGACAGAACAGAGGACAAAATTAGTGAAGCAGCAAATCCTCCACTATTGTGCAACACCACTGCTCCCATGCCATGATGTTGGAAAAATCCAAAACAACATTCAAGTGTTGAACTCCATCAAACCAATGAGCAAATTCAAAGTTATGCTAACATAACTTACTGAGTAGGGTATGGGCATATAAGGTATGAACAGACCATCACAATGCTTTAGGGACTTGAGGCCGAGTTTCTTAGCTCAATACTTTGTAATATATAACCAAACATTTCTATCCATTGCAAATAGCATTATTTGTAAGGCAACATTATTTATTTGTAAAAGGAGACTTATTACAGTATGCCTTTAAATGGGTGTAGTTGTGGTTTCGATACACATCATTAGAGGGAATATGAAACCGTATTCTTCTGACCAAGCTCCAAACTCAAATGTGTACAAGTTAACTATAATTCTACTACCAACTTCTGGAATCTTTAATGAATGAACCTGCATATTTTAATGTTAACCAATCCATATGTGTTGATGCTTTATATTTACCTACAAAATAAATATGAGGAGAAGAAAAACACATGGCACCTTACCAGATGTCTTCTGAAAATCAAAATGCAGCTTTGACCTCATTTACCCTGTTAGTTAAACCATTGCACAAACAGTTTGTCAAACAATTTTTCAACTATACAAACCACATCTAAGTGACATCTTCTAATTGTCCTCTAACCATTAGTCTAATGGATTCTTGCATTTTCACTGCTATTTTTGTCAGGTTACAATCTGTAAGGTTACTTACTTTCCCCCTTCCTGAATAGGGTTATGTTCAGGCACTCGCATAGACAGATTCATCTACTTTTATGCTGCACATCCTATATGATTCATACCACAGTGAGTGAAATCAGCCTCCAATCAGAAAAATACACAACTTAGGATCTAGGCTATTCCAATCAAAATTGATTTTTCTTTGAGAAAAAGTTTGTGAACTCAGACTTATTATAGAATGTACATTTCTATTTGTAGAATAGAATTATACATCATGGAATTATTCCAACTGCAGACAGTTGAACAGTAATTACACAGTATTCTATTTTAAGATCATAAGAAATAGGAACAGGCCATTCCGCCCATTGAGCTTGCTCTACATTCAGGAAAATCATAGCTAATTTGATTGTGACTTTAATTTCACATTCCTCCCTATCCGCCAGAGCCCTCAAATCCTTGTTGATCAACAATCTAACTCAGCTTTGAAAATATTCAATGAACCAGTCTCCACAGTTTTCTGCAGAAGAGATTTCCATAAACTCAAAGACCCTCAGAAAAAATTACTCTTGATCTCAGTAAAGAAGATGTCTTATTTTAAAAGTGTGCTGTCAATTCTTATCTCCCCACAAGATGAAGCAACTGTTCTGGTCTTACTCCCTCAGAATTTTATATGTTTCAATAAGATCATCTCATTTTTCCGAATTTAACTGAGTGTAGGCCCAACCTTTCCTCATAAAGCAACTCCTTCATCTAAAGGAAACAGTCCAGTGAACTGGCTCTGCATGACTTTCAGAACAATCGTATCCCTCATCAAGTAAGGAGACAAAACTGTACACAGTTGAGGAATGGGTGAAAGGAGCACTCAGGGAAAATCAGCATCACTTGCCTTTGTACGCAGAAAGAACTGGATCTGCAGGAGGAATCTCTACTCAGAAGAATGCAGAGTTTGAAAAGAAATCAGAATGTCACCACAAGGAAACTATAGTGTCAATGGTTGAGGAGAAGAGCAGAGGGCAAGCAATCAGCCATATGTGTTGGCTATTTCTACTGTAGTTTATAAAAGCAAAAATTGGTCTTTAGTTTAATTAATGTTTAGCGTAGAAATAGTAATGCCTATAGATGATATTTAATAATCTTTTAACTAGCATTGCCACTCATGTTGCATTTCTTAAGGGAAACCTTCAATGAGTCTTTGAAATGCCTCGTTTTGTTCAAGTACCTTCCTTGAGTTGGGCAAAGATGGTTTGCTTTGACAGTCAGAACTCGGGCATCCTAAGCATGTGGCCAGTCCAGCAGAGTTGGTTTTGGATGACCATGGCCTTGATGGTGGTGTTATTAGCTGCTTAAAGGATACCGATGTTAATGTGCCTGTCCTTCCACCTGATATGGAGTATTTGTCTCAAATAGTGTTGATAGTACTGCTGAAGGGCCTTGACAGGATGTCAATATGGAGTCCAAGTTTCAGAGGCACATGGAAGAGTCGTATTGATGACTGCCTTATACACAACGATCTTATCAGGACAGATGTCACTGTCATCAAAGACTCATCTTTAGGCATCTGAAAGCAGCTTATAAATTGGATGTGAGTTGAATCTCCACATCAATGTCAAGCTTTGATGAGAGGAGGTAGCTTGCCAGATCGAGGAAATGTTCCTCGTTTGGGAGGATTTCTCTAATGATCTTAATGGAGGATTGGATCAGAACTTGATTGGGACAGGTTGGTAAAGGACCTGAGAATGTCCTCATTACCAAAGTGATGATCAGTGCAAATATTGCTAGACAGGCCACCAGCTCATCTGCTCCTCCATGTCCATCAACCAGAAGCAGATGAGGGTGAAAAAGAAACTCAGAAAAAAGCTCAACATTGAGTGGCTTCAAGAGCAAAGCAGACTTAGCAGACTTCCAATAATGTCTGCATCAAAATCTCCAAAGAATTTATTCCAATAGAGGGGAGGAAATCTGGAAAGAGCTGGAGACAGCCATCATCTCCTGCTGTGAAGAAATCATCAGCTACAAGACCAGGAAACACCAAGACTGGCTCAATGAGAATGACCACATCATCCAATACCTCACTTACAGAAGAGGTAAGCTCTCCTTGCTGGCAATACATCACCACCAGTGAGGCAAAGGGGGGGAAAAGTAATCAAACAACTAAGTCAGCATACAAAGAAGAACAAGACAAGTCAAGAACCAATGGTGGACTGAGAAACCTAAGAAGCTGCAAATCCTTGCCAATAAGTATGACACCTGTTTCCTCTAGTGCCACCAAGGCAATGTACAGACCCGTTAACCTTGGCCTCAAATCAGTACGGAGAAAAAAACTGAAACCTTTTGAGAGACAGAGAAAATGGCAGCCTCCAATAGATAAAGTACTTTAAGAAACTCATAAACTGTGATCCAATCATCACCATGGACATGTTGAGAAAATCCCCCAACTCCCCAAAGATGATCTCGGGCTCCCACCTAGTGTGGCAGAAGTTGAAACTGCCATTAGACATTTGCAGAATTGAAAAACTGAAGGAGTGGACGGGATTCCAATGGAGATTTTCAAACTTGGAGGAGCAGAGTTTGTTTGTCATCTCCATCAACTTTTCTTGAAAATCTGGGACAAAGAAGAAATTCCTGCCATTCTCAGGGATGCTGCTATTACCACCATCTTCAAAAAAGGAGAGGAAATTAACTGTGGGAACTACCGAGGAATCTCCCTACTCTCCATTGCCAGGAAGATCATTGCCCGAATCTTCACTAGGCACATGTTCAGAGACTCTGAGGAAATCCATCCTGAAAGCTGGTGTGGATTTCAACCAAACCATGGAACATTGGACATGGTTTTCATTGTTCTGTCCTTGTATACCATTCACTGAAAGCAAACAGGCACCTACAAGTTAGGAAAGGAAATGGTATATTGGCTTTTATTGCAAGAAGATATGAATACTAGACCACACCTGGAGTTGCATGTGCAGTTTTGGTCTCATTGGAGAAAAGATATATTTGTCCTATAGGGAGAGCAGGAAACATTCACCAGATCGATTCCTGAGTTGGCAGATCTGTCACGTGAGGAGAGATTGGGTTGACTGGGCCTGTATTCACTGAAGTTTAGAAGAATGAGAGAGCTTCTCACTGAAAACATAGGGCCTGTTTCCATACTGTAGGGATTCCATGTAAAAAAAAAATTGAAACAGGCTGGACAGAATAATGAAGGAATGATGTTCCCCTAGTTTGCAGTATCTGGAACAAGGGGTCACAGCCTCAGAAAACAGGGAAGACCATTCAGAATTGAGACGAGAAGAAATTGCTTCTCTCAGAAGGCGGTAAACCTATGAAATTCTCTGCAGCATGAGACAGTGAGTCCAAGTCGCTGATATATTTAAGAAAGAGATGGATTTCCAGAGTCCAAAGGAGTCATGGGCATAGGGAGAGCACAGGAGTATGGCAATGAAACAGAAGATCAACCATGATCACGAATGAAAGAATAACAGGCTCAATGGGCCAGATGGCCTACATTTGCTCTTATTTTCTACATTTCAGGTACTCTAGGTGCGATCTCAGAAACACCCAGGTGAACTGCAGCAATACTTTGTTATATCACAAATCCTGTGCAATAAAGGCTAATTCCACTGGGGGGGTCTTCCTAATTACTCCCTCTATGCTAAATTTTGTGATTTATGACACTTGCCAAATGGCAGAAGCAATACAAAATAGGTCACAATGAGCAATCAATCCAAGCTCTGCAGCCCTACCACATCCAGTTGTGATTAGTGGTGGACAAGTAAACTAACAGGTAGTGGAGGCTTCACAAATACCCCATCATAGATCAACGCAAAAGCCAAAGCTGAAGTATTTGTATCAATCTTTAGCCAGAAGTGCAAAGTGGATGATCAATCTCACCCTCGTTCTGAGGTCCCCATCATCAGTGATTGAGTCCACATGATTTCAAGAAGTGGCTGAAGGCACTGGATATTGCAAAGACTTCAGGCCCTGACAACATTCTGGCAACAGTTCTGAAGACTTGTGCTCTACAACTAGCCACACCTCTGGTCAAAGTGTTCCAGCACAGCTGCAACACTGGCACCTATTCAACAATGTGAAAAATTGCTCAGATATATTGTACACCAAAAGCAGAACAAATCCAACCTAACCAATTACTGCCCTATCAATCTACTCTCTATCATCAGCAAAGTGATTGAAGGGTTCATCGACAGTGGTATCTAGCAGCCTTTGTAAGGAATTAGTCTGTTTATTAACTGTCAACTTTGGTTCCACCAGGGCACTGGTCTTTTGATGCCATTTCAGCTTTGGTCCAAACATGGGTAAAAGAACTGAATCCCAGAGGTGAAGTTAGAGTGACTGTCCTTTAGGTCAAGATAGCACTTCACTCAACATGGCAGCAAGCAAAACTGGAGTCAATGGGAGCAGTAAGAAAACTCTGCTGGTTGGAGTTATAAGGAGGACAATTGTGGTTGTTGGAGGTCTATCATTTCAAAAACAGGGCATCACTGCAGGACCTCCTCAGAGTAGATATTTCCTAATCCACCTGTTCAGAGATATTATTACATACCTCTGGAACATGAGGCACTTGAAGCCAGTTCTTCAGGCTCAGAGGTAGGGTCAACACCACTGCACCACAACAGCCCCTTAGCTCCCTATAGTGAATGTAATGAGATCAGTCAGGTGGACTTCATAGAATATGAGTTTCTTGATTGGGGCTGTTATTCTGGTCTGATCAGGGCACCTTCGCTGACAGCTATAAACAGGAGTGTCAGAGACTCTTTTCACCTGAAAGGTGGGTCTGAGGGAGCTAGATCAGTGTCAAGGACTCGCCACATGTAAATAAAGGATGACTTGGTAACAGGATACTGGTCTCTACGAAGTTATTTCAGTGGCGATGAGAGTGGGATTAATGATGTAACCATGCAAATGCATCTATTAGCTGAAGTCCAACTGGACTTCAACAGGCACTACAACTGGCTTAATCATTGAAAAATGCAGTACATGGAACATAAAAGTAATAGGGTATCCAATGGAAGTTGACACCATCACCAGTCTGACTGAGCTTGGGGAACACCACCAATTGTATAGCCTCACTGAGGACACATCTTGAACAGAGGGACTCTAGGTCAGCCCACAGCAAAACCCCAAAACAAAGCCAAACAGTTAGAATTTTCTTCAGGATCTGGGCAAGCAAGCCATTTAAGTTGCTGCTGCTGTGCAGACTTGAGATAACAAGAGTCCGACTAAACCTAAACTGAGTAAGAGAACTTGTAGGTCGGTATCCAGGAGAGTGCACAAATTGGAATGTCTACCTACATCTGGTTTGGAACAGATAGATCGCTGAGCAACATCCAAATCAGAACCAATAAAACATCTGGTGAATTGGTCACCCAGTTCCAACGGAGGTTGATACTGGCATGGCCATTTGAGTGATCGCAGGACCAGTCCTTATCAAAATTCCCTCCAGACTCCAACCCTTCAGTTTGCCCAAGACCTCGTCTAGACTGAGGACCTATACTGGGGAACCTTGACGGTTATGGTCTCCTTTGAAAAGCAGTTGGCTCAGTTACCACTGATTGCAGTAAAAGGCTCAGGCCCAAGCCTATTGGGTTGAAATTGGTTGAGAAAGATTCAACTAGATTGGCTCAACATTTTTTGATTAGAAAATGGCAACCTGAGTGAAGTCCTAATTAAATACCCGGAAGTTTTTCAGGAAGGTGTAGAGACTATCAAAGGAGCCAAGGCCACCAGAATGCAAAGCCTTGATTCTGCAAGGCCCACCCGGTGCCATTTGCCTTTTGGGCAAAAGTAGAGGCAGAAATCAGAAGACTGGAAGGTGAAGGAATCATCAAACTAATCCAGTTTGCGGATGTGCAGCACCAGTCGTACCAATTGTGAAGCCTGAAAGGTCAGTTTGCCTCTTTGGGGATTTTAAACAAATGGTAAATTGCTTTTCACAGTCGGATGAATATCCGATCCCTCGCATAAAGGATTTATACGCAAAGTTGGCAGGGGGGCTGTACTTCACAAAGCTGGAGACGAGCCATGTGTACTTGCAATTGCAGTTAGATGAGGATTCCCAGAAGTATTTTGTTCTTCTTTATTCATTAACAGAATGAGGGTGCCACTGGCTAGGCTAGAATTAATACCCATAAGGGTTTGTACCAATATAGGAGACTGCCATACCATCAGCCTGTGCAATTTTTCAGCAATGGAAAACATTTTACAAGCTCAACCCCAGGTCACCATTTATCAAGATGACGTGTTAATATTAGGGAAGACCAATAAGGAGCACTTAGAGAACTTGGACATAGTCCTTAGACATTTCTCTCAGGCAGGTATACGCCTTAGAAGGGCCAAATGTGTGTTCCAGGCACTCCAAGTGCCCTACTTGGGCTACAGAGTCAACAAAACTGGGAATAATAGGAGGGTGATCAAGAGTGCCCCAGCTCCAACGTCTGTACTGGAACTTAGGTCTTTCCTTGGGCTTGTGAATTATTACAGAAAATTCATACATAACCTGGTATCCATCCTGGTACCTTTGCATCAACTCTTAAAAAAGGGGTCAGGTAGCCTAGCCATAGCTTTCTGGGAAGAGAAAAAACAGTTATCATACTCTGAGGTGTTAGCACACTATGATCCCGAACGAGATCTGGTATTGACATGCAAACCTCCCCATATGGCATCAGAGTAGTATTACCTTCTAGGTGGCCCAATGGACAGGAACACCCAATAACATAAGCATCCAGGACTTTGGCTAATGCAGAGTGTAAGTACACCCAGATAGAGAAGGAAGGCTTGACGGTCATATTTGGAGTCAGGAAGTTGCACCAATACCTTTATGGATGTAAATTTGTAATAATAATGGACTACAAACCCCTGCTAGGTCTACTTAAAGAGGACAAGGCAGTGCAGCCCATAGCTTCAGATCAAATTTACTGGTGAGCTCTAATACTAAGTGTGTATAATTACAAGTTGGAACACCATCCAGGAGGACAAGTAGCAAATGCGGATGCATTGAGTCACATCCCACGGGCAGATACACCACCGGGGGCACCCACAGTGGAAGAGTCCATAATGTTTCTAGACACACTTCCAGTCACAGTTGACAATTTCATACTTTCGACGCAGAAAAATCCCATCCTGCCAAAACTGAAACAGCTGGTGGTGATGGGGGAAACCAAACAGCCATCAGAATTGAAACCTTTTTGAGACACAGATAAACCAGATCAGGGTATAGGCTGGTATATCCTTATGGAGAGCAAGGGTGATTGTCCTGAACACAGGTCGTCACCAGATACTGGCTGGACTCTACCAAGGGACTACAAAATGAAGATGTTAGTGAGAATTTATGTCTGGGGGCCAGGATTTGATATAAACATAGCTGCATTTTATAGATTTCATAGAATCCCTACAGTGTGGAAACAGGTCCTTCGGCCCAACAAGTCCACACCGACCCACGGAGCATCCCGCCCAGACCCATCCCCCTATAAACCTATAACCCACGTAAGCTACACATCCCTGAACACTACGGCAATTTAGCATAGCCAATCCATCTAGCCTGCATATCTTTGGACTGTGGGAGGAAACCAGAGCACCCGGAGGAAACCCACATAGACATGGGGAGAATGTGCAAACTCCAAACAGACAGTCGCCCGAGGGTGGAATTGAACCCAGGTCCCTGGTGCCGTGAGGCAGCAGTATTAACCACTGAGCCACCGTGCCACCTTTTCATTTGATGTCAAGAAATGGGAAGAGCTGACCTGCAAAATGGTTGCCCACTTAGCCCAAAATTAATTATATCAAAAGAATGCTGTCATGTTCAACAGCACCAGGAGGATTCAGTTCTTATTAAAAGCACAAACAAGCACTGTTTTTACAATTCATTTGTGCCTTGAAATTTGACTTTATAACAAAAGCTAGTTGTTTAATTCATATGAAATGAAATGCCAACACATTTCCTCTGTTTTGCACATTGACAAATGGGACACAAATTTTACAAACTTCTCTTGCTAGATTTTCAGCATTAGTGATCGAAAAAAAAATTGGTTGGGTAGTACTGAGTGCCAACAAGGACAAAAGTTACCGCCAGCAGCACCCTCACTGACCCTAGATCAGTCACACATTGACTATACAGGTCCTTTCATGGGCTCAATATTTTTAGTCATTTTCAATGTCCACCCAAGGTGGCTGGAAGTGCATAGTGTATAGTATTCATTCATCAAACATGGAGACAATGGAAAATCTGCACACATCTTTTGCAATACAAGGACTCCTGGAAACGTTGGTCATGGATAAGGGGCCAGCAGAAAATTTGAGTCCTTCCTAAAGTTGAATAGCATTCAACATACAAAGACAGCTCCATATCATCCATCATCCAATAGTCTAGCAGAAAGAACAGTCCAAACTTTGAAGGCAGGCTTACAGAAACAGCCTACAGCTTCACTGGATATCAAACTATCCCTGTTCCTATTTGGTTATAGGACTAACACTCACACAACCACAGGGATATCTCCAACAAAGTTGCTAATGGAGAGAAGACTCGACACCAGGTTAAATCTGATCTTACTGGATCAGGAGGGAGTGGGGCAGAAGTAGAGGGAGACTGCATCAATAATGCCAACACTGGGCACAAGAGTCCACCAAGTGACAGTTCATTTCAGGGGACGTTTGGTGTAGGAACCACGGGTATGGCCCAGCATGGGTAAGAGGCAAGACCAATGCAAGGTCAGGTCCAGTGATATATAAAGTTCGGGTAGGTGGTGATGGTCCTGAACAAGCACTTGGACCACAAACTCGCAAACTGTGCGGGAGCAAAACATGCCCAGCTCCTTTACAGCCTTTCCAAATGTTCTGGAACCCATGGGGTTCCCCTCTCTGTTGCACATTAAAGATCCCTCAGTATCCTGGACAGGTGGACAGGGCAGATATTGTGTCTGAAGAAAAGATGGAGTTTCTTCTTAGACGTTCCAGGCGCAAGAGGTGAGCTACTGCATGTTACATGCCACCCATATAAGAGGTAGAGTTGGAGAAACCAGATCCAATGCTAACACACACCTGGAGAAAGTACAAAAACATGAACCTGTCTATGTTCTTAGACTCAGGAGGGATGCAGTAATTATAATGAGGTCAGCCAGGTGAACCTCCTAGAATGAATTCCCTGATGGGGCCGTTAACCTGGACCAAATCAGGAGCGTCCTGGCTGACGTATAAATAAGCACGAGTGAACAAAATGTCTGACAAGAGCTGGCTCTGAAGGAGCTGGATCAGAGTCAAGGACTCTCCATGTGTAAATAAAGGGTGATTTGGTAATAGGATAGCAGCCTCGGGTCGTTTCACTCTTCAGAATAGATATTTTCTGATCAACCTGTTCAGGGAGGTTATTACAAACCACTGGAGCTGGTGGGACTTGAACCCAGGTCTCTGGCTCAAAAGTAGAGACAAACCATTGCATCACCAGTCCCAGTTCCCCAGAGTATTAACCTAGGCGCAACCATCTTCAGCTGCTTCAATGACCTTCCCTGCATCAGAAGGTCAGAAAAAGTGGGAATAGTTTCTGATGTTTGCACAACGTTCAGCACCATTGGTGACATCTCAAAATATTGAAGCAGCCATTGCCCTCATGCAAAAACATCTGGACAATACTTGTTATTTATCAGCTAAACACCAATGTACACAGCACATAAATGTAGGACAATGATCATCTCTAACAAAGGGAAATCTAACCATTTCTCCTTGATATTCAATGATGCCACCATCACTGAATCCCCCATGACTAAATCCTGGTGGTTACCATTGATATGAATTAGCCACATAAATACTGCATCTACAGAGCAGGTCACTAAGAATTCTGCAGCAAGTAACTCTTTTCACCCAACGCTTGTCAAACAACAGGCACAAGATAGGAGTATGATGGAATGATTTCCACTTGCCTGGACGGTGAACTCCATCAAAACTCAAGAAATTTGACACTACCCAGAACAAAGCAGCCTGCTTGATTGGCATTCCATCCACCACCTAAAAACATTCACTCCCTTCCCTGATGGTGCACAAGATGAACTGTAGTAACTGACTAAAGGAAACTTTAAAAGCACCTTCCAAACCTGCAACCTCTGCTCCCAAGACACAGGCAGCAGATACACAGGGACACCAACTAAAAGTTCTCCTCCAAACCACAGAACGTTCTTTGCTTTCAATGTTGCTGGGTCAATATCTGGGATTCTTTCCAACAGCACTGTGTATGACCGTACACCCAAAGGACTCCTGTGATTCAAAATGATAACCCACTGCAAACTTTTACACAGCAATTAGGGATAAGTAATAAATAGTGGCCTAGCCAGTGATGCCCTTATACCATAAATAAGCAAAAATGCACAAGGACATTCATCCCACTGTATTGCAATTATCTTGTCTCCGTTTCAACATTTTTTGCTCTGCCTGCCCAAACAGAAAAGATGTTTTTCTAAATCTGCCAAAGTTTTCAAACAGATCCTTTAATAGACTCTTTTCACCCTATCTGCAAATTTGGTTTCAGTTCCTTCATCCAACTCATTAATGCAGATTGTAAATAGTTGAGGTACCAACCAAAAGCATTTGCCAATCTGATAATGTCCAATTTATCCTACTGTTAAACAATAATAAATTTGCCTGTTTCCCTTTCACAAAATGCAACTGGGTATGGTCAACATGGTTATGACTTTGTCCATGCCCTGCTATTATCACATTAATAAATGTGTAATTCTCATTTCATGCTTTCTCCTTCCTTTGCAGAAATATGGCCTTATATGTGCAGTTTTCCAATTTGCTGGAACTTTTCTAAATTCAAGGAAATTTTGGAAGTTTGCAAACAATGCATTCTCTCTACTACCTCAGTTAGCTACTTTAAGAGAACACTTTTGGATGCTGTCAATTAGGGTCCAGGAGACATATCAGCCTGTGGTGCCAGGTTTTTGATGCAATTGTCTTTGGTTCCTCCCTCCCTCTGCCCCCTGGTTTGTATTTTACCAATTTTAGGCTTTTTTTTTGTCTTTTGTAGTGAAAACAATCAAAATATTTGCTCAAAATCTTGGCCATTTGCTTGCATCCCATTAATTACCCAATCTTACCCTTTAAGGACAAATATTCACTTTCTACATTTTCCTTCTTAGTAACTTCACACTTTTACTGAATGTATGAAGTTTTCAAATAAAAATTAAGCTACTAGTTTTCTCTCAAAATAAAGAATGAAGAGATAAATTGAGTTAAGGCATCTGTTGCAGGTTTCACAATTACCTGGGCTACCACTAATCTTTGCTGCATTGTACTATGACACCATCCTTACGCTTGGATGGTTGTATTTGCCTTGCATCACTCACTCTCAAATGGAATATTTGAGTGCCGTTTTGATTCAACCTCCAAAATCAATTCCATTTTGTACTACTATTCAGAACAGAAGGGAGACTTCCACCAGTTTTCTTTGTTGAACTCAAATAAATACATCTTTATTATAAAACAAAACTTCCAAAAATAAGTAACAAAACTAGTTAACAACCAAGTTGTAATCTGGAACTAGAACTGTATCCCTTTGGAATCCCAAAACATTTGCAGAGATCAAGTTTTGAAAAGCCAAAAGAATAACACACTTGCACGTTAAAAAAATTCTGTTGACTGCAGATCACTTGGTTTCTCGTGGACAAAAATCTGTAGATTTACTGATGGAAGATCTTCAGTTTAGATTGTCATCTAAATTGGTTTCAGTCTTTGGAAAGTGACTACAGTTCAGATTTTCAAGATTTATAAAACAAAAAAAAAACTGATATTTGGAAACATTATCAGGTTACCAACAATGCCGAGAGAGACGTGTAATCTAGGTTTCCTTCTTTACTGACCACCTAGGTCCGTGAAAATGGAAATCAAGTTTATAAAGGATTGCCAAGTAGCCGTCAGCAGAGGACCCTTCTACAGTCTTTTTATCAAAAGCCACGTTTCCCAGCAGTTAAGGACAATAAGTTACACCATAGCTTTGCCTATCGCTTTCCTCCAAAATCAAATACAACAGGTAAACAACACATTAAACTATTGACCTCATTTCCCAAGAAATGACATGGTTAAAAATCCTTTTCAAATTGGAAAATATCCAATTTCACTTTTCCTCAGCTTTTAAATACAAACATATATTCCCAATAGCACTTATTACAATAGCATCCATTATAATCTTCCACATAAGAGTTGCTCCTGAATAAATACAGCTTTAAACTAGTCATACATAAGGCAGCATGACGTCTCAGTGGTTAGTATTGCTGCCTCACTGTGCTGGGGTCTGTCCCTGTGGAGTTTGCACATTCTGTGTCTGTGTGGGTTTCCTCCAAGTTGCTACGGTTTCCTCCATGGTCCAGGGATGTAGTTAGGTGGATTAGCCATGGGAAATGCAAGGTTACAGGAATATGGTAAGGAGGTAGCTCTGGGTGGGATGCTCTTTGGAGGGTCAGTGTGCACTCGATGGGCCAAGTGGACTGCTTTCACACTGTAGGGATTCCACGTTAAGCAAGTAAGTCATTACTTCAGTGACTGGGTTTTCTAAGCTCCTAGTACTTGTATTCCTTCCTCAGCAGGTTTGAAAGTTTCCTTTTTGGCAGCCTCCCTCTCAGCCCCATTGTCTCAAAGCTTCTCTTCCCAACTCCACTTTGAAACTGGCAGGCAGGTGGCCTCCTTAGCAAAAAAAATGTTCTCGACTGCCCTTACTGGCTTTGGCAAAACATCTGCTTTAAGCATGGTTCCACTTTCCAGCTTCAGCAAAACAGTAACACACTTGTTTTCATTTACAGGGTCCAATCTTCTCTAACTGGTCACTGAATGTATTTTCCTGGGCTATTTTAGCGGTGGGTGTTCGGTGGCTGCCCCCTGCATATTTTGATTACTGTGGTAGCACCTTTATTACATGCCCTTATCATTTTATGAATTTTTTTTTTCTGCAGTGTAGCTGCTATCAGAGAGCCTATAAAGCATTGAGATTTTTCCTCAACTTTTAAAATCCCCCACAAATTGATTCTACTTTTCCTCTGAACCGAAATCACTTTTCATTAGTGATCTGATAACTTCCTTTATTCAGAGCCTTCCCACCTCTGTTACCTTACAGTCCTTCCAAAATGTCAAGTAATTCTTTAAACATTCATGCCCCACCTGTGCTCACTGTAAAACTTAAAGGCTAACATACCCATTTGAAAATGTCCACTGACATCCCAAAAACGCTCTCAGTTCATGTGCAAAACATGGACACGCACTACCCCTGCCAGTGACATGCGCTGTTCACATATTTATTGCACTTACTTGGTAACAATGTTTCTTACCGGCAGGGCATTTCACACAACATGCTTGTGCACAACTTTCTCCCTGCGCAATGTGCCTTTTGGAGGTGCCAGAAGACAGCCCACCTATTTATTTCTATTTGTGCCATGAATCTATCCCTCTTATTACTGAAACACAGTCTGTGGAAGCATGATTAAAGGGACAATGACATTAACACGAGTGGACCAGAGAATGTTTTCCCTCCATTCCTATTAGGTTCTGGTCATCACCTATATTTTTATCCTGTCCTTTCTCCAAGTTCCCAAATCACCTCTCTCAAACTGTGACCTCCTCAAATCTACATTAAAGTACCCCTTACAGCCCTATCTCTATAATTCACAAGTGCACTGGTTCCATTATGGTTGCAGTGAGAGCCATCCTACCAGTAAAATTCCCCTTCATTCCGATATTGGTGCCAGTGCCAATGAATCAAAACTCATTTCTCTCATACCAATCTTTGAGCCACAGATACAACTCTGGTCTTATTTAGCCACACCAACTTCCCTCAGGCTTGGAGATATCCAAAGATTACATTTAGGAATGTAGAAACAGCAACAGGCCATTCAGGCCCTTAAGCATGCTCCACTATTAAATGAGATAATGACTGATCTGTGGTCTTCTAGAATCTCCAACCAATGGAATTGTTTATCTATGTCTTTTCCTGTTAATATGTTGAAGACTTCAATCAGATCACCACAATGTTCTAAATTCTACAGAAAACAGGCCTAATTTGCATAATCTCTCCCCATAACAACCCCCAAAGAGTTGTAGTTCCAAATTTCTGGTCCTACTATTGCAAGTATATAAAAATTTCCCTCATTATACAACCTGTTCTGAATTCCATCCTATAATGTCCAAGAGAACTGCAGCATTAAGTGTCTTAAGACTTGTATTTTCCAAAGTTGTGACAGATAAAATACTTGAAGAAACACTCTGCTGGAATCTAGAAAAAGGCTCGTGAACTAAGCACATTCTCAGTCATACAGCATAGGAACAAACCCTTTGGTCCAACTCATCCGTGCTGACCAGACATTCCAAACTGACCTAGTCCCATCTGGCACATATTCCTCTAAACCCTTCCTATCCATATACCTATCTAGATGTCTTTTAAATGTTGCAATGGTACCCACCTCCAACCACTTCCTCTGACAGCTCATTCCATATACACACTACCCTCTGCATGAAAAAGTTACCCCTCAGGTCCTTTTTAAATTTTTACCCTCTCACTTTAAACCTATGCCCTCTAGTTTTAGACTCCTATTCTAGGAAGAAGACCTTGCCTACGTACCCTATCCATGCCCCTCATGACTTTAGAAACCTCTACAAGGTCACCCCTTAGCCTCAGACTATTCCTCCTCTCAAACTCTCCATTCCGAGCAACATCCTGTTAATCTTTTCTGCACCCTCTCAAGTTTAACATCTTTCACAGTACATCATCATGGAAGACATTCAAGTACCTTCCTAAACATGCTGACAGCAGCCTGTTAGAAAGAAATTTTAATACAACCAAGTTAACAACTTATTGCACCTGTGCCCCTAAATTACTGCTTGACAGGAATATGTCACATAACATCTATTTTCACAGGGACTTAGGAGTCTATAAATGTAATTTCTCCTGACTCAAGCTTCATACTATCCTTCACTTTAGACAGCTGAACGTACGAATATTTGGAACTTGCTTGCAATCCACGCTGTAGAATAGGTAACCATGTTTCCAATAAGCAATCATATTTGGTTCTGCATCATTTAAGTAATTTTAAATTTCAGACAAAGGTGGCCATTTTCAATTAACACCTAAATATCTAGTATATTCACATTTAGTGCTGCATTTACAACTAAAGGATAGGTTGGCACATAGCCTTCCTCCATCATCTTTAATTCAGTGCGGAGAATGTAAAATTCTGCAATGTTTGTTTCTTGCTAGGAGTATACTACTTGTACTAACTTTTAGGAGGGACATTATGCTAAGGCCCGATCGGCCAGTTCAGGCAAACAAAGAATTGTTGAAAGAGTCAGAAATTCTCGGAGCCCTGACCAACAATTTTATCCTCAAAGCAGCAAAGATAATATGGGAAACTCTACAGCACCATGCTCTGCTAAGTCCCTGCCACATTCAATTATAGCAGTAGCTGCATTTCAAATATTGGTCGATAACATTTTAGGTCATATTGAGGATGCAGCAGAACTGAATATGTGCCTTTAGGAGGAGGTGACTTCATTATGTTAGCTGCTTCTGTGAATTAGAACTCTTACTCACATTTTCTCATTAGCATTTACAAATCAAGTTTGTTGCCATTAACTACGTAAACTTACAAAGACTGACAATTTCCTGAGCAATATAAACTAGAATAAACATCCATAGGGAAAATCTGAAATCTCTCCATGATCCCTAAAACAATCAATCAAGAGCTCCCAATATAGTAAATTATGCTGATATTCTACACATGTTGTAACAGGTATCTTTGGCCTCTTAGAAAAACCACAAAATAACTGGGTATACTTATTTCTATAACATTAAATACGAAAGAATGAAAGCATCCTACATATTTAAAAATAGTAAATCCCTTCTGCAATATGCTAATAGTGCATTTTCAAACATTTGAAATGCAACATGCAAATGTACATTTTCATTAATTTTAGAAGTAATGAGGCTTTCAGGTATGTTTACGAAACAATTTACTCTTAATTCCTCACTCATTAAAAAACTGGTGTCAAGTAGTACAGTGATCTTTAATAAACAATTTTACTTAAATTATTCTTAATCCAATAAAAATCCCTACAATTGTTAGATCGGCACTGAGACAGCAAGAGCAATAAAATCATTTAACAAAGAATATTTAACAGGCAATTCTAAAAAGGTAGCACTATAATACAACATCCTGAAACAATTACAGGTACTTGGGCGAACACTTGGAAGTTAATTGGATTATGCACAACATTTTATGAAGTCTAAATCAAAAACAGAACTAAAATTTCAAATCACTCCTTAGATTTCAACACTGACTTTAAAACAAGACAAAGTATAAAAGTGAACAATTCTCACAGAATCCCTCCAATAAAATGGTGATTCTGTAAGATCAAATCTAAAAAGTGATTGCATTCCAATGGGAAGTGCAGTGCTCAACTCAGCTTTTACAATTGCTCCAAGTACTATTTCAACATTGGCTGCCCAAAAGAAATGGCAAATGATGATTTTTCTCTTTCAAATTGTCCCATTCTTGATCTGCTATATTGACTACATGATGAGTTAGAATTGTATTTAGTCCTTTTTAATTGGTCCTAGGACTAATTATATGATTACCGAGAAACTAACAGATTGTCTTAAAAATTTATCTCGTTCACTAATGTCCTTCAGGAAAGTAAATCTGTCATCCTTGGCTGGTCTGACCTATATGTGACCCCAGACCCACAGGAATGTGGATGACTCAACTGATATCTGAAATGGCCTAGCAAGCCCTTACTTCAAAATGCAATTAGAGATGGGTAACTCACCTTGCCAGTGACATCCAGCAGGAAAAAACAACAAAATCAAGCAGCTTAAGTAGGGGTATTTCTAACGTTAGGCTCACAGTTCAACAAATTAAACTGAATAGTTTCTAAACTGCTGCTCAAAGCAGAGTCCAACAACTGGTGCAGAATCTCTCATGCAACAGGTACTTGAGAATTATTCTATTTGGGAAATGTTAAAGTGCATGACCTAAAATGATAACTTGATTTTTTTCTACATCTGAAAACTGTAAGATGTTATAGACCATTTGCCAAATTCACCTGATGTCAACAGACTCAAAATGATTCAAGGCTGAATTTCGGGCATTGCTTGGAAAGACATTACCAAGTGAAGTTGAGTGACACACAACTAGTCAGAAGGACCAAAATGTCATCACAACGAGAGGCAACTGAGATAGGCAGGGCACATTTTGTCATCCGGACATACCCTGCCAGAGTACCAGTGAATGGACACCACCAGATGCAACATGGTATGGCAGAGAAGACTGACCTGGGGAAGTAAATTTAAGGAGAATTTAAGAGTGAGACATCACCTGGGCTGCAGTGAAAGACACTGTGATGGACCAGTGCACATAGGTCCTCCAGTCACATGCAGCAGGAAGATAAGAGAGAGAGACAAGTTACACAATAAATTTTAATTTTGTTCATTGGTAATTGGAATATAAAAGGCCAAGTTTACCAAAACTAATTGAAGTTCTTGGATTATCAAATTATTGCTTGAAAAATAAAAGCAAAAGTTCTCAAACTGCTTTTAGGTAAACAGATTAAAAAATTCTACTTTGTATTTAAATCACAAGCAGCAACATTTATCATAAAAATCACTCATTTCAAAATTAACTAGTTACAGACAAGTAACATACACAGTTACCTGTATGGTAGGATGCAGGTAATATGTAGATTCTAGCTCTCTTGTTACACTGTATGAACGTTTGGTATAGCACATGTAAAACTCTATATGAGGGAGGAACGTTGATGTAGTTCTGCATAGTTTAGAAGTTTAATGCTCATTTGTGGAAGGGATTATGGCTGAAGATACATCTTCTAAAGTGAAATGTAATGAATGACAACACTATGAAGAAAGAAAAAGATCTAAATATGTGTTTAAAATTACACACTTCCATACAAAATAACTTCATATAAAATAGTCATTTAATTAACCCAAATGACAACTGAAAATCAACTTTGATTAGCACGACACATTTAGTTGCTGCTTTGGTTTATTTTTAAAACATTGTGCGTAATCCTATAAATAAAACTAAGTCCTAAAACAAACAATCCAATTGATCAATTAATTGATTCTCAGTTTACAATTCAGCACCAGTAAAAAAGTTCTGACCTTTACCAGAAAATAGACACAACAGCATTCTGTTTATGGAATTACAGGGTCACATTTTAATTCCTGAATCTTACATCGCTTCATTAATATCAACACATGTATACAAACAGTGTAAAATAACAGTTACAGTGGTGGTTATTCATCCATACAAAATAAACTTCTGTTTTATGGAAAAACTATACTTCATATCTACATGACAGACGGCCCATTTTTTCCAAAGAATATTTAAGTTGAGCTACAAAACCTCCAAAATACCAAGGGATGCAGATGACTTCAAAAAAAAAAAAAAAAGCTGTAAAAAGTTTTGATTTCATTTTGTAACACACAGATTGCCAGTTGGCTATTTGGCTACAGCTGGTTTAACAACCTGCGTTAACCACTGTATTAAAAATGAACTAGAACACCACACTGTGCAATAAAAGCATCTGGAACCTAACTTGAGCCTTCTACTGTGCTTAGATCTTAACTACTGCACAGAAATGACTGACTGACTGTCTGAGCAAAGGCAGACTAGTTAAGACTCACGTTTGTTGCAGCTATCTGTTACAACTCCCCACTGTTACCATCAGTCAGCTGTTAAAATTAGTGTTCCCTAAAAGAAACTTGCCTAACAGTTATAATGAAATGTTAACCTGCAATATAATACCCAAAAATATACATAAAAATCAGATTGGGATAATGTTATTTTTGTTAAGTGGCATGTTTGGCCTGGGGAACTGCCACAATGTATAACAGTAGATGAGATAAAAGCAACAGTCTCGATCACAAACCATTCTCGCTGCAGTCACGAGTACCAGCTTTTACACACAGGCTCGTGAGACAGTCTATCTGTAGTATAGCACATGACTGAGGTGCATGTTCTTCTGTGCTTTTCCAACCATTCACCATTTTGATTAGAAAATGCTTAACAGGCCCATTGGATGCTCAAAGATCCAGTGAACATGATGGCAGTCTCATCATTATGGTCCCAGTAGTAGGTTGAATTCCTCTGCTAAGAAAGATTTTGACAGGTTTCCTTCCCTCCAATTTACACATGGAATTGGAGGTAAATAAAACAAGAATGAGGATTAACACATGGGACAGCAACTAATTCATTTCAGACTGAAAGGATTTTCAACTGATACTTTGCACGCCTATCCCAGTTTTTGTTTCCTGGCAAAGAATTCCAAAACATCATTTTTGTGCAGTTCCTGCTCCCTTGCTCAAGCTTTCCCTAACCCGCCCCAAATCTGAATCTCTTCCCCATTTGGGAAACTGTCAATCAGGCTCCCAATCACTAACTGCTAGCCCTGCCAGCCTGATTGGCCGGTTTTCCTTTCCAAGTTTGTTCCAGAGAGGTCCAGTTCCCCAGTGGCGTGTTGCTGCCACACAGAACTCAAGCCCTCTAGTTGAAACATTGGCACACTGTTTGCTACTCCTTGTGTTGCATCTTCTGTAGTCACAGTGAAGCAGCCATTCCTGATTAAGACCCCAAGCTTAAGGAACAGTTGCACCATTGTATCAGACCCCAAAGTAAGCCATCACATGCGTCAATTATGAGCCTAGACGAGGTCGTTTTCTTGGTGATGCTTCTTCTTCCTCCTCCTCTTCCTCATCATCAGGATAATCTACAAGTCCCACTAGACCTCCCTAAGGAAATTCAAGAAAAACAAACATTTAAAGCAACATGTAGTTTTCCTATCGAAAACATATTAGAACATTGGCAAGGACACAAGTTGAAGTAGATAATTTACACACAATTTACACTGCAGAACAAACCTACAGCAATCCACAGCATTTTCACTACATTGGTCTAAACTTTTGTTTGAAATAGTTCCAAAGATTAAAAACAAAGTCAAAAAATACCAATTCAATTTTGACACCTCATTCAGATTTACTTCAATCTACCTTCATTCATTAACAAATTTATTACTAACAAAACAGTCCCACCAAAACAAAATTTCCAGTAGACTAATTTAAGTTGATCAAGAGTTCAAATCCTTGCATCCAAGTAAATGTAAAACAAGAAGCTAAATTTGAAGCCTAGGAAGTAATCAAATTCCAAATTTATACTTAAAACTTGAAACAGATATTTGAACACAAGGTGATTCAAACCTTTGTCGTCATTGCAGTAGATGAACTGGTATGCTTTGCGGAACTAGTGGAACTGGCTGGAGCGGTCTGAGCTGCCGTTGATTTACTATTAGTCCCATTTGTTCCATTTGCTGCACCAGATGCACAGGTATGCGAAAACGTAAATTTGAAGCTTGGACTTGAAGAACGTTTTGGAAAGTTTTCCTTGTCCTCACTTTCTTTAGCTAAAAAGGAAACATTTAAAGGCTCAGACAACCCCAAATTAGAGTGATTATCTCAGTTAAACGATAACCTTAAGTTTTATATTTCAACATCTATATTGACAGTGGCACTCTTTCAAGTTGTGCTGTTCTGATTCCATGGCCTTCTAGGCAAACTTTTACACAAGGTAAATGTATAACATGCAGAGCTGCAATCAGTAGCAGCCTTTGCCAGAAGAGGTTTTGGAATTGGTTCTTTCAATAAGAATGCAAACACAGGATGCTTTTTAAAAAATATTAGTACGGTGCACCAACTTTGTAACACAGCTGGTATGAAATCAAAGTAACGTTTTTGCAAAATCATAGCCCATGGAGTGAAATGGATAGTAGCAGTAGGATACAAAATCAGTTAAGATATAAAGACTGAACATTAACAACATTTGCTAGAAAAGCTCAGCAGTTTTGGCAGCATCTGTGGAAAAGAAATCAGAGTTAATGTTTTGGGTCAAGTGATCCTTCCTCAGAAACCAACCCAAAACGTTAACTCTTGATTTCCATCCACAGATGCTGCCTGACCTGCTGAGCTTTTCCAGCAATTTCTGTTTTTGTTTCTGATTTTTTGGTTTTCATTTAAGATATAAAGAGTAATGGATATACGGTTTGTTTCTCAGACTCTGGTTAAGTATATAGTGACGTCCCCAAAGATCAGTGTTAATTTTAACACATCAAGAAGTGTGGTATTGATTTGCACTTCAGTATAGGAAACAATTATAAAGTTGTTGATTATAACACTTGGAGATGTAATCAATTTTTTAAAAAAAGCATAACAGGAGGTGGTCATTATGCCCATTGAGTCTGTTCCATCATTCAATATGATCATGGCTGATTGGACTGTGACCTTAACGACCTTGTCACTCAAAGATTTGTCTAACAGCCTGGATTATAGAATCTTTACAGCTCTGTGTACAAAAGAATTCCAGAAAAGAATTTCCTCCTCATCCTCCACTTAAAAAAAAAGGAGAGTCTGTTTTAAACTATGCCTCCTAGTTCTATATTAGATGAGCTGAAACATCTGCCCAGCACCTACACTATCAAGCCTCATCAGAATCTTGTGTTTTAACAATCTCATCTCATCTGTCATTCTTCATGAATACGAACACACATCCTTCCGCATAGGAACATTTGGCAGGTTCTCTCTCCATTTCAATAATATTCTGCTTTTCTGCTGGTGAAACTCATCTTCCCACATATACAGATTTATTTGCCCAATGATCTATCTATTGATCTTCCTCACAAACTGCCCTCCTACTTCTCTTTGTATCAGCAGCAAATTGGTCACAATATAGGCAAGTCCCTTCATCCAAGTCAAGACCGACAGTAAACAACTGAGGCCCCAGCACAGATTCCTGCAGCAACCCACTTGCTAGTTTGCTGACCTGAAATGACCCATTTGGTGCAGTAGTGGTCACCCTATCTCTGGGCCAGAAAGTCTGGGTTAAGTCCTATTTACCCCAGACAAGTGCCATTTCCAAATCCAAACAAGCCGATTAAAAATTATTCTAACTGCTTTCATTTAGTTAAACAATTCTTTTTCCATGCTAACCTATTATCACAACCACTGTGAACACTTATCTTGTGCAGTGACTTTTTATGAATCTCTATCAAATGGCTTTTGTAAATCCAAATACACAAGTACTATGGTTCCCCTTTATCAAATCTCATGTCCTCAAAGTCGCCTAATAAATTTGCCAAACATATTTACATGATTTTCTAAATGTCCCGCTACTCTCTCCTGTAATAACAGATTCCAGCATTTTGCCCAACGTTAGCTTGTCCTACATAGATTACTGCTTTGTGTCTCCCTCTCTTCTTGAATACTGCTGTCACATTTGCATTTTTCAATCCACTGCAACCTTTCCAGAAGGAAGAAAATTCTGGAAGATTTTTAAACTTTTTTGAAAACCAGAATGTACGTCACTGGTCGGCCCAGGCTTAACTGCCTCTTCTCAAATACCTTGAGATGCTGTGGACGGCGAGCTGCCCTTGAACCACTGGAGTCCTTTGAGTGCAGATATTTGCACAGTGCTGTTAGGAAGGGCACAGGTCGACAGTGCAGGAAAGGAAATACACTTCCAAGTCAGGATGGTGTGTCAGTTAAAGGGCAACTTTCTGCCCCTTGTCCATATTGATAGTAGAGGTTGCAGGTTCGGAAAGTGCTGAAAGAACCGTGATCTTGTAGATGGTACACACTGTGTATTGATAGTTGAGAGAGTGAATGTGCAGCTGCTTTTTTTTTAAAAAAAAACACAAGAATCTCTACAGTGTGGAAACAGGCCATTCAGCCCAACGAGTCCACACTATCCTAAACATCCCTGGGCACTATGGACAATTTAGCAGTGTCCGGTAGAAATTGTGCTGAAGCAGTTGCACTCATCCAGGCAAGTGAAGAATACGCCACCACAATCTTGACATGCCTCTTATAGATGATTTACAGGCTTTGAGGAGTCAGGTGGCTGACCTACTTGCCATCAGGTTTCTTGTTTGTAACCTGTTTTTATAGCCACAGTATTTATACGGCTGGTCTAGCTTAGGTTCCGGTCAATGATAATTCCCAGGATGTTAGTAATTCATCAATAGCAATACCACTGAATGTCCAAGGGTGGTGGTTATATTTTGCCTTGTTGGAGATGGTTATTCCCCGCCACTGGTGTGACACAAATGTAACTGGCCATTTTTATGTCCAATGTTGTCGAAGTCTAGCTGCATATTGACACTGGCAGTTTAAGTATGAGGATTCAGGAATGGTGCTGAACATTGTAGCTTCCTGTTGATTAAATAATCATCATCTTTGGTGCAACACCTCCAACCAATGTTCTGAGAAATCAGTCCTAGGTCCCAGCAGTGACTTCCTTCGTTCCCTAGTTCTTACCTCCGCCCAAACTAACTTTACATTTTTATCCCCTGAGCCAACATCACTTCTCACTGAATTTAATTGGCCTTTATTAAAGGAACCACCCCACCAACTTCTCCCTTTTTCCTCTACTTCCCAAACATCAAATACCTTTGAATAGTCATCTAAGCAATAGTTGCCCTGCAACTTGTCTCTAATGTCTAGTATATCATGCTCATTTACTTGTATTTGTGTTATTAATTTACCCATCTTGTTACACATGCTCGAATCAGAGATAGTAGGAACTGCAGATGCTGGAGAATCCGAGACAACAAGGT
>NC_063340.1:42400790-42452521 GCF_021869965.1 Rhincodon typus | reverse complement strand
TGCTGCTTGGCCTGCTGTGTTCATCCAGCCCTGCACCTTGTTGTCTCTTGTTACACATGCTGTTTGTATTCACACAAAAACTTTTTTTACAATTTTTCTCTGGGTCACTAAGTAGCCTTATTTGCTGTTGCACTCGTGTTGTATGGTCCATCATTCTCTGGTTATTATTTAGACCTCTAGCTACACAATGCTTTGCCTATTTTTCAAAACTTTGGCACGGTGGCTCAGTGGTTAGCATTGCTGCCTCACAGCGCCAGGGACCTGGCTTCGATTCCACCCTCGGGCGACCGTCTGTGTGGAGTTTGAGTGGGTTTCATCCGGGTGCTCTGGTTTCCTCCCACAGTCCAAAGTTGTGCAGGCTAGGTGGATTGGCCATGCTAAATTGCCCATAGTGTACAGGGACGTGAGTTATATGGGGATGGATCTGGGTGGGATGCTCTGAGGGTTGGTGTGGACTTGTTGGGCCGAAGGGCCTGTTTCCACACTGTAGGGATTCTATGGTCTATGAAAACTTCCCTCACTAACCCATTATTTTAGTGGGGGCACAGAACGTAGAATTGGGCAAATATATTGAAGATAAAATGCTGTTCACAAATGATGTGAAGTGAAAGTATGCAGGAAAGGCAATATAGGTGCTGAAAGCCTTCAGTTACATGGACAATCCCAGTCACTGTAATGAAGAATCGCAGATGCTAGAGATGTGAAACAGACAAAAACAGAATTGCTGGAGAAACTCAGCAGCTCTGGCAACAATCAATTCTGAAGATGGGTCATGGGTTTCAAACGTTAATTCTTTTCTCTCCGCAGATGCGGCCTGACTGGGTTTCTCCAAAAACATAATTTGGTATTGTTTGGCCCAGCTTCTGCTATATATTTTCCAAAAAGAGAGGAAGATCAGGCATTCAAGATGAGGGGTTTTTATAAAGCATAGAGAAATGACTTACACTTGCCGTTGTATCAGTAGCCAGGTAATACACATTTAAGGTAGGAGAGGAGAAAAGAAGCATTACAAGTTTTGATCTGGCATCCATTGCCTGATAAAGGGTGGAGTAAGTGGATTCAGTAGCTGAAAGAAATGGATGAGGCACCATGGGCCAAATAGCATCCTATGGGAGAATTAGGAAGCTCCCTTAAATTAAGTGAGAGTCAACATGACAGGATTAACTAACTATTAATTGATTAACTATCAACTATTTATATTGTATCAGTATATTGCAAACATCCACATTTGCTACACCAGTTATAAGAAACAGAAATAAGTGAAATCTCAATTTTAAATTTCCAAATTTTGCAAAATAAAAAAAACTTTCTCGAATTAGATAGACTGAAAGCCTGGAAGTTTTAAATTTCAAACTCCTCCAGAAACAGGAGTAGTGAAAGCAAAACCGTAGCTTCCCAGCATTCTGTGCTGTAACTAATTGTAGATAATTGTAGGTAAATCCTGTCAGTTACAAAAACAGCAGTAACTTAATGAGTCACACAATCAATAACCCAAGAGATTCTACTTTTAATCTGCTTGAGCAATTAATTTCCATGGATTTTTCACATTTAAAACAGTCTACAGGCAACGTTTCAATAACTTCAACTATATCAAAATAATGAATTAATACTTATTCAGATTAAAGTTTTTAAGGAAGGAAATACTAAAGATATGCTCTAACATCTTGCAAACAAAAATACGATAGAAATGCATTTCTATCAAATGGTTAGGATGACAGGTTTTTACTTCAAAATTTAAAATATATTATTTTATTTTATTTTATTTTATTCCAGCCATTTAGTATCTACATGGACAAAAATTCTCCATGTTGTTTTCAGACTTCTAAGTATATATGGACAGTGACAGGCTGACAGATATTCACAGCAAAACGGGGACCTTCAAACACCAGCACATTAGCTATATACCGCTCACTAACAACATGGAGGGTCAAAGGCCAACCATCTGGAAACTGCAAGACAATTAAATGCACATGGAAGCAGCATGTGCAGCAACCTTTCCTTTTGGTACTTAGCATTCAGATTTTTAAGATCAAGTACAGTACATCAACAATGTATTACAAAAGTGCTGAAAATTACAGTACCCTTTTTAGTTTCCAGAAATTTTCCATAACTGTCTGGATAATCATCCTCTGATTTGGACTTCTCTACATGTGGTACTAGAGCCTCTCCTTCTTCCTCCTCCTCATCCTCATTAAACCACATCTCTTCATCTTCCTCCAATGCACGTGCATCTCTCCGGTACCGATTATTACGTAATATGGATGGTACGCTGAATTGAAAAACATAATAAACAATTAATCACCAAGTTCTACAGAAAACACAAAATATTATCTAGAATGCTGAATTGTTTTTTGACTTCCAAACTGTGGTAGTTATATATTGCATACAGACAGACATATTTACAATCACATCAGCTAACCTGAGTTATGCAAGCTGTCAAGCCCCAATTTTATTCCTCACACAACCCCTTCATCATTTTCTCCTCCTCTTCTTCCCTCCTTGTTCCCTTTTCACCAGAAGGTGCTGATCCTTATTGGTGGCTTGGCTTTGTGGATGGCTGCAGCCCTCTGACACATTGCCCAAGTCGTCATACTTCGTGCATGAACCAAAACAGTGTGCATTGGCAAACATTCTATTACAGAAGGCATCAGAGCCAAGTCTGATCCTTGGCTCACCTGATGTTGACAAACAAGCACTTTGCAGCTTAAATTCATATGTAGATTGAGAAACAGAAACACTTGCTGGCATGGCCTGTAAGCCAACTGAAACATTTCAAAGTTGATTCTGCTGAAATTAATTGATAAATGGAACTGGAAACCTATAGCATAATTCCTAGCTTGCATGAAGTACTATATAATACTGCAATTCCATCCAACAAAGAAAACACCAACACTGTCAAGTTTGTTGATATATTTTGTACAATTTTGCTGTCAATTATAACACCTGTTCAAAAACAAGTTGTTTTCTTAAATATTATATATATATAAGTACAGCATTATCTAAATGAATGCAAAACAACATTTATCATTTTCTTTTGAAAACTCCACAAACATATTTAAGTGCATTGTGAAGACTTTTATTATAAAGGCTCCCTACACAGTCAATACTTTGGTTCAAATTTCAGTAAGGCACGGTCTGTGGACCAGCACCTGGCATTTACACCCAAAAACAAGCTCCCCAAAGCAGAACAGTAAACACTAGCAAACTAAAGAAATGTAAATGTGAAAAAAATATAAAAAAGTTAAATCTCAGCAGAGATCTGCATTCAAGCCTGATGAAAATACTTGCCCTCATTTTCAGCTAGAGAGAAGATTCTTCACCAATATTAGTATTATCAATTCCCCTATATTGGTATGATTAAAAAAAAAACTAAAGTCACTGTAGCACATATTGCTCACTTACAGAACAAAGTTGCGGGTAGCTCAGGGTGCTTAATTTTTTTTAAAACACAGTCACTTGACAAGAACGAGGTAACAACTCCAACACCAATCCAAAATTGTGGAATACCAACCCAAAAAGTTAGCAATCACCAGTGAAATCAATTAATAATTTAAATAGTTCAAAGTTGTAAATCATAAGTTTTCATTGCAAGCCTGGATAATCAGTATGTGACATTAAAATTTCTCCCCTTTGGTACCAAATTAAAATATTCAATCTGTGATATTTAAGTACAACACATGAAATCCAAAAAATATGCAACAGCTATGCATGCTCAATATTTTGTCAATTAGTTTTAACATTTGATCTCCTCCCACCTCTAATTGGGCTATATAGTTTTCAAAGCACAAACATTATTAGCCTTGCCATTTAATCATTCCATCTGCTGTCAGATTAAGGACCTACTAGATCAACAGGAACTGTGTTTTGATTGAAATGAGCAAATTGAAATTATGAAGTATTCCATTTGTGCATAGTGTTATGCTATAATGCTTTTAGTCACTGGTTAGTAGCCACTTACCTATCAAGCACCAGATTTATATAGATTTAATCGGCAATTTGGCAAAACAAAATGCTTGCCATGCAGCCAGCAAGATCACTGGTTGGGAATAACATATTGCGAGTTGCGAGCTGTCAAATAATATTTGCTATGGAATGCAGTAATCAAATTTGGAAGTGGTAGTACCATACCACTCTTCTCTATATGGCACCTGCAATTGGTCTGACTTAAAATGCCTGAATGAATCTTTGCTCATGTTCTTGTTCCTACCTTCAGCTCCTCTCCATTCCAAATGTAAACTTTGTTCTATTCTTCAAATCAGATCACAGTCTGAGAATCTTAAAACTAAGATTTCATTACATGTCTGATGATAATAAGTCTAATAATTTATAACATATACTGTTTATCATCATACAAGCCACAATCTAGAGTATACACATATACTGAACTTGAACTGATTTTTTTAGATTCAACAGTTTTAAGCAATGATGTGAAACACAATTATCAGAGTTGAACATACATTAAGGATTCAATTAATTCTCCTACCTGTTCAGTTTCTGATTTTGAAGTCTATCCCTTTCCTGCTCATATCTCAGCTTGAGTCCTTTAAACGTTTGCACATATTCTATGTGTTCCAGTGATTTGTAGAAGTTGTCAACTATATGTGTTGTAAGTGACTTGATATCTTCCTGTGGTATCAAACATGACAACAAAAAGCACTGACGAGATACTTCAGAATGGTACAAAATCTTAATTTACAGAAGTTAGTCTAAGGAAATCTATAAAAATAGGTTTTTTCACAAACTATTACAAAAATAGAAACTTACCACTCTGATAAATTCAAAAAGTTCAATTATTGCTGAATTAAGTAGATTATATCTGGTTCCATTATCCAAAAAGGCATTTATAACTGGTTCAAAGAGATTTCCTTTTGTGATGTAACGATTATAAAATTCATCCTTTAGTCCAATTATCCTCCTCATGAAACGCAGTGCACCTGTTTTCAGAAAAAAAATGTTTACTTAGGTCTCAGTACTTCTCACTAGTTTGGACTACTTCCTCCAACATTGCTCATTTTGCTGTGTGGTCAAATCCTTTCATTACTCCAAAACTCACCTCAAACGTATTGGCACAAGACCAATTCATGAACAGCATCCAATTTGGGGATCACCTCAACTTCCCTCAGCAACCCTTCAAGATTTAGGCTTCATTGCACTATACTATACACCTTTGCATACACTCTCCCTTTTCACCTGCATCTCTAAGATCCAACACCTACTTCTGTAATCTGCTCTTGAACATGGTTTCTGCCTGGCCTCTTGATTACCAACATAATCTCTTTCCTACAGCACCTTCCCCACCTTTACTTTCTCCAAAATCATCAGTCCTGGGTTCATTCCCTATTTCTCTCAGACTGCCTTTACTCTCCAAGGTCTTAAAAGCATTGCAATTCAATTACATCGTCAGCATGTGATTCTTTGATTCAGCTTGCATATCATTCAGCCTAAAATTATGGAATTCTTGAGGCTGCTAGGTTATGGTTCCTCTTCACCCGTGTGCTTTTATTTTCTGTTTTCCAGCATTCTCTCCTCAGCATCTTTCGTGCACCTCTTCCTTGTGGTTAGAGTCAATTATACTGATGCATAACTCAAATTTCTCATCCTGAGTCACATGTTTTTCCACTGAGCTCAAAGCTCCATTCTTGATTCCTGTTATTAATCGCTTAAACAAGACTCTTTAGCAACATTATCTTAAACAGGATCAGCTTCCACATACATACTGATAATACAAAGCCTGGACTCCTTTAATCAACAACTCCAAAGCTTTTAAATACGGTGACTGTTTAACATCAAGTCTCAGATAACTCAGGATTACTTTAAGCTCTATACCACTAAAACTGGAGACCACTCTCAACTCCATGTAGCATGCAAGTGGCTTCAGTAATGCCAATATCGCTGACTGTCCAGTTAGGACAACTTCAGTAGCAAAGAATTTTAACGCCCTGCTTAACATCTGACCACATCTCTTTCATCCTTTTCCATTAATAGCACATTTTTTAAAAAACTCAAATTTTGTTTACATGCTATTACTTTATAAATGTTTCACGTCCAATAACATCCACAAAAGGCAGAACGAATCCAATCTGGCCAATTAGTGCTCCAATTTACACTATCAGCAGCAAAATGATGCTCAGCGATTAACAGTGCTACCTAGAGGCAGTCAGTAAGTAATAAATTGCCCACAAACTCAGTTTTGATTTGGGGCTTGATGTTAAGCAGAGTTCGTTACTTATGAACTCTGGAATTGCTAGCAATGGCTGTCAGAATTGTGTGGCTGTTGACACAATCTTAGTTTGGATTCTGTAAAGATTACCCAGCCAACAGCACCTTCCAACACAAACCACAAATGGTGATCAGAATACAGTAGTAACTACCCTACTTTCATCCAAATAATTCTATAGGATCATAATTTAATGTCTCATTTGAAAGATGGCATCTTGGATACCAGGTAAGTGATCCTTGACTTTCGTGCTCAAGTCCCGATCTTATATTAACCCTTGGAGTCCAGGTATAATTCTGATGCACCCCACTACAATAAGACTCAAAATTCACAACACAGGACACAATCAGCCCATTTTGTCTGCACCAGCCAAAAATGAGCCCTGCAGCCTAATCCCACATTCCAGCCCTTAAGTCTGTGTGGCCCTGTGGGGTGCAACACTTGAAGTGCATCCAGGTGCTGTTTAAAAAGTGGTGAGGGCTTCGGCCATAACCACCTTTTCAGGCAGTGAGTTCCAACATTTGGAGGAAAGAAAAATTTTCAATCTCCTCTAATCAATCTAATTACTTAAACTCCGTACTCCATGGGGACTGATCAGTATTCCAAGCGGAAAAAAGTAAACCTGTCCACTCTGTCTCGGACCATTTGCTTTATAGCTTCGTTGGTTTCAAAGAAAACAGACCTAACCCGTCCAAACAAAACTAAAATTCTCCATTCCCGAGTACAGAGAAATGGCCTCTGTAACCTCTTCAGTGCAATATATCATTTGTGATGAACGGTAACTTTAACTGCAACCTATCTGATATACTTTTTAAGCATAACTTCCTTCCTATACTGCCTCAGCTAAAACGGCATCTTTTTTTAAAAATTCAAAGAATAGGCCAGCATTTATTTTCCATCCCTAATTGACTTTTAACTACTGTCTTGGCAATCACATTGCTGAGAGTCTGGAGTCACATGTAGGCCAGGCAAGGACAGAAGTTTCCTTTCCTGAAGTACAGTGAACCAGATGGGTTTTTAATTACAAATCAAATAAACATTTACAGTCATCATTAGATTCTTAATTCCAGACTTTATTTTTAATAAATTCAAATTCCACCATTCAAACCTAGGTCCCCAAAACATTACCTGGGTCTCTGCATGGTCTCCCATTCTAATTTCTTAACCACATTATCTACTTGTTCGGCTATCTTCATGAATGTTTGGACATACACCTTATTTATCGTTACTCTTCCCTGAACAGTTATGGCATATAATTATGTATTGTTCATCAACTCCAGATGTACTACCTCAATCCTCTGAATTGAATTTCATTTGTCACTTTCTGCCCACATGACCAGTTTGCAGTGCTCTTCATGAGGATTTTATTTGCCATCTGCAAAAGTCTCAAGCTTGCTATATATTTAATTCTAGATCATTGACATGTAACAAAAAAAATACAAACAGCCTTTTAGTCACAAAATATTTGCCAACTATTATTCTTGTTCTCAGGCAAACACAACAGAAGACCCTCTCAGCAATCAAGTCTGCACCAACCTACCTACACAAATCCCACTTTCCAGCATTAGGCTCGTAAACCTGAATAGATGACATTTTAAGCACCCATCCCTGTCCTTTTTAAATGATGATGAGATATTACTTTCCCAGTCAGTGCACTCCAGATTCCTAACAGTCAATGAAAATATTTCACACATCCCCTCTAAACCTCCTGTCCATCACCTTAAAATTATGCCTCCCTTAATAGACTCTTATTCATATACATTCTGTCCATGCTCCTCCATGTTATACACCTCAGTCAGGTTCCTCCTTTAGCCTTCTGTGCTCAAAAGAAAACGTCAACTTATGCAGAGATAACAAGGTGTAGAGCTGGATGAACACAGCAGGCCAAGCAGCAGAGGAGCAGGAAAGCTGACGTTTTGGGTCAAGACCCTTCTTCAGAAAATGAACCATCGGAAGTTCCTACTATCTCTGTGAACTTATGCAGCCTTTCTTCATAGTTAAAATGCTGCGACATAGGCAACATCCTGGTGAATCTCTTCTGCATTCCCTCCAATGCAATCATTTCCTGACTACAGTGCAGTGACCAGAACTACACACAGTAGTCCAGCTGCGGCCTAACCAGTTTTGAAGATAAAGGCAAGCATCTCGTATGTGTGTCTTTAACTACCCTATTCACCTGTTCTGCCAAATTCAGTGATCTCTGGACTAGCACTGTGAGATCTCCGTACCTCTGAGCTTCTTAATGTCTTGCCGTTCACTACTCAATTGTCTCCTTATTTCTTCCAAACAGCATCACCAAACACTTCTCAGGGTTAAATTCCATCCGCCACTTATCTGCCAATCTGACCAACCTGTCTACATCCTCCTGTAACTTAAGACCTTCTTCCACAATATTAACCACTTGACCAATCTTTGTGTTATCTTATTTACCATGCCCCCTAAATTCTCATCTATATCGTTTATTATCACAAACAATATGAAAACCACCTATGAACACTGATTCACTGACCACCGAATACAGTCCTTCAGTCACAAAAACAGCCTTCTACCATGAAAGCAATTTTTGATCCATCTTGTTAAGTTACCCTGGATCCCATGTGCATTTATTGCTTTCAGTGTTTGTCTGCCATGTGGGACCCTGTCAAGGGTTTTGCTAAAACCCACAAACTACATCAACTGCACTACTCTCACCTACACATATGATCACCTCATCAAAAAAATTGCTCTTATTATTTTGACTAGTGTGCCACATAGGTCTCTGTTAGAAATCTTACATTTATTTCATCCAACATTTTATACTCAGCTACAATATCCATGTTGTTTTCCACTTTGTGGAAAGAGATACATGCCATGACCACTTGTTTCATCCTACATGTAAATTATCTTTTCCATTTATCAATCCAAAGGCCAATACATCCTAAGCTTTGGTGCCACAACAGCTCAATTCAGGTGCTGTCTAACCTGTGCTCTGTTTAGTTGGAAATATGGCTTGCCATGCTTTATATTCTAGTGTTCTCAATAGAGAGGACGAACATTCCATTCTTAATATTTTTCATAATATTCTGTAGGAATTGAGTGATTAGAATGTTCTCTGTATCAAGATCACCAATTATTTTTGAGCTTTTACTGTTCTAAATTTGCACTATTTCAGAAGTATTCTGGTCTAGCCTTATTAGGTGCACAGAGAATACCATCTTCTGGTGGACGATAGGAGCCACTTACATTAAAGTGAATCATGAAAACTGCCATATCACAGCAAAAGAACATTAGAAGGGGGACTTCCAATCATAATTTGACCGAGTTACTCAGGTTTCTTGGACAGACATATATTTACTATTCAAATTAATAGATGTGATGAAAATCTGATAAATTATTAAAGAACATGTCAAAATAGGTGGCAAACACTGGTTAACATCTGACCTAGATGGTTGGCATAGACATGGTGGGCCAAAGGGCCTGTTTCTACACTGTATGTCTCTATAAAAGACAGATAAATACCAAGACTGTCATTAGTTTTACTTTTATAAGTGTTCACTTACATAAGGCAAGGAAAGTATGTTTTGAATTCATCAGCACCAAAACTCTTCGAAGTAAATCTTTGTTCATGATGTAGTTCTTGATGTGATATGTGTGATGCTCTACACAAAAAGTGAGTAGCTCTAGAATCAAGGCCAACAGCTGTGCTGTCTGGAAGTTATCTAAAAAAAAATAAAATTTTGTCATACATTTGAAAGTAACATCTTTGGAATCATTTTAAAAAGTCAGAAATAGGGTGAAAGGAGTAATGCATAATACAAAGCTGCATTTAACCTCTGGCACTTAGGTTCAAAACCAAGCCAGACCGATGGAATGCAAGTCTTTCTTCTTTCAAAGAAGATAGGGTCCCAAAATAAATCATTTGCCGGTGTTCAATATCAGTGGGAAATTGGGGCAATCACAAAACCTTAAAGCTAAGGTCAGAACATATTTGGATTTTGGCAGTCTCAAACAGTTGAAAAGACATATCTTGCAAATAAATATTTTGCAGATACAATAAGAGATAAAGTTTGTTTGACTTAATAACATGTTGCGCAAGTGCAAATTAAGTTTTACTCTTACTTAAGCTGCTTAAGATAGCTTTCATCTTTACTACTGCATGAAGTGCAATGTTCCCACTAAAGATACCACCATAACTTTCCTTCCCCCTCCCCCCCTCCACCACCCCGCAGGATATTTATGTACTGCAATTTCAAAAGTCCTGGCTGCTTGTCAGTATCTTCATTCTTCTCAAATAAAGTCTGATTAGCAATATATATTTTGCATGTATCATCTAATGGGAGTGGATCATGGTATAATTTTGAAGGAAGTGCAGGTAGAGAGTCTCAAGAATGTATATAACAATCTTTGATGACGCCAGGACATATTGAAATGGAAGTTTAAGCATACAAGACATGGCTTCATTAGTTGAGGTGAGTATAAAGGCTACACAAAACCTTCATAAACTGGCGAGGCCTCAGCTGAAAAGCAGCATTCAATTCTGGGCACCATACTTAGAAAAAATATTCAAGGTCACAGAAAGGGTACAGAGAAGATTTACTACGATAAAGCCAGGAATGGCAGACCTGAGTCTTATGAAGAGGTTGCAGCAGCTATGACTGTACCCTGTGGAGTGCAATATGTGAAGGGGAAATTTGATAGAGTAAAGGAGACTATTGCTGGTGGTAGAAAAGTTGGTGACCAGAGAACATAAGTGTAAGCTTATTGGCAAAAGAACCAGAGGAACAATAAAGTTACTTAAAAGAAACAGCATGCTGTGATCTGAAATGCACTGTCTGAAATAGATTCAATAGTAACACTTGGAAATACTCAATTTAAAACAACATACAAGAACAAAGAATCAGGATTAAATGACAGCCCACCAAACTATTTACATAGGCATGCAGTGCCTCTTCCTATGATGTATCATTCTATGATCTGCCCAGCACCACACAAATGTGTGCGCGCACACATCTTCTAGCAGGTGAAAGACAGCAATCAAGAGCAACAACAATGATCTAATTCTTTGCCAACATAGTTCAAAGTCACTGAAGCTAAATATTAGGACTCCAAAAGGCACGTTAGTTGCTATCAGTAGCTCAACAAAGCTCATGAGGCCTAGTACCTTCTGGTCTAAACTGTTTAGCATCAAAACGTAGTTATTTAATTACAGACAATCCATGCCACTCAAGCACAGCATGCACTTACAACATTGCTTTAACATCAAAACTATATTTCTTGCTGTTTTAAATGGATGTGCCAACACGAGCTAGATGGCATAATAGTTGAAAACAACTTTCTGCAAAACTAAACACCCATAGAAAATTATCTTGCAGGTTACAAATGTTTTATGCCGGCAATCGCTAATCATAACTGTTTAACAGCTACTTTCAAGCAGCTTGTCAATAGTCATTCAGGTACATAACACTTTTTTCTTCAGAAACTAAGCAAGTGCTTTGCTGCTATTTAGCGTTTAAAATCCAAATGAGACACATTCCATTCACACAAAATCCACCAGTTCAATAAATAAACATGAAACTTACCAGAACAAAAAGCAGTATTCCTGTTGGATTCATCTATTCCTGTATCTAATAAATAAATCAAGTACAGGATTATGTTAAAAACATTAATTGTTAATGCAGTTCTCAAGACTAAATTAATCCTAGTATATTCATTTAGAAAACTCGAGGTCCCCACACTGTAGTATGTATAGTTTAAATTATTTCAATTTTTCACTTTCATAACTCTATCTCTAATCCTTGTGATGAAAAGGCCATATTACTGTAGATTTAATACTGTTCTAAATTTATTGTTAATTTTAAATCTCATCTTGAGGAAGTAACATATTTCCTAAAAAACAAGTTAAGAACTTTCAGCAGTAGTAAAGCATCACTGACTACTTAATTTAAAATGAGCTACCATCATTTAGGTCATTTCAGTTCCTGGTGCTCCATTTGAGGCTAAGACTGCAACAGACTCCTAGCTATGCAGATAAATAGTTCCATCCCTACATTAACACTAGCATGTGCAAGTGCTGGTTATGCCAACTTTGTTAATAGTTGCCAACAAGGCTCAGATACCAATTCAACTTGCCTTTGGATTTTTGTCGCTCCCTAACAGAGTGGCATACAGTGTATCAACCTAGATAACTTGGAAAAGACAGCAATAAATTCAAGATACTTGACCCACCCTAAAGTTCTACAAGGGCATGCAATTTATGAATCCATTACTAAAGATCGAGCTCTAATCTAGATACAATTCTCATTGCAAAGTGATTAAGAGTGAAAACTTCTCAAATAGTACTTTTGGAATGGGCTCCTCGGCCTAGTCTTAGGGCATTTTCCCTACAGGCATTGGTCTAGGGAGAACCTTTGACCAAGTCAGACCAATCAGTTTAAAGAGCTCGGCAGTTCTCAAGGGCAGGCAGAAATACAGAAGAAAAGCCTCAAACTATGTTCTATACACAACAATTTGTATGGTAGCCATATTTTTAGGGGATTTGGCAGGTAGATAAAACAGCTCCAGGCTCCAAGAGTGGCAAAATGTACCCTGGAAGGATATTGTTAGGTATCAAGTTCAAGAAAAGTAACTGCCAATTCCAGGCTTGGGAGACTGAAGCAAATTGTTAATTAAGGTACTATAATAAGATAATGAATGGATAAATTTAATATCATTGCAAAATACTTTTTTTTCTAAATTTAATTTGCTTAGAACCATATTCCAGTCTAAAAAATTGATATTGCATTGAAATGTTTAGTTATATGTTCAAATGAAGGGACACTAAATCTGCTCTCAAATGTAACAAATGCTGATCTCTTAAAAAATACATTAAGAATGTCCCTTGAACTTATAGGAAAGTGGGAGTTTTTATAAACAGAAAAGGTGAATTCTTCAAACACCTGCATTCAGATTAACACCCATGTGATCCCCAATTACCATAGGAGAAAAACACAAATAGAAATCCATCGAGGTATTAAGTGGCAGTTTTAAGCATCTTTCCCAGGGCTCAGAGAGAAGAAACGCAGGCAGCAGAGAGCGCAAAAGTTGCACAATGGAGCAGCAGGGAAAACGGTTTGTGTTGCCAAGCTTTTAGGGCTCAGATTATGTCTAAAGAAAGGGGGAAAAACCCAGTGGGGTTCTTGAAAATTTTGGGAACTGAGAATCATTAAGGTGTGCCTCCCTGGTGATATAGAAATGCTGCTGAAAGACACTTGGAGGTTTCAAGCTAGCATAGGTGACGAGAGGTGAATCCTTGCAAAAGAAGCTAGGAGTGACACTGGGACCATCCATCTGACGTTACATATTTTTCAGAAGCGTTACATAGAATAAAAGCTTTTTGTAGGTTGTACTTTGTCAGTTCATTAATGCAAAATCGTAACTCCTTTAGGCTGAGGCACTGGTAACTTGTTTATCAATGTTTGATCTACACCGATTAGCTCGTCACAGTACCAGTCCTGGATGGTGAAATCTTCTTCATAAGTTAACTTCAGTTGGTAATGTTGGGGTCCCATTTTTTTAAAGAAGTGGTCATCAGTCTCCAAGGAGATTCTAACTCTCACAATCTTGTGCAATTGTATGCAAACTGAAACCGAGGGGCCGAATTTCTGGTCGGTTGCACAGATTTATTCATTTGAATTTAGCAGAGGCATCAAAAAGATTCAGAGAATTAAGCAAATCACCTTAATCTGTAGCTGGGCCCACCTAAAAACTAACCACACCCTCAGGAATAAATAATTATTGTTTGGAATTTCTGTTAACAGCTTGCTTGCAGGACTTTGAAGATGGTGTATAAATTAAACTGGCCCTTTGGCCACTAATGGACATAATTAAACAAGTTTTAAAAGCCTGAAAACAAATTAATGTAACCCATCTAAATTTCACCAATACAATTAGCAAATCATTCAGTAATTTAAAATTTTGCAGGTGGTGGATTGACATGGATTAAGAATGCTTGTTGTAACAGATAAACCAATTTTCAACTCCATTAATCGAAGTTACCACTCAAACAAATCAAGAATCTATTTTTCTAACGAAAATGGTGAATTTCTCAGATATCTAAACTCAGAGTAATGCCCAGGTGATTTCAGATTACCAATTCAGTTTGAAAGTATTGCCTGTTTCCACCGATTTACAGCAAAGTTTGCATCGAGCAGTATGCAAATGAGTTTGAGCAGAATTTTGGTGGAGGGCACACTTCTGAAAACAGGCATATTTGACCTCTTGATCAGTAATTGCACTCCAAGTTGAAAATCTACCCCCCGTTTTAAATGACTGCATACCTAAGCACCACTATTCCCAGACAGCATACAGAAGACTGAATTATTTCCTCCAACACATCTGGAGGCTGCAATGTCCTGTGACTAGGACAGACAATTCTCATGCAACTATTCTCCAGATACCACAATTGGCTGGAGAAATTGCCATGTTTTTATTGAGAGTAAGTTATGAATTCTGTTGGCTGCAGTCTGTGGAGTCCCTTTAATCAAACAGCTTCATTAGCTCAGTGCAATTTGGATTGTTTTGCTATTCATGTAATGTATGCGGTAGCCATATGTCCCACCTTGCCTCCAATTCATTGGCTGACAGTGGTGTCAATCAACACTCCAGTTTTTAAGTAGGGATATGGCAGAATTACTGGGCTGGAAAATGTGTCTAAAGGTTCAAGTGCTCCAAATGGAAAAACTAGTGCACCACCTACAAATCACACAGGAAATAACAAATGTCATGAAGTATAGGTACAATCAACATTCCGAAGTTCGTAAGTATTTACATAAGGAAAGGCAAATGGACTTTAATTGAATGAGTTTGAAACTCACCTTTACCACTGTGTTTTTCATCTGTGGTATTAGCCAGCAAAGGAGCACTGAGAACATGCATGCAATGCTTGTAAAAAAAGCTAAGGAACTCTGTCTTCTCAGTTTTCTAAGAAAGATGACAAGATTACATGCTGGTAATTAGACAGTTTAACTATTAGATAATTGAAGTTTTAAATTTTTTTAATTGAATATTGATACTTTAATATTATGCAATTGCAGAATGCAACTTTTGAATTCAAATCAAGGTTCAGCACACAAATAAGATAAACCGTTGTAAATACTTCAAATCCGAAAAATGGAAAACACTTGAAAAATGGATTTAAAACATTCAAAAATCAAAAGCAGTAATATAAACACCCAAGAATAATAGTGATAAAATATCAGCAATCTGTAAAAACTAGGGCTCAACAAATAAACATGAATCACATCATGTAATAAGTTAATCTTTTCTATGCCTTCTCCAGTAATAAACACCCAGTGTTGGACTTGAACATGCTGTTATGTTAAAGGTACTAATTGCAAGGGTTTTGAGAAATCCTGGAGTAGGGTGGAGATAACAGATAATTTGCAAAATTGGAAAGGCATGGACAGCAGGAGATGCGCGACTCAGGACAAATGGAATGTTTAAACAATGGAATACACTGGGTAGAATAAGGTGATGAAAAAGAACTTGTAGGTGATAAAGATATAAACTGTTTTGAATTAAGAACAAGTAAAACAGGACTGAGAGAGGGAGAGGAGGGAGGGGAGGGAGGGGATGGGATAAGAGAAGCTGAATATTGGACCACAAAATTTAGAGACAACAAAACGAAAAACCAGAAGAACAACAGTGCACAAGTCTAGGGTCTAGAATGAAAACAGTTTGAAGAAAATTTGTATTACTAAGAAGGTTCTTTTACAGAAAACAAACAACAAAAGACCAAGTCCCCAGGACCTGATACACTACATGCTAGAATATTGGAAGCGGTCACATGGCGATAGCGGATACATTGTAGAATTTTTTCTGAGGGTGACTACCAGATTCTGAAATAGTTCTTGGAGATTGGAAGGTAGCAAATGTCACCCCACTATTTAAGCAGGAAGGGACAGAGAAATAAGAAAATTACGAAGCTGCTTTGTAAGGCAAATAGTAAGGGAATCTCTCAAGAGTAAGGGAAAGGCTAGAATCTATAATAATGATATGATAAATGACACTTGGACAATAGTAAATGTGGATTTGTCAATAGGAAATAGTTTTTGACAAACCTGTTGGCGTTTATTGAGGATGTTACAGTGTTGATAGAGAAGTCGGTGCATTTGTTTACTTGGATTTTCAGAAGACATTTGATGAAGTCCCCCAAACGAAATTGGTTAGCAAAATTAAAACAAATGAAATAGGAGATAATGTACTGGCATGAATTCAGGATTGGCCACAGGCAGAAAATGGAAAATAGGAATAAATAGGTTGGTCTCGCATTGGCAGGCTGGGACCAGTGGTGTATCATAAGGATCAGTACTCAAGGCCCCAGTTGGTTATGGTATATATCAATGATTTAGATGTGGGAATTAAAATGTAATATTTCCAAATTCGTGAACAGGTTGAAATGCGCGCTGTTAAGGATGCAGAAAGGCGGTTTCAATGGTATTTGGACAGAGTTCACGAGTGAGCAAGAACATGACCAATGGAATATAATGTAGAAAAATGTGAAGCTGTCCATTTTGGCAGAAGTAATAGAAGTGCAAAGTAATTCTTTAATAGTAAGAGATTAGAAAGTGTCAGTGCACAAAGGGATCTAGCAGTCTGTATTGATAAGTAATTGAAGGCTAACATGGAGATGCAGCAAGCAAGCAATTAGGAAGTCTAATGATATGTTAGCCTTTATCACAAGTGGAAGAGAGGACAGGAGTAGTGACATCTTAATTCAATTGTAGAGAACCCTGGTTAGACTATACCTGGAGCAGTGTGCGCAGTTTTGGTTCCTATACCTAAGGGAGAATATTATATCCATGGAGGGAGTGCAAGAAAGTTTGCAATATCTGTTCCCAGAGTGGCAGGGCAGTCCAACAGAGAAAGTTTAGGAAACTGGGCTTAGATTCTCTAGAGTTTTGATGAATGAGTGGTGATATCAGTCTAACAAAAAGAAAATACTGAATTGCACAGCTGGCTCAATCAGACAGAATGCCCCACTCCTGCTCCTGTGTTCCAATGAACAAAGAGGGAATAATATATTATTCATGGTCTAGCTTGGTCTACAACAGTCTTGATGAGGCACACAGACAAAAAGGAATTTAAACTAAAGTGTGCATTGGAAAGAACTGGAGACAAGTTCAAGGAACTAAGTGGAACAGCAGCTGGTTGTTGGAAGGGGTGGTATTTTGTGGAGAGAGATGAAACTGGAGAATCAGGCTTGGGCAAAAGGGAGTACATCAATAATGCCAACAAGCATGGGCTAAGAGGTAAATGAGTAATCAAGAGTTTAAGACAGACTCCTTCAAACACTAACCTCAAAAGTTTTTAAAATAATTGAGACTTTCTAAAATAGAAATATATAACAACATATCATAGAAGTGCAGTTCTTAATATGGAGAACTATTATAATCAAAATCAACGTACTAAGTGTATTTGAACTTTACTTTTATAAAACAATTGGAGGTACAAGATCATTAACTGCAAATCAAATTATCCCAATAAGTGTATATAGTTCATATTTACCATTCTATTACCCAAGATTGTTAAAATATTTTAAATGTCTTACATTTGCTGTAGCTAACATATTCTCAGGGTCAATTAAAGTTCTCAGTAGCCCCATTAGCTGAACTGCTCCACCAAGCTCAGGATCAGCATCACAGATCATCTGTTCAATGATCACATTAATTAGGAGAATATCCTGTACAGAAACAAATGAAAAATGGTCAGCATTAAATTCAATAGCAGCCATAAAGTGATAGCTAGTTTCAAAATAAACCCCTAACTGAAATCACATGGTAAACATTCCTCATTTGATCCCATCCTTCCAAAATACCAACCATTTTTTATTAATATTCATCTGATTCTTGAAAGATCTTGGCCCACTGACATTCCTGTCAGCCAATACTGCTAGTTGACAATGTCTTATCTATTACTGTTTATCCTAAGCTTCGCTTTCACAATTTTTAATCAGTGCTCTTTTGAAATGCTCCCTAAACATAGAAAAGTATTTTTCGAGAGCTTACCCTTTCTATTCCATCACAAATCAAATGCGCTTAGGGTTCACTGCTTAATCTCAAGATGGTCCAAATGAGAGATCCCTCAGATAATTCTTCTGTCAAAAACAGTCTCCTTAGAGCTTAATTATGGTGATTGTGAACATGTATACACGAATTCAGGTATGATTTCATTACAGCGCTGCATTTAACCAAGCTTTCTGGGCATTTAAATCAAAATGATTTGACAAAATAATCCAGCATCCTATTTCCTTTATTATTCTCAAATATTTAGGATTTGATAATCAAATCTTCGACACATTTAAAGGGTCACTAGGTAAGTACACAAGGAGGAAAGAGCTGACAGGGTTAGATGAAGTGATTATGATATTTGAGGCTTAAGTACCAGCACCTATCTGGCTGACAGGCAGCTTCTGCATTATGTGCATAACCTCACTTTGCCAGATTGAAGACAGTATTTTATGAAAATGTAAATTACTCTGGTTAGCTTTCACAGTGGCATGGAAATGTTTTGGCAAATGAGCTTGCTGAAAGTTAAATGAAATGTTGCTCTTCTATTGAATCTAAGTTCAAACATAAATTCCATTGCAAGTGATACACATTCATTTGAATAAACAGTATTCTAGAGTAAAACATGATGTCTATTCTGTTAGTTGCTCCTGCTCCTAATTCATGGAATTTTAGGGATTGGAATAGGAACTGATTTTCTAATCAAGATAAAATTTCAACTAGCTTTGACAAGGAAGTGGAACCCAATTTCAGGCATGTCAGCTATAGCTCAATTGGTAGCACGCTGACAGAACATGCAAATCAAGGCTGACAATCCAGGTGGACTGGCCATGCTAAACTGCCTTGCAGTGACCAGAGTTGTGTGGATTATCCATGGTAAATGTGGGGTTATGGGGATATTAGGTTGGGAGGTACTCTTCAAAGAGTCGGTGCCTTGATGGGCTGAATGGCCTCTTGCAGCACTGTAGGATTCTTTGATTCTATGACTGTAATACATTACTGAAGGAGTAATACACTGTAGGACATGACGTCTTTTCAATGAGAAGTTAAACAGAGGTCTGAAAATGCCCTCTCAAGTAACTACAAGATCCTATGACAGTATTGCAATGAATATTTTATGGCGTTGTAATATCCCTTAAATCAACAACACAAAACAGCTATCTGATAATTATTACATTACTGCTTGAAAGTCCGCTTGGTTCAAGTTGCTTTACGATAGTGACTATGCTTCAAAGGTATCTAATGGATCATAAAATGCTTTGAGAAGTCCAGTAGTCATGAAGTGCACTTTATAAAATGTATCATTTTTGAGACAGGTCTTAATGTGATCAAACTATATCTGAAATACTTCTGAATCATGGTTACGGTACATTTAAAAAGTAACACGTCAATCTTTGGTCAATGACTTAATTTAACAGAATCTGGTATCAACAGATATGTTGGTTACTTCTGCATGTACCAAAATATCCTCATAACTGTACAAGAACATAAATATCAACAAACATTTAGTGCTGAGATGTTTTGTGATTTGAAGTTACTGTCAAATCAACACAGAAGCACGAAAATCCAAGAATCACTTGTCATAGGTGATGTAGTTGGCTCAGCTGGCTGGACAGCTGGTTTGCAGCACAAAATAGCACCAACAGCATGGATTTGATTCCTGCGCTGGCAGAGGTTACCATGAAGGACTCTCCTTCTCAACCTCCTCCCCTTGCCCAAGGTGTAATGATCTTCAGGTTAAACCACCAGCTCTCTCTCTAAGAGAATGCTGTCCAGTGGTTCATAGAGCTATGACGACTTTACCTTTCTTTAAACGAAATGCAGCACAAGGCTGAAGAAATCAGACACAATCATCTCAAAGTAAACTACCTTTGTTCAATTGTATGAAACTATTCAGCCTCATTTTATAAAAACAAAAACCTGAGCTATCTTCAAATTTTTGCAATTGATATTCAAGTCTCAGACCAACTTTCCACACAAATAGTTTAATTTCTTGGGAAATTGTCAAAAGCTAGAAACTTTCCAAAATCATTTTCTGCCCAGTATTTGATATACGATAAACATTAAGGCATGAATGCACAACGAAATGGATGGCAAAATCGTGAACTGAAGTGTAACCAGGGCCAAATATTACAATTTGTTTGTTAACAGAAGCCCTTGCACCTGGTAATATAATCTAAGATTAGATACTTTTCACAAGGACAACGAAATGTTTACAAGTATTTTCTGACCAGATATTCATAACCCCAGAAAATACAGTGGGTGACTTTTCAGCTAATTTACGTAGAAAGTGCAGTGAAGGTAACAGTTACACAAATCTGATAAATCATTTAAACACCCTAAAGAAAAGTCAACAGTTGTAGTGCATATCCAGCTCTTCAATGAAACAGAATTAGGTTATTCCCAAAAGGACAAATACTTACATCATCACTCTGCTGAGCTTCCTGCATTACAAACTCACGTACCATTGATGGACTATATTCTACTAGATAGGAGAATATGTCTGTAGCGGCAGTTCGCACCTGTGCGTCATCCATGCCCTGTAAAGAAGCAAGATAAATGTACTATTTAATTGAAAATTAAAATTATGCATCAAGCGGTTAAAAAACACGGCATTTCTACCACAAAGAAAACCAATCGCAAAAACCAAAATGTTCAGTGAACTAGTGAACACAAATTACTATTCTTATGGTAGTAACAAGGGTTAGAATATACCAACGAGGAATTTCGAAGTTAGTAACACACCCACCCCCAATAGTGAATCATCATACATTTCTGCACACGATTCAAGAACTAAGATACAGCTGCTCTAACATTTGCCACAAATTAACTTATTATTTCCACCCCCATGATAACAGTGGAAGGTCACATTTTTCTACTCTTAGAAATGAAAAGATATACAACAAATAAAAATGAACAATCCAACCACAGCATCAGGTGAAACATCCTCTAGCTACCAGTATAGAAGAGAATAGATAGAACTCCAGATATAGATTCTCTAATGGTTCTAAACCCTAGTTGAGGTGACAGAAGAGAATATATAACTCAAAGGACCTGCATAACCTAATGATCCTGAAGTAAAAAAATATTTTTAGCTGCTTATGAACAATTTTAAAAGAAAAGGTAGATTTTCAATTCCATATTGAAAGAAGTTAACAGTTATTTAATTCTGTTCATTTGCCAAAAGGCTTTTCAGGACTTCTTAATGATCTGGTCTCCTAGAACAGACGAGCAGCATTTCCATTTACATCATTTTTTCTTCTGAGTTTTACTGTGGAAAACTTATTGTATCTTCCAGCAATATACACCACCTCATTGACATAAATCAAGCAGTACAACATCAATGTTAGACTAGCCTAATTTGTCATTTTAACTTTAATCCACAGTTTTAACAAATGTCCTATCCAGCTTTAAGCAAAAAAATGTTCAATCTTTAAGCATTGAGCTATTCTGGATTTAACAGACACACATTAAAGAACAAGTGATACAAAAATTGAATCAATATTCCATTTTTAAAAAATTTGTCAAAATTTGCTTCAGTTCTTGCGAGCTATTGAACAGTGATCTATTAATGAGCTAACACCAGTACGAATGATTTTTAAACTTCTGAACTCTCAAAATTAAAACAGCATAAAACAATGAAGAAATATGCAGAAAGAAACATAATTTTCAGTGTGATCAGCATTCTTGAACATACTGCCCCAGAGCTCATTGGCTATATGATCCAGGACAGCCACTGCACATCCATGCTTGCCATTACTTCTGCTAAAATGTTAAGCAATTTCACACAAAATAATCCAGAACTAGGCCATCCATTACTTCTGCCAAAAATTTATAAATATTGAACAAATCTGTACCACAAAGCATGGAACCATTACTGAGTACAATAATTGATTATTTTTGAAGAGATGCTAACATGTTTTGACATAACAAAAGTAGTCTGCAATAGCACACGTCCAAATGTTCAAAAATCTGAAGACAAATCATGTCAAATATGTACATTTCTTTATTTTTGAAATGTTAATGTCGAAAGTATACTTGAAAAATAAAGTTGGCTCAGTAACAACACGAACATTTAGTGCTTCAAAACAACATTCTAAGGGAGGCGATGGCCTAGTGGTACCATTGCTGGACTGTTATTCCACAGACCCAGATAATGTTCTGGAGACCTGGGTTCGAATCCCGCAATGGCAGATGGTGGAATTTGAATTCAATAAATATCTGGAATCTAGTGATGACCGTGAATCCATTGTCGATTGTCAGAAAAACCCATCTGGTTCAATAGTGTCCTTTAGGGAACGAACTACCATCCTTACCTGGTCTGGCATACATTTGACTCCAGAGCCACAGTAATGTGGTTGACTCTTAACCTCCCTCTGGGCAATAAATGCTGCCTAACCAGCAACGCCCTCATCCCATGAATGAATAAAAAAACTGTTAAGTGAAATGGGTGACAAAGTTATTGTGCAATCTTCTTACACAAAAGTGCTCATAATTTAGCAAAGTGGTGATCCTACTCAAAGGCCCCAACAATGACTGGAATGGAAACAAATAATACAAAAGGTGCAAAATGGCATTTCTTGCTTAAGCACATTGTTAGCATGAGGCAAAAAAAATGATCTGATCAGTATTAGTGTGATACAGCTGTAAGAACAGCGTTATAGCAGCTAGATGTATAGCAGTTGGATAGTTCACACGCAATTAGTAGAAGGCTCTAAGAACAGAGATCTATGCTAAATGTAAAAAGATATGCAACGCATAAACTAATTTGTCCTCTGCTGCACCTGCTGATCTCACCAAACCTCATTGTATTTAATTTCCCAAACTACTTCCATCTCAATAACACAGCCAGCTCCATCCTGAAAAGCGCTTATTTAAAACAAAATTGAATTGCCTTCCCCTCAAAATAAACAAACATTTGAAGCCATCACCTAACCATTTCTATAATAAAACAAGGAACTTAGGATGCTGGAGATCTGAAACAAAAATGAACTGCTACTGAAACTCACCAGGTACAGCAGCATCAGTGGGAAGAAAGCAGAGTTAACATTTTGAGTCCAGCGATGCTACCAGACCTGTGGAGTTTCTCCAGCAATTTCTGTTTCCACACCTGACCATTTCTTCTCGCTCTACTTCATTTCATTTTAATTAACATTGCCTCCTAGACCATTGCTAAAGCTAATCTACCTTAGGTGGATAACTGCTTTCAATATTTTTTTAAAAACGTTTGTGCAGACTACATGTCTAAGTTTGCTTCTCTGCATTGAAAATGTGCAGAAAGCTTAATTACCTTTTCCTTTGAGTATTTTCTAGCAACTTAGTCTTTTAATAGGTCTTGCTAATCTCTTAACTTTGAAAACATTTGATGCAACTTACTGACAAAGCCCAACTATATGCATAATTTGCAGCCCAAATGTATGTACAGATCAAAGCACTACGTCAAAAAAATCACCATCAGTTATTGAGAAATTTCAAAACTCCAAGGTGAACACAATGCAAAAAAAACCTGAAGATAAATAATTAATTGATATCAAACTAATTGTTTCTGGCAGAACGACAAAAAGATACAACATAGGAATGCTGAAATGGCTTAGGTGGCCCACATACAAACTGCTAGAAGATCAAGGCGGTTGTGATCTATTCTTTGCTCTTTGTGGTTAATCCAAAACTGCAATACTTGAGGGCTGCAGCTCCTCATTTAAAAATAATTGTGGAATCAGGTAAATTGCTGGCCTAAAGAATTAAAAGTACAACGGAAATATGAATAATACCACTCCCTATTAAGCTCTAAAGTTGTATGTACACCAAAAATTTGGTGATCATTTTGAAGGCCCAAAGCCACACTCCAGTAAAAAGATAGCAATAAATCGACTAGTTTCCTTCTGTTTTACTGCTGATCAATTGAAAACTGAAAGCAAACACCTGCAGAAGCAAAGAGCAAACTTGAGGGGCTCAAAGATAAAACCTCAGCAAGTAACCAGGAAAATGGGTCTTGGTGGCCCTTTGAAACTGCTCTGCCATTCAAAAAGATCATTTTATTTGGTTACGGTCAGGGCTCTACTTTTCTGTCTGCGTCCCATAACTCTCAACTCCCTTGTATATCAAAAATCTAACTCGGCCTTGAATAATTTAATGGCCCAGTTTCCACGATCTTCTGAGGCAGAGAATTTCACATTCTAAAGGTCCTCAGAAAATAAAATCTAATGTGTCTCAATGGGAGACCTCAATTTTAAAATATGCACCCTCGTCTGAGTCTCTTCCCTAAAAAGGGAAACATCCCCTGGGTATCCACAGTATCAAGTTCCCTCTGGAGCTATTTGTTTCATAAAATCACTTCTCATTCTTCCAATCTTCAATGGGTATAGGCCTAAACTAATCAATCTTTGTTCTAACATGAGCCCTTCACCCCAGAAGGGAGCGGAGTGAATCTTTTCTGATCTTTTCAGTTATCTCAAATAAGACCAAAACTCAAAGGTTTTGGCAAAGATCTGTAGCTCGGGTTGTGGGGGAGGTTGCCAACTTGCTCGCCGAGCTGGCTTGTTCTTAGTATATGCCATATACAAACCCATACAGATCAAAACCGGAAATGACACTACTCACCATTATGGAGCAAACAGTACAAATTCCAAGCGGAGTAGAAGAACATCGCTTCATCGGAGGCTCCACTGATGATGTCACCTAGCATGGTGACGAAACGTCTGAACGAGAACAAGTCAGCTCGGTGAGCAAGTCAACAACCCGAGACCAAAACTGTATGCAGTGCTCCCAACATGGTTTCATCATCTCCCTGTACAATTGCAGTAAAACTTCTCTACTTTAATATTCCATTTCCTTTGCAATAAACTTCTTAATCACTTACTATACCTGCATAGTAACTTTGTGATTCCTGTACCAGAACATCAATATGCCTTTGCACTGGCATGTATAATCTCTCCCAATTTAAAATACTACACTGTTTTTCAATTCCAGCTGCCAAAATGGACAAGTTCACATTCACCTACATTACATAAATATGCCAATTCACTTAACCCATGTGTATCATTTTGCAGACACTATCTCACTAGCAAATTTGCCTAACCTACATTTGGTTCCGTCATCCAAATCATTAACAGATTATGGTGAGCACTCAGGACTAAACCCTGTGCAACTTCACTCAATACACATTGCAAATCTGAAGGAGACACATTTATCCTTATTCTTTGCTTCCTGCGGCCTAAGCAATGATTCATCTGAAAAGAACCATATGAAGCTCGGAGTACATTGTCCTTTCCACATTGCGTCAAGGACCGCAATTATTTTTTGTGACAGCCACGGATCAGATAGTAAAATATTCAATCCTAATTTCTATAGGTTCAGCTTTGTAGCCTCTTTCGCCTTAGGAAGCATCCGTCCAACTTTTTTTTTCCAATATTGGCACCACCAAATGTCACATATGGAAGGTATCACTGCTTTTATACTACTAAGCAGTCACAAAATTGCCCATTGTTGTTGCTTTGGTCAGATAACATCTGAATAGTGATGGAGTAGAGGTTCAATTCCGAGTAAGAGGATAAATAACTTTATGGACACTTCCTTTCCTCAATGTTTTAATTAAATGATTACTACTAAAAAGAAAAGTCCATTCTTACCAGAACTATTTCAAGAGCTGGAAGTATTCCTAAATTCGCCAACGTTTTGAAAAATGCATCACGGTTCTGAGGTTGCAGTGTTTGAGAAAATGCACAAAATTCCTTAAAGAAGTTCACCTATGTTTCAGAGAAAAATAATTGTGAAGTAAACCATGGAGACAGCAAGAACTGCAGATGCTACAGTCAGAGTCAATATAGTGTGGAGCTGGAGGAAAACAGGTCAGGCAGCATCGGAGGAGCAGGAAAGTTGACATTTTAGGTTTACACCATTCATCGTGCTGCCTGACCTGCTGTGCTCCTCCAGCTCCAAACTGTGAAGTAAACCATTTTGTGCAAATACACAACTTTTCAAATTCAACGGTTAACTTACTAATTCACGTCTCTTGTCATCATCTGTTGCTTCATCTGTTAACTGCGCAAACAGTTCAGTCAAAAATTTCTCATCTTCCTGTATAAAAATAACGAGTTTCAGTATTTCAATTTTACCAGTTGCAACCTGTATAAAATTTATATGCATGACTGACTTGCAAATTTGCAGTTTAAACACAATAGGTAAATTATGAGCTCTACCTTTAGATCAAAATTAAGCAGATTTAAAGAATGCTGCGTCTTTTAACATTTTTTCAATATCAACATCTCTTAACACGCCTGAAAAAACTTGAGAACAATCACATTTCTTTTCCCACGTGTCAATGCAAGACCTCAGGAAACGTGGAAAAGTAATTTGGCTGTCCGTGTCCATAAATCTCAAGTACAAAAAGTAATCAAATGATAAATGGAACCCAAGGGTTGAAACACCAAAGGGAGGAAGCAATGTTTCAGTTATGCAGAAACTTTCATTAGAGCCCACCTGGAGTCTGAATTCAGTTTTGGATGCTGCAGCTCAAGAAAAATATATTAGCTTTAGAATGACAAAGCATATTTAAGGAATGAATGCTGCATGTCATTTAGAGATTCATTCCATCCTTCTATTCATTCCATCCTTGTTCCAGTCATGAATGAGTAATTCAAATTTTTATAGCATTAATTTTCTTATTCCAAAAATCACCACCTGGATTTGTCTGCAGCTTTCTAACCAATTAGGTTTCTAGCACCTCACTAGTATAATAATCTTTTGTCTATCTTTCATTTCTAGCCACATCGCCACTGACACACATCCTCTCAACAGCATGCATACCCATTTTCATTACTCCTACCATTTTCCTGTGTTTAATGATCTTTTTACTTGTTCAACTTACTGCCCTTCAGTCCTGATCACTGCAGTGTATACACTCCACTGTTTTTTGTATTTAACACATTTCTTTTCTGACACTTTTGTTAGATTGGAGTTTCTTTCTCCACTGTCTTTATTCCTTATGCACCTTATTTTATGTACTTAAGCTCAACTATTCCTACCTTGCTACTTTGTTTTTAATTTCCCGACTTTCCTTCCAAATGAAGATGAGTTTGTTTTCCTATTCCCCACTTGGCCATTGCATTTTGTAGAACAGCTCTCATGTTCCCAGATTTGATGCAAATTCTGCTTGAAATAGTAACTTTCTTTCTAATATTACTGACTAATACTGACATGTGGTTGAAAGAGTGATCCAGAAATTTTCTTCCTTCAATTCCAGTTCAAAACCAAAATTATTTTTCAGATCATGGGCCATTCCCTTTCTATTATTGGCACTCATACTGATAAGATGGCTGACTTTCTTTCCTCCATATTTTTCAGTCTTTCCAAATATCACATACTTTAACAGGTGGGATTAAAAGATGCTTTTGACTCTGGTGGGTGGGTGCTATGTTTATGTGTGGGGGGAGAAGGACGACTCACTGCGTCAATGGATGGTAGAGGCATCTCTAGAAAAAAAAGTAATCGTACATGCAACATGAAGTACAACAACCAACAGCTGGGATGCAGAAAGTGGTAAGTATTTTTTTTGGGGCGATACCAATTTGGAGTGGAATGTCCTTTTCTGTTATAAATGTCATGACTGACTTATTTATCTAACAGTAGGCAGCCTATCCATCTCTCAATAAGCCAAAAATAGAATGGTCATTGATCCAAAAATTAACCTTTACAGGCCACCATTTAGATTTCAATACTCTGAAGATACATTAGTTACCATTCTTCTGCCCTCAAATCAACTTTTTCAGTTAGGCTGTTCCACTCTTATAATTTGCATTAACTTAATTCAAAAACATCCTCACATGCAATTTAAAAATCATACTCCTATAAACATGGTACTTCGATCAAAGAAATTTCTCAGGGGTTTTGCTCAATTTCTCAGATGCAATTTAGCCCTTACAAATTCATGCATACAGCCCTTAATTAACCAGTATTTCTAGCCTGTATACTGGGTGGTAGAAACTTAACCAAATCAGTTAAAAATCAGACAATACAAACCCCATGACATTCTGGCAAAATTTACATACCCAAGGAGATCTGAAGATTGTTAGAACCTCTTGTTATTTGATCTCCCAGTTTGCCAGCATTTGGAAAATGAATGCCATTGGAACAGGGTGCCATCAATTATATTCATTTTTCTTCAGCACTACTGCCATATCCAGTTATCAAATTCTCCATTTCCTTCTCTTATATCCATTTATTTGTATATTCTGGAAACTTAGGTAAAACGATCATTTAATATTTCTTATACTTAATATTCATCTTTATTTGACGCTGTTGATAAATTATGCACAAAATTATTTTTGCCTAGGTTTCTCAGATATGTCTTTAAAAGTATGTGTATATCCTAACATGTCTTGTTTATGAATCTCATTATATATGATCTTATTTACCGACTTTTTTGGACTAGTGCCTTTTCCATCTGTTGGCCTTTTTTCCTTATTGAGAACATTTAGGTCTAACAGAACACTCTTAAATAACTGCTGAGGTTATTCTCCAGATGTTCACCAGCTATATTAGTTAGTCTTTCCACTCCCTCATTCAGGATTAGATTCAGTATGGTTTTTACCTAAGTTTTTTAACATTTTCTAAACACATATCTGAAAGGGGAATGTACAGGGAATGTGGGAGAGGGTGAGTGAGTGACAATTACATGAATTGGTCCTCAGGAGAGCCAGCAAGCAATCAATGGGATAAATGGCCTTCCTTGATGCTGTAATAATTCTACTGGACTAAAGACACGAACTATTTAGAAAAATACACCAAGCAGCTAGTGAGATTTGATGCTGAACTGGATATAAACCCAAGAATTCAAGGAAATTGAAAATAATAGCAGAGGTAGACTATATGGTTCCTCAGGACTGCTTTGTCATTCATGAAGATTATGACTGGTATTCTTTTTCAACTCTACACTCTTGTCCTTGATGAACATAACTGAGCATCCACAGTCCTCTGGAGCAGAAAGTTTCAAAGTTTCACAGTTTCACAACTACAGTGTCATACAGCACTTTGTCACACCTGTCCATGCCGAACAAAATTCCAAAATACACTAGTCCTACTTGCCTGCTTCTGGCCCATATTCCTCCAAACTTTTCCTATTCATGTACTTAAGTGTCTTTCAAACACCAACTGTGCTTGCATTCACCACTCCCCAGGAAATTCATTCCACATGTGAACCACCCTGCTTAAAAAAGTTATCCCCAATGTCTTTTTGAATCTCTCTCCTCTCAGCTTAAAAATATGCCCCTGTCTTAAAATCCCCCACCCTAGGGAAAAGACACCCATCATTAACCCTATCTACACCCCTCATGATTCTATAAACCTCTAAGGTCACGTGTCAACCTCCTACGCTCCAGTCAAAAAACTCCCAACCTATCCAGCCTTTCTTCATAACTCAAACCTTCTATACCAGCAACATCTTGGTAAGTCTCTTCTGAACCCTCTCCAGCTTAATAATATCCTTCACATGTAAAGGATTTTTTCATTATTCATAATTCATTATTCATAAATATCTGGAATTTGTTGAGAATGGATAACGGATAATCAGTTAAAGGACACTGGAAGTGAGGTGAAGCCAAAAGTATGCTGTGTATAAAGACAGCATGGCAAATAGCATTAGCTTAGTTCTGACAGTGTGGCTATGAGGTGAGAAACTCAGTTCAGAGACCAAACATCATGACGAGGTTAAATAGTTTGGTCCAATCTGAGACATCATGAGGCAATGATGAGTTTCTCAAAAAGACTTTGACATCAAACACGTCTTTTTAGCAAGACATCAAGGCTTTCCAATACTATAGGAACAAAGGATCACAGAGGGGGTGGACTATTCAATCCTCATTCCTCAGCTCCAACATTCTAGATTATGGCCAATCACCTACTTCAAAGCCATGTTCCTGCATTATTCCTATTTCCCAAGGTCTTTAGTAACTAGAAATCTTAGTTTCCATCTTAAAATAATGACAAAATTTCCATCACCCTCTGGGGAGAGAATTCCAAAGATGTACTACCCTGAGTGAAGAAGTTCCTCTTCATCTCAGTCCTAAATGGCAAGCCTTTTAGTCGGAGATCCCACATTCAAGGAAATCATCATTTCTGTATCTACTTTGTCTATTCCTTTAAGAATTTTGAAATTTTCACAAGCTGACTCTTCAATCTTCTCAACTTCGGAGAATACAGGCCCAGTCTCCTCAACTATTCCTTAAAGGACAATATCAACACCTCAGCAATTGTCTGGAGAGCTTCCCCAGCACTTCCTTTATGACAAGCATATTTTTCTTAGGCAAGGGAACCAGATCTGCAAACAGTACATGAGGTGTTCTCACCACTGCTCCATACAATTGAAGAAAGACTTTTGTACATGTACTCAAATCCTTTTGTGATAAAGGCTATCATACCATTTGACTTGAATTGCTTGCTGCACCTGCATTCTAGCTTTTAGCTACTTATGAACTTGTACATTCCAATCTTTCTCCATTTAAGAAATATTCTGGACATTCATTCATTCTCCATACCCATGGTGGATAATTTCACATTTATTAACATTATATTGGATTGGTCATGCTCTTGACCACTTACTAAGCCCGTCTAAACCCCCTCGAAGCTTCTTTGCATCTATCTCCAAACTCAAAATCCCACAAGTTTCATATTTGTGCTAAACTTGGGAATATTACAATTGGCTCCAGCACCCTAATCATTAATACAGACTGAACAGCTGGCACTCATGCACTGATCCCTGTGGTCCCCACCGGTTGCAGCCTACTAATCTCAATGACCCATTTATTCCTACTCTTTAAACCTCAACATGCTGGTATGTTACCCCCATCCCATGCACCTTATTGTTATTTGCTAACCTGCCAACAAGATTTTATCAAAAGCCTTCCAGAAATCCAAGCTCACTTTATCCACAACAGTCCCTTAATTGAATCTGCTAGAAACATCCTCAAATTCTCAGTTTTGTCAAGCAGGATTTCCTCTTCATAAATTCACGTTGAATTTATCCAAACAATTATTTCCTAAATAACCAAACACATCTCTTTTAATATAGTCTAGCATTTTCCCTACTGACAGGAGGCTAACCAGTCTGTAATTCCTGGTTTCTTCCCTCATTCGTTCTTAAGCAACAGGGTTACGTTTTTAAACACATTACGTCAAGCAAGCATTAATAGTGGACAGTGTTGAAGAGAGTCACGGAGAAACAGAGCTGAATGTGATTTGCATGTGTGCTGAAGCTGACAGCATGTCCAAAAATGGTGTCACGGGGAAGGGAGAGGAAGCATGTAGATGAGGAAGACATGGGGAACAAAGGGCAACCATGCTTGGACAGAAAGAGATAGATACTAATCATAGAGCATCTGTATAATTAGAGTATTAAACAGCATACACAATGAAATTCCATAGAACTCAAACAAAATGAAATTGCACAAAAGGCAATATATTGTCACTGTGAGAAACACTACCAATCTTAAGAGGATATGACAGACACTGCATCTTTCCAATGTAGAAATGAATATGCCATATTAAAATCTGCTTGAAAGATATTGCTAGTTAGTTAACTTAAGTAGGATGCAAAGCTAACTAAGTTTAGAATTGACAATGCTGCATCGAGAACAAGTCTTGTGAACTGTTTTAAATTTTAACAGAGAATCGTGTGAAATTAATAGGAGCATTACTGTACTGACTTTGATTTAAATTGTATGCAGTGCTTTTCTAATTCACCTGATACTTCCATTTCTGAAAATGAAAGAGCTAAACTCAGCTTCCATTGAAAACGTGTTAAATTTAGAAGGTTGAATGCAAGTCATTCTGCTGCATGGAGAAACTATGTCCACTTTATAGGGTCTGCTCTACTTTATCGTAAAAGCAACTAGGAGTCTGACAGCAATACCAAACCGGTCAACTCACTGAGGTGACATGTTAATATTCAACTACTCAGAAAAGGTACAAACATATTAATTCTTTGCCATGTATCATTTCAATAGATGCTGGAAGATACCTTACCGTAAACCATGTTTTTAATGCAAACTTTAGCCTGAAAAACACTAGATTCAATTGTAACTTTTAAAGAAGAAAACTTGAAAAGTACAAATAGAAATACAGGCAAGCAGCAAGATAGCAGGCTTAAGTGCATAATTTTTTCAAAGAGCTGTTACAGACAGGATAGGCCAAACAGCAACCCCATGCTATACAATCAATTTGTGGGTTTTGACTGATACAAATAATCATACAGCATGGAAGCGAATCCTTCAGTCTAACTTGTCCATGCTGATCCGGTTTCCCAAACTGAACTAGTTCCATTTGCCTGAGTTTGGCCCATGCTGCTCTAAACCTTTCCTATTTTGTGTACCTGCCCAAATGTCTTTTAAATGTTGTAACTATTTGCGTGTACCACTTCCTACGGCAGTGCATTCCACGTGAACCACGCTCTGTGAAAACGTTGCTTCTCAGGTCCCTTTTAAAATCTTTCACCTTAAAATTATGCCCTTTATAGCTTTTAGCTCCCCTACCCTAGGCAAAAGACCATTGCTATTCACTCTATGCCCCTCATGATTTTATAAACCTCCATAAAAAAGGTCACTACCAACCTCCTATGTTCCAGCGAAAAAAAGTCCCAACCCATCCAGCATCTCCTTACACCTCAATCCCTCCAGTCCCAGTAACAATCCTTGTATATATTTTCTGCACCCTTTCCAACTTAATATCCTTCCTACAGCAGGGCAACCGGAACTGTATACAGTCCTCCAAAAATGGCCTCACCAACGTCCCAACTCTTATACTCAATGGTCTGACCAACGAAAGCAAGCATGCCAAATGCCTTCTTTACCAACTTGTCTACTGGTGATGCAACTTTCAAGGAACTATGTACCTGAACCCCTATTCTTTCTGCTCGCCAACTCTTCGCATGGCCCTACCACTAACCATGCAAGTCCTGTTCTTGTTCATCTTGCCAAAATGTACCATCTCGCATTTATCCAAATTAAACTCCATCTGCTACTCTCGGCCCACTGGCTCAGTTGATCAAGATCCCTTTGTACTCTTAGATAACCTTCACTATCTATTATACCATCAATTTTGGTTCCATCTACAAACTTAGTAACCATGCTTCCTATATTTGCATCCAGACTGCAATTTGTCAATCTCAACATCTTGCTTGTAAATAGTATGCTTTTAGTCAAAATATTGCTATCAAAAGGTGCTTTCCCCAAAACTGCTCCTATGAATGTCTTTGCTAGAAAATGCTTATATGCAGTCTGCTAAAAGGTCTGAAAACTTTGAGGCACCATGCAATTGTAGCACTTGGGTAGAATCATTAGTTTTTCCCTTTGTTTACCTCATATTAGCTGTGTTTGTCTCCAAAGCAGTGAACAGCGAGCACCATTAAAGATAGCCACTGTGTTCGATCTGTACATGTGCATGAGCTTTGGTAGATTGTGGCAAACACTCCTGTAAATATTGTAATCTCAGTCATTACCTCCAAACAGCCAGACAAAGGTTGGAAGTGGGGGATCAGGTGTTGAAACTTGCAGGAAAATGCCTAACCAGGATGATGACTTAGATTCATCAGAAGATTTCCACCTTCAAAACATGTCATCAGAATATTTACTGAACAAGGTACATCAGCTTCTGCTAATCTATAATCAAGAGACTGAAGCAGAACCTGGCTGAAAGACTTTGGCAACAGATACAGCCTTTTCTGAAATCAAACTGATATTAGCATTTCAGCAATGTAGTTACAGCATACAATCCAGGATAAAGTCCAGAATAACATAACATGACCTTTCTACATTATGTTCATGCGAAGCACAACAAAAGGTCTCTGTGCAACTTACAGAAGTTAAATAGGGATGGGCTATTAAGGCAGGCCACGCCAGTGGCACCCACATCCCATGAACAAATATGCAAAAAAAGCCTCTTGAAAGTTAATGCAACTGCTTAAAATCAGAACAGCAATAACAGTAATATTCACTGGATAAAGTCTGCCTATTATTGATCAACATAAATCGTAAATATGAAAATCTGCTTTTAAAGTTGTGCTTTCAAAAACTGCTCCTTTCTCTACCTCACTCGTGATTAACCCATTTAGAAGCAATTCCATAAGTAGGTACGAAATTCATGAATCTTTGTAAGAAATTCAATGCCTAGGAAGATTTCAATTTGGATTAACTATACCACTAAAATGGCACACAGCCCACCACAAATTCTGGATGTTGAAATAGAACTTTAAGATGCTTGAGCAAGAAAAATATTTCATGATCTGCTCTTTAGCTATCTTTCACAAACATTAAAACATAGCAATAGTAATTAACTTTAGACAATTTACACACTTCCGTTTGAGTGCAAAACAGCAGAATGCAAGCAACATTCAAGTAATACATCTTTATGAAAAAGGAACCTAAGATATGCAGCTTCAGCCACACAATGTTTCTCTCCCCCAAAACCCCAAGCGAAAAATATAGCTCAAGACAGGTAGTCATAGTTGCAGACTGTAAACTTCAAACTAGAACCTAATACTTAACTAGGTAAATATTAGCATGTCATCATTAAGAAAACAGATTAGCTAACAAGGTAAACGATCCTTTTCGCTGATCTTCAGCAATTAAGGAAACCTCAAGGCTGCCATGCCAATAATTTTAGCCGTTCATTCATCCATTTGACTTCCAAGTTTATTAGATACTTAGTGCGAATTGGATAAGGCTGGGAGAAATTAGGTTGAAGTTTCAACGTGTGCTGAAGAATCGAAAATCCAGTTTGGGAAAAAGTGTGCAGCTAAAGTGATAGCTACCACTGATCATGGTATTCAATTCAACCTTTTGAGATTTCATAAAAATCCATCCAAAATAGTGGCCGACTGATGCAGTGTATAAAATGTGAACTACTGCTCTTGGTGCACATGGCCCTCTTGTTTTAAAATATGTGGGTCTATCTTAAAAGATAAATAAGAGATTTTGCTAAAACTATACAAGAGGGAAGAGACTGGGGTTGATTAAAAAAAGCCACGATTGATCACGGGGCACAGACCTGATGGGCCAAACGACCTAATTCTGTTCCAGTCTTATATAAGGCACTACTCAGACCACAGCTGGAATATTGTGAATTTTGTTAATCTCAGGGAAGATATGCTTGCATTAGAGGTAGTCCAGAAAAGATTCACTAGGCTGATAACAGGTATGGAGCGACTGTCTTATGAGGAGAGGTTGGGTAGATTGGACTGCACTTACTGGAATATAGAAGAATGAGTCGCGATCTTATTGAAACATACAAATGTGCTTTAGTCCATTCTTGGTTGTCAGTAAAATGTTCCCTACGCCTGCTGACAACATTGATACGTGGGTAAAGAAAATCACTCGAAGAAAACAGAATTTAATATGTAACATAATCCTGGTCAGATACTTTTAGACAATCACCTCAAATTGTTCCAACTGATTCACTGCTATTATGTGATCTTTTGTCTTAAAGCTAAGAAAAATCATTACAACTGAAAGAAATTTACAAAATTATGGGGTTTGGATAGTCAATTACATGGGGAAATAGGTTTAAAGTAAAAGGTGGAAAGTTTACACGAAATATGAGAAACAAGCGCTTTTTTTATTTACACGGAAGGTGGTAAGTGCCTGGAATTCACTGGCAGAGGTGGCGGTAGAAGCAGATTAAAAAAAAGCAATGTCTAAGAGGCATCTTGACAGATACATGAACAGCAGGGAAGAGAGACACACTGACCACATAGCGGCAAAAGATTTTTAGTATATAAAGGCATCATGTGCCAGTGCAGACTTGGTGAGCTGAAGGGTCGGATCCTGTGCTGTACTGTTCTTTGAACACTGTACGTTCGACATGGCTTCACCTTGAGCAGCAAGCTTATGATCTCTGACCAGCTATATGGTTGCTCGAGCCACAAGTTCTGGAAATTAAAGAGGAGGCAGTGCTGCAGTGAATTAACTCAACCAGTAATGCAGAGGCTCAGGCAAGTGATCTGGGCACATGGGTTCAAATCCCACTGTTAAATTTGTTAATAGAATAAATGTACAGTTAAACCTAATCCAAGGGTGACTATTAAAACCAATCAGTGCACACACTCATTTGGTTAAAATATTTCCAAGGAAATCTATTGTCTTTACTTGATTGAGCCTACATGCGATTCCAGACCAACAGTAATGCATCTGACTGTTTCATGTCTTCTGAAAATGGGCCAGAAAGGTATTTAATTGTATCAAATCACTGAAACGTTTCCTAAAAAAAGGACCGGCCAGCATCAGCATTAGAACCAGAAACAAAAACAGCAAACCTCTTCCTATCAACGCTGCAAAGCTGTCTTTAAGATCGGTGGGGGCTTGTGCCACCAATAAGTCAAGCAACAACCTGACGCTAGCAGCAGATACATGGGAAAATCATCACCTGCAAGTTCCCCTCCAGCCATACACCATCCAGACTTGGAACAACACTGCCATTCCTTCACTGGCTCTTGGTCATAATCCTGAAACTTCCTTCCTACACACCAAGGACTGCAGTGGTTCATCCCCAATTGCCTCTCTCAAGGGCAATTACAGATGGGCAATAAATGCTAGCTTAATCAATGATATCCACATTCCATGAACAAATATATTTTTAAATTTTAAAGACTGTTACTGGCTGTGATGCCACTTTTTTCTTGATCAAGTCACCAGAGCAACCTATCACTGCACAGCGGCAAAGATATGCATTTTGCAGAAAATGGGTAGGCGTTAGAGTGGTCAGAGTGTAGGTAATATCAGGTAATCTCTGATGGGTAGGAAACGGTCTGGTTCAGCCTGTTTGTTGCTGAATGTTCCATATATGTACGCTGACAACACCTTGAATGTCTCATCACCTCAATGCGGCTATAGCTCCATAGTCAGACAACCCTTTCTGATACAAAAAGTCATTTAAAACTGTGGATCAAGAGACCGATCAGGAAGAACAAATGCATTATTTAAAACCCCAACATAAACTCTGGTCTCTCATCAATGGCTGCATTCTGCTTTGTGACTATGCACCTGGGTTGATATGTCTTCCATCAGTTATGCTCATCACTGGAGACATTATTCTAATACACTTCTTGCTGTCTTCACATCTTCTGTGAACAAAGATTTCTCCCAAGCATTGCTGCCTGTAGCTAGATTTCCACAGAGTCCCGCGACTCATCCTAATCAGGTTACACTGTCGGTTTTCTACTTCGCATCATACTGAATGTGCAGCCTGTATACAGAATCAGAATCCAACCAGTGTCTGCATCAACATGGAGATTAGGAAATTCACTCAAACACTGCACATTTTAAAACCTACACGGAAATCCAATGAAGCATTTAGAATAGGGTAGGCATTAACAACACCATTAAACCAATTTAGGATGAAAATATCAAATAAAAGCAAAATACTGAAGATGCTGGAAATCTGAAACAATCAATTCTGGAGAAACTTAGTGGGTCCAGAGAGTATTGTGGACAAAGAAAAAAAAAGCGTTAGCTTTGAGTCCGACATGAGTTTTCCTCTGAAGAAATATCAGACACGAAATACCAACTCTATTTCGCACTCCACAGATGCTGCTAGACTGTATGGTGAAGTTGTGCAGTAAAAAGTAAATTTGTTCCTGAAAAAGAAAATTCAAGTTTCATCCAGGTCATGTTAGAAAAGTAAAATAAAAATGTACAAAAAACAAATTCTGGAAACCTGAAATCAAAAAGAAAACAAACTACCCGGGTAACTCGGGATAAAGAGACAGAAAAGCTTTAAATATTTCTGCTATCTGCTCTTCATTCACATATAAAGCCTGCTTGTAATTTAATCTGCTGTTTCTGGTCTCACCCAAGTAATGTACAATTCAAAATGCACTTCAAGCCAGGCTACGGGAACAGCATTTTCCAATGTAAAGCCTTTTAACGTCAAATACATTTGGATTGAATCAATTTTTCATACACAGATCCATAGCACAAAATCTCCTAAATCTAACTTGACTAGCAAATCAGGAACGTTGCTCTGAGACACTTTGATCATAGTTGGTATAGGAAAATTAACGTTAACCGATCTCAACAGGAGACAAGGCATAAATCACTCAGAGCATGAAGGCAGCAAAAATAAAGTTCCTCTTTTATTGCATTATCACCTTTCATTTCCAAAGCATATTTTATTCCTTTACACAAGGGGGAAACCCAAACCACTGTCTGAATCCAGAGCAAGGTCTAATCTTGCTATAGTTGAGACATTAAATCTGCAAATCAAATTGTTAATATCTCAGAAAATTAACTCACCTGCAACATACTAACAATCTCCACTTTATTGAAGAATATAAATGATGTTAGTGTGGATAGAAAGTTTTCCTCAAATACAGATGGGGTGGGCAAAATTATATCCTGGATATATTGCACCCGGTATGTTTGGTGAATTTTTTGCTTCAGTTCAGTGTCAGTGATAGGTATAACCTCTTTAAATTTGGCTGTTTTGGTCAAAAATTCTCTGTGTTTTCTGGGATGAGATAAGGAAGGATCATACTCCAAACACCCCACCACGTCCATAATGCACTCATCTGAAAACATCACCTCAAACAGTGCTGCTTTATTGAGGAACAAAATTCCTCTGATAATTTCATACAAGTGATGTAGACCTTCTGTGTTCTCCAGGTCCTCACAAACTTGAAAGAGCTGCAATAGTTTTTTAATATAGCCCTCATTTTCCAAAGCCAGTGCCAACTTCTCTCTGCGGATAGGAGAGGACAGGACCGAGGTTACCAAGTCGGCAATCTCTTCCAGTTTGTTTAGTTCACATGGTGGAAGATCAACTGTATGAGTAGTTTCAGGCATTTCTTCAAATCGCTCTTCTTCAGACTCATCAATGATGTCCTGAGTGATATCTAGTGACGGGTCTCGTCCCTGCACCTGTGAATGCCAATAAATGGGTCAGTTGAAATTTATTCTACTACTGTGACCTGCAAATTAAAATGTATTTAATATTTATCTACTGTTCATTGCAAACCTGTCAGAAAGAATGCTTAGAAACTATTAAGATCAAAGTGTGCAGGATTTTTATAGACTTAACATTAAGTTTCTTTTCAAAAGACAGTAAGCAATTTCTCAAAATGCAAATACAATAGATTATATACATTAATCTCAGATGCTTCATATTCTTAGACAACAGGCTTTTGTCACCTGGTGAGTTAATTTGAAATAACCAGTACACTGCCCATGGCCAGTTAGTAAATACAAGCAGTAACAGAATTAAGATACTTCAGAATTAGGGTTCACAAAAGCTGATTGGCTAGAGCACAGCACAGTATCAGTTAACATATGTTTAAAATGCCATCTTGTGGCAAACTGGTGACAAGAAACGTGACGAAGGTACAGGGCATCAACAGTATGAAAGGCTTTGCTTTTAAATAGCTTTGCACATTACTCAAATGACAAACTCAATCATATCTAATATCAGAAAGAGAGAACAGTAATAATAAGCCGTATGACTTTCCAACATATTTTACCATTAGACATATGGTTATCTTCTGCCCCAAAATCACTTTGGTCCCTATCACTTAGTATCAAAAAATCTGATCTCTATCTAGCAATCAGTCTAGTAAACTTTGGCAAATCTCTCTTTTGGTCAGTAAACCAAGTCTGTACACAGTGTTTTAGGTGTGGTCTTACCAAAGCCCTATATAATAGCCATTACAGACTTCCTTACTTTTAGATTTCAACAGAAATGGTTTGAAGTATAATACCATTTAGTTCCCTAACTGCTTGCTGTTTATGCATATTAACTTTGATTTATGCACAAAGAAACCAGGTCCATCTACATATATTTATTTTCCCTGCTAAAGTGGATAACTTCATGTTTTCCATGTTACAATCATCAGCGACATTCTTAAATATTCACTTGTGTAAATTACTTTGCAACCTCTGCACCCTCCTAAAGCTTTTTTTTGCACTTAAGTGAATCACCAAATTTGAATATTATACTTGGTCCTCAAAGTCAGTGACAACTGTAAACAGGTAAACTGTAAACACTAATTACAGTCTATGAATCAAAACATCATTTTTTCCAGTTTATGTCCATTAATCAATCCTCAATGCATGCTAACAGCCCAATTGAGTGTAAATCATTTATTGCACACTTCTCAAAAAAAAAGACTTGAAATGTTTACAGACCCATTTCACTCCTATACTCTGGGGAGCTTCAAAAGGCAGCAAACAGAAAATTACCATGTCAATGGATACATCTATTTTAAATGTTTCAAAATTCACCAGATGAACTCAACTACTTCTTCCTCAGTTATTAGCCTTTTTTTTTCATTATGACTGCAAAACTGTAAAAGTTGTTCTCTACCAGATTGCCAGTTTTGGGTAATATAACAGGTAAGCAGTCTAGCAGGTCTGAAGTTATGTAACACCTTAGCTGTGCAACAGTCTGGAAATATCCACGCAGGCTGTGCATAATTTGGCCTCTTCAAGTTATCATGCACTTGGTGCCATGCAAAAATTTAATGCGGCATGCATTCCTAAAAACAAGAGCAAACACCAATCCAAATCCCAAATATGAAAATTCCAAAATGGTAGATGCCAAAATTGCAACATGATAACTACCTACTTTTCTAGAGATTCTCAAGCTTGGGAGTCTCAGATTTTCATTCTGTATGTACCAATACAGGTAGTTCTCCTTTAATGCAATAGTGGAGTTCTTGCATAACCTCTCACGATAGAAAATCGCTATACTTGTACAGCGGAAAGTTTGCATTATCCAAACAGCATCCACACTTCAATTGTGTCACAGCCAATTCGTGTTAACGGAACATGCGTTATAGCAGAACTACCTGTAAATAACTGGGCACTGTATACAAAATTTACCAGCTATAATAGCACTGCTTCCCTTGAGTAAGTGATAGTATTTTGAAAATTAGAATTGGGGCAAGTGGAAGAAGAGAGGCAAAAGTGCTAGTATTGGCAGGGGATCCCAAACTGGTGAGATAGATAATCACAGCTTCAAAGTACGTAAAACAATGCTTGCAGTGCAATATTTGGATCAAATTTTCAGATACTTGGAGCATCCAGCATTTGTGTCACTAATAACAGTAGTCACAAACAGAAAGGTCTTTTAACATAAACCGATGCTTAACGAAGACAATATCGGTAAGTTAACAAGGCTGTAGTCTTGTTGCGTGTCACACGATTAAATTTAATTGTTTTCTAGGTGATTCAATTGCTGCATGTCTGTAGTGGCCTCTCCCCACACCTCAACACTTGCCTCACAGATTTGTGTTCCCTTTCAAGATCCAAGAACGATTCAAAGCTATAGAATTCCCAGCTGGGGCATTAATAATCCAGGCTTTTAAAACAAAAAAATTCGAAGTTGATCCTGCCTCACTAACAGCAAGGATTCAGGAGAAGTAGCAAGCAACAGCATTTGAAAAAGTGGACTCTTAAAGCTCCAGCTCAGCACTTCTACAGTTTTGGGATTCACAGCCCCTCAACATTGGAGCTTAGACTTTGGAACAGATACAAAAACGGAAAGGACAACAGTGAGAGTCATGGAGTGGAAAGTTTAGTAAGAACATGGGTTGGGGTAAGGAGGAGTGGTATGCAGCAACCAAGTGAATGAGGGAGGTTCAGGAAACAGGATCACCTAAAAGTCTATAGTAGTAAGAAGTTATATTTTTCTTTTATGCTTTCAAAATGTTTTTACAAGTATTTCATTTGCCAATATAGCTGTGAGAAATATTTCAACATGAGAGAGTATAATCTTTTAATACTTATTTTTTCTAATAAGTAAGAATCTACAGAATCTAGAGTTTTAACACTATTCCCACTTGATGTTGTAATTTTTTTTTAAGGAACACAATCACAACTGTAACTGAGAACTTATTGTATTGATAATTGTGTGGAACCGTCCTTCAATGCAAAGCACAGGAAATTCTGCCAAATAGGCTGCATAAGTCTTGTGTATACTAATTCACATTCTGCAGTCGAACTAGTAATTTGGTTAGTTGTGTCGCTAGTGATTCACAGTTATCTTTATGGTGTAAGTACTGCATTTGTATATGGTTTTATGGATGCTGACTTTATTTCAAAGTGTCCTCGAAATTACATCCATGAGGGTGGGAGTGGTCAAATAGAAAGGAAGCAAGTTCATTGTAAACACTTTTTTCACTCTGGATTTTTACTCTTTTTAAAGAGGATGGTAAATTTTAATTTTAAAAGGTGTACCACAATAGCTGACCATGCTAGCATATTCCAAGTCTGATAGTTAAATGCAATAACAGTAGCCTCAATAGGGATGCAGAGTGCATAAATGGTCTTAAAATTTGATTGGATTATAATTTGGAATACCCACAGTGAAGTAAACACTGAATCTATTTTGAAATCTATTGTTCTTTGAAGTTTGAGCATGGTAGGGGCCTCCTGTGAAGTGGTAATGTCCCTACCCCTGGACCAAGAGGCCTAGGTTCAAGTCCCACCTGCACTTGAGACACGTAATAACACCTCTGACCAGGTTGATTAGAAAAACAGAAAGGGACAAAAATGAAATCAAAACCGAAACCAAACCTTTTTTATGGACAAGTCTCAACCACCAAACAGGACTTCTCAATGCAACACACGCAGCAATTTGGGCTAATTGCTCAACGCGCACCCACAAATGTAAAACTCTTCTATGCAAAATTTTAACAGCCACAAGAAAGCATATTTTGTCCCAACTGGGAAAAAAATTAAACCTTTTGCCAAACATGCAACAATCCAAATCCAGAACAGTGTCAAACTGTCAATGAATTACAAAATCAGTGCAAAGATCCACAAAGTAATAGGTGAAGATACAGAATCATGTTTGAGAGGACAATTTAAAAAAAGGTTTTCCTTGAAAGTTTCCAACCTGCCTTAGCTAAAGTAGCACCTCAGGCAGGACTACATGGACAGATATCATTATAAGTGTGAGCTTGTGTGGATTGATGCACTTGTAAACTATTTCCAAACAAAGTAGTCTCTTGAATGTTTGTAAACAAGTTAAACTTGATTTCCGTAAACTGCACTTCTATTGATAAAATCCAGGACCCCATATCTATTAAACCACTTCCTGAACCAACCTTGCCATCAATAACTTATGCATGTACATCCTAAGGTTTTGCTACTTATGCAACCCATTTAGAACTGTGCCTTTTATTTTGTGTTGCCTCTCCCCATTCTTATTACCAAAATATATCACATTCCTCTGCATGTAATCACACGTGAAATGGGTCCACCCTGTCAATCACCCTGACTGCATCCAAATTTTGAAACTGTGTCTTGGAGATGCAGTCTATGGCATTAATATATAGACCATATTATATAGTAGTCTTAGTATCAATCCCTTGGTACTCTTTCCTCCAGTCCAAAATGCAATTGTTTACCACTACTGTCATTCGGGTAAATTGAAAGCCACGCTACCATTTTTTCTTTTATTCCATGGGTTTCAACATTTTTAAGTACTATTGTTGAGCTTAGATAAGCAACTGCATCATTCCTCATTATCTACAGCACTGCTTCAGATTATTTCAAGGTCAGACAATGCCACAGAAGACTTGTTTACTTCTTTGTGAAGACAACTTATAACAAAACTGCTGGACTTTCTTTTCCAATCAAACATTCAAACTTACTCATCTGCTTGAAGAACTATAAATTCCAAAAATAGATTCAGAGTTTACTTCACTGTTGTATTCAAATTATAATCTATTCAAATTTAAGACCATTTATGACAATCTGCATCCCTATTAAGACTATTATTGCATTTAGCTATCAGACTTACTATCACAGCCAGCTATTGTGGTATACCTTAAAATTAAAACTTAATGCCCTCTTAAAAAGAATAAAAAATTCAGTGTTTTAATATATGATCAATTTGCTTCCTTTTCTATTTCACCACTTCCACCCCCCTGAATGTAATTTCAAGGATACTTTCAAATAAAATCAGCACCCATAAAATCACATATAAATGCAGTGCTTTCATCATAAAGATAACTATAAATGACTAACCAAGCTGCCAAATTACTAGTTTGATTGCAGGAAGTGAATTAGTACACACAAGACTGATGCATGTATGCACAAGACTGACTACATGACAGAATTCTCAAAGGACCCCAGGAACAGTCTGATATACAAGTAGTTATGAAGATTGTGAAAACAAAATTGCAGATCAAAAAGTTTATAATAGGGATACAATTTACAATCCATCTGCTTAGAATGACACAGCAGGGTTAAGGGCTTATGGCTTATTCTATTTTTTATGGAAGGCATTGAAGAGGTCAGCATTGGTAACGATGAGTATGTACAATAGCAGACGAATCACAATTGGATTTTTGTAAAGTGTTCTGCACACCTTATCAAAAAGTCACTAAAGACAAATAAAGGAGGAGTTCTGACTGCTGCTTTACTACAATTACACTAAGGTGACAGCATACTGTCTAGATGAGAAACTTGAAAAAGAAGATTTATGTTCACTGGAGCAAAGGCTAAAGGGGAAAGAAATGTTCAAAATGAGCAAAGTGTTATTTCCACTGGTCAATGAATTACCAACGAGAGGACTGAAAATTCAGTAGCTATTCAGTAGAATTAATACCTTCCCAACCTTCACAAAAATGCATGCCTTAATAAGAACTGGTAAATGTGATTAAAGCAGATGACATGGGGATAACAATAACAGACAGGAGACAAGCCAACTAAACATTTTTTGAAAAAATAAAAAAGTTAGGAACATAACCAAGCACTTTGTTGATAAGTGCTGTGTACACTGAGGTTTCTATGCCAACATATAAACACAAGTGGACTGAGACCAAAACAATCTCCATCAATTGCGTGAAATAAATATGCAGCAAACAGAGAAGAAAATCCTTGCAAGAGTGTCTCATTACCAATATTAGTATAAAAAAGGATCTGAAATACCCAGCTTTAACAAACAACCAGCCATTAACAATTGAATTTGACTGAAAACAGTGAATTCAGATTAATCCTTTCTTTATTTTCAGTACGAGTTTTTTTTTAAAAAAAATGAGGACTCCACTGAAATACATTTTAAAACTGTCTTCTATATAAAATGAACAAAAACTGATGGCACAAGTGAGTTTGGTAGCATTTTGGAAGACTAACAATTATTTAAGATTAAATTTCAGCATTAATGTTTTTAGGTAAAGGATGCACATAAATTAAGCATTTGCAACTTTATAGCAAACAGCTCAACAATCTGATTATTACTGGTATACTCAGAGGGTAGGTTCAATATTCATGTTATGTTCCCCAATGGCACACGTAGTTCTCCTATAACGTGATAGTTGTGCTCCTGTGACCTCGTGCTATAGAAAATTGCATTATAGGGAAATTGCTATACCTATACAGTTGTAAGTTTGCCTTATCCAAACAGCATCCACTATTTATCGCGTTACAGTCAATTCGCATTAATGAAACACGTGTTATAGCAGAACGACCTGTAATGCAATCTGGCAATCCTGAACAAACTAGAACAAAATTGCTAGGTAGCATACTGTTTGACTGCATTTGTGACGCAAACGTATATTTCAAATAGCATATCTGAACGCGGTTATCTACAGAATTGTGCTGTGTAGTTGTGCTCCTCACTGGCTTTATAGATGGGCCATTGAATACAATAGCATTGATAATGAATCTGTGGAAAACAACAGATAGGCCATAACTGAAGTACAGCAATAAGTTTTGGACATTCTATTAGAGATAGGTTACTGAACTCATTGAAGAAGGTGCAACTAAAGTGATCCAGAGATAAAAAGGTTATCACCTAGATGATTAATTTGACAAGCCAGAGCTTCATTAGCTTGAACAGGAATTAAAAACCTGGAAGAAAACTGTTCATTTAAATCCATCAGGAGTGAAAAGGACAAAACTGCATAAAGCCGAAATTTTGTTAGCTCCTCCCCACCCCCAGTATAAATCCAATGCATCCATTTAATTGGAACAACCTATGAAAATTCAACCAACAATCTAATCATCAGGTTTTGCATAAACTGCAAAACATTCTCCACATTTTCACCATCCTGAAAAAAAGCATTGCAGAGCGAGGGGTGGGATTGTTAAATGGGTAGACTGAAAAAGACCAGGGAGTGGGGGGAGGAAAAATGATGACAGTGACAAAGTGGTAGAAAGAATTTACAGATGTGTGGAAAATTGGCTGGATCTATGTGACAAACAAGTAAACAAGTGACAGGAAGAGTAGATGGCAAGGAAGGTACTGAGCATCACAATGTCACTGTAAATCCCACATTAAGTGCAACCTTGTGGCCATTATTGGTTCCTCATCCACCACACTAACCACCACTTCCTACCTGAAAAATATTGAAGATGGCTGACAGAAAAACTAGAAAGTTTGCAACAGAAATAGTGATACCATATGCTCTACTTTATTGTAGCTAACAGCATAGAAGAAAAATGAGTATGTACGATTAAATATGTTCCAGTGCAGAACTCCAAAAGAACGTGCATTAATTTTTAGACAAATGGAATGCCAATGAAAATCAAAATTCAACTGTTCAGTTAACTCACTTAATCAATGCTGATTATGAATCACTGTCAAAACTGTGGTATTTATTAGTTTGACAGAATAAAATTTTAATTATCTGCGAAGTATCATACTCAACATGGAAGACTTACACTTATTAGTACTTTGTGCATCAACCATGGTCTCAAAGCAGTTAGCATTGCAAAGTAGGAATTGGTGCCATTCTCAAATTTTAAACAATGTCAATGTTTGATAAAAAATTAAACTGTCTTAGGATGTGGGTGCCATGGCAAGTGTGGACCTTGTTTTAAAAATCATGAGGGGCATGAATAGGGTGAATAGCCATGGTCTTTTTCCTCAGGACTGGGGAGTCCAAAACTAGAGGGTATATGTTTAACATGAGAGGTGAAAGATATAAGAGAAACCCAAGAGGCAAATTTTTCAGAGTGGGGTGCATGTATGAAATGTGGTGGAGGCTGGTACAATTACATTATTTAAAAGGCAACTGGATGGGTACATGAATAGGAAGGATTTAGAGGGATATGGGCCAAATGGGACCAGATTAATTTAGGATATCATCTCCATGGACTAATTGGACAGAAAGGATTGTACGGCATATGAAATCTATTTAAAATTGCTGTCCATATCAATCTGAACGTTAAAACACATTTAGCATTCTAAAAACTGTGGATATTGATTAGAAACATATTTGGTCACACAACAAATCTTCCATTAAAAAAGCAATTCTCCAATAATGCAGTTTTTGCAAATAATGTGAAAAACAAATGCGTTTCCCTATAAAATGAGAAACATTATGGAATTTAAAATATCCACCCAACATATACCATATCAGTCTGTTTTAAAGTTGCTTGCAAGCTTCTAATTTCTCAAACAAAGCACGAATTGAAGTGGCAGAACTCATGTCTCTTCAACCAGTTAATTTAGTGTATACAGTACCTGACAAATTTTCTCCCAGATTTCATCACATCCAGCTTTTTCTTGGAAACTGAGTGCCAAATCGTAATTGTCTGCTTCTGACCAAACAATCAGTGTATCCTGTTTTAGAATAAGATAGAAATCACAACTGATTCTTTATCTGCAAAGTACTTTAGATAATATTTCACAAATCAATTCAAAAGGCAGTGAGCAACCTGGCTACTACTGATTCTCCTTCACTATATCTTTAAATAATAAAGTAAACTAAACACACTTAGAACCTATAATCGTACAAATTAAAATGAGCAAAAACTCTAAATGACTCAATTGAGTCTGTATATTTGCACATGATTTTAAACTATAAAATGAATATTCCTTACTGTAGCTTCCGTTTATATCCTCTTACGCAAGAAAAAAAACTTTCCATTTTGTACAATATTTCAATTAACTTACTTGCTGTTTCTGGTACGCGGTATTCGGATTGATTTTCGATTCCAGTAGTAGCGAACCTAGGAGAACGAAACACAAAGAATGAGCATAAATTCCACCTGCCCTGCACACACTAGTCTCTACAGTAAATATTATTTAAATCTACACCTCCTCGCCCGAGCACGTCACATTGGCACAATTTCCTGGCCTCTCCACAATTACAACGTTTGGCTCATCTTTCACTCGGGGTCATTTGGAAACTCGCAATTACAGCGTCTCAAAACAACGCCTCGGAACATCACAAAAAAAATCAAGCGGAGGATTTTTTTTTGTCTCTTTCAAACCAGCCAGTAGTTTATTCTATAAAAGGGTATGTAATTGCATTTACAGAGACGATCCGGCCCGAAGCTGTTCTCCTCTTTCTTACCGTCGGACTCGGCCCGGACCAACAAGGACATTCCATTCAGGCGATCGACATAGGTCGAAGACACATGCCCCGTGCCCCGGTCGTCCCATTGTCGGTCCTCGTTCAGCGTGTACACTTTCACCCTCCTCCGCGTATCCGACATCTTTTACCTCCCTCTGCTTCTTTATCTCTCCTGGGCCTTTTTTTTGTCTGAGGGCCACGGCCGTCGTTCTCAGTCTCTCGCTTCTTTTCTTTTTCTACGCCGTCACCGCCGTGATTTTACAACGGTAAAAAACGCGAGTAAAGAGTCGTGCGGCATGTTATTAAAAATAAATAAAGGACCGCCACGGAGAAGGAAGGAAGAAAAAGCACATTAAATACTAGTGGTTAATGTTCGATGGGTAGGCCAGGCCCGCCTGCCTTCCTTTTCCCCCTCAAACGACTGCCCTCACCACAGAACAACATCCGCCATCTTGTAACCCGATCCCGGCGATTCAATCGTCGTACGGGGTTCCACAGTCTCCAGCGCAGGGCCACAGCGTCGCCACGCAAAATCACTGACGTCACCAGCACTTAAAGAGATAGCCGGCTGTTTCTCACTTACCTTCTTAAAGGGGCCAAACCTATTACACTCCCAGGGAACTTCACTGGCACTTTCCAGTCGTCTCGGGAATCGGTGGTTTTTGGGTTGCTCATACACTGCCTGGAAACATTCCAAATCTCTCAGTTCACGGCGACAATCTTCAAGTGATGTTTGGGGCAGCACAGTGGTTAACACTTCTGCCTCACAGCACAAGGGACCTGGGTTTGATTCCATCTCGGGTGACTGTCTGTGTAGAGTTTGCATGGGTTTCCTCCAGGTGCTCCAGTTTCCTCTGACAGTCCGAAAATTTGTTTTTTTCATTCAAGGAATGAGGGCATCACTGGCTACATCAACATTTGTTGGCCATCCCCAATTGCTCAGAGGGCAGTTAAGAGTCAACCACAGGACGGTCCATTTTCCTTCCCTAAAGGGCATTAGTGAACCAGATGGGTTTTTCCAACTATTGACAATGGTTTCACTGTCATCATTTCTGCACTTCAGGCTGCACCAGCAACTATAATCATAATGCTGCTACAAGGAAACTTTACCCTCAGGTACATACATCCAAGCCCTAGACTGAACCATACTACATCTCTCGGCTCTTCATGTACTGTCATATCACTCTGAGCAGACCTAGATGCTTGCAGAATCCCTGCCTTGCCTTGCCTTTTTGCACAATGCCCTTTCAGCCAGATATATTGCTGCTGTCTTGCCATGCTATCTTGTGCAGGCACAAAGCCAGGAAACCAGTCATGGTTGTCAGCAGGTCTCAGTCCAGTCAACAGGGAAAACCTACGTTCAGGGGACCTCAGCACAATAAGTCAAGGGCAGCATCTGATACCAGTTCAGGCCCTGTATGGGTAGTCAGGATTAGGATCTTTTGCTCACAATGGGTGGGAGCTGATTAACAGGCAGAACACCATTTGTGCTGGCCTGCTATTTAGGGCAGTTTTCTATATGAAATGAGAGAGAAGCAGCATATTGGAAGATGAAAATGGATAGCACAGCAGATGCAGGTGGGAGGTTTTCTGAACGAATGAGTCGGCAGTGCATAGGGCATGCAGGATTGGTGGATGTCAGAAGTTGGGATAGGTGGGGATGACTGGTGAAGATATTGAACGTAGTGGTGAGAATGATAGAACATGAGCCTTGGTGGGAGGTGGGTGTAGTAGCAGAGATAGAGTGAGTGTGAGGTAGCAGAGAGAAGACAAAGGTAGTTGGAATGAAGGAGGAGATTGACCTTCTTCCCATAGAGTTTGGGATTTCTCCAGATGGTTGAGACTGCACTAACCCACGTGGCAAACCCAGACCAGGCTGGCGTGTTGTGGTTTTGTGGCCTCTACTGCTGGGTCCTGGGTGAAAGAGAAAGTCTTGCCTCTGCATCATCCCGTCCAGCATGATCTCCAGGACCATGGCCGTAAAGTGGGGTGCTTAGTTCCCCTTGTCTGCCTTCTCTGCCTTGGCCTGGGTAAATGTCAGGAACTGAACAGGGCAGCTCCATACTGACAGTGCCTTGTCCAGGTGCACAATGGCCTTTTAAATATGGCAACAGTGGCAAGGATTCTGGTCAATTCTGGAATCACCTGGTGAGTTACACCAGGGACGGCACATGGCAGAAATCAGATGTGAAACTCACCACTAGGACTGAAACACTAATTAATGCAATGACTTTGGTGATATATGGTAGATAACTCAATCAGCCCCATGGTGAGAATCACTCCATCAAACTCAACATGAGTCACACGTAACCAAAGAACTGTAAGATACAGCTCAAGGAACATTTTGGAAGATTACAATCAATTTTCAGTTGCTTCTTTTAAGACACTAGCATGTAGGCCTTCAGGTTGATGGGAGCTGTCTGTCTGTTTTCCCATCCTGAGGGATGGGGGTGTTGGGACTGGCAACAGTGTGGGAAAATGTGGTCAGGTCATTGTCCAGGATTGGGAGGAGATAATAAGTCTCTAGGAGGTGTAGTTGGGAGAAGGTGATGTGGCAAATTGAAGGGTAAGTTTAATAGTTAGTTATAGGAGTTACACAAGGTCTTAACAGCAAACATTTCCATTTGAGGGTTTCAGGTGCTGGGTTTTTGCCTTCCCATCAGAATCTTCGATTTTCCAGATGTTTCCCTTGTCTGCTACATCAGGGTCCGATTGTTCAACTCCATCATGTTGCAGCAATGACAAAAAGGCCATTGGAAAAATCCAGGCCATCTCTCCACCAAACAGGAGACAATGGCCTAGTGGTATTATCACTAGATTATTAATCCAGAGACCCAGGCAAAGTTCTGGTGATCTAGGTTCAAATCCACTATGGCAAATTATAGAATTTGAATGCAATAAAAATTTTGATTTAAGAGTCTAATGATGATCATGAATCCATTGTTGATTGTCAGAAAATCCCATTGGGTTCACTACTGTCCTTTAGGGAAGGAAACTGTTGACCTTGCCTGGTCTGGCCTACACGTGGCCCCAAACCCACAGCAACGTGGTTCACTTTTAATTGCCCTCTGAGCAGTTAGGGATTGGCAATAAATGCTGGCCTAGTCAGTGACACATCCTGTGAATGAATAAAAACAGTCTAATATAACTCCACCCCAACCTTAAGTTTACCTGGACCATCTCTAACACCTCTCTCCCCTTC
>NC_063340.1:42376127-42400390 GCF_021869965.1 Rhincodon typus | reverse complement strand
ACCTTGTTGTCTCGGATTCTCCAGCATCTGCAGTTCCTACTATCTCTAATATAACTGCTGTTTGGTTGGTTGAAGAATCTGACTTCTAAAGCATTCTTTGAGCTTTTCATCAAGACTACTACTGCCAATCTGAGTTTTCCAGTTTACATATGGATTCAAGTTACCCAAGATTATTGCTGCCCATTATCACATACAATCAATATTTCTTCTTGCGATAGGATTAATTACTAACACCAAAGTAAAGACACTTCTCAGAGCAACCACCACAAGATGATTGAATTTTATCTGCAATTTGAAAGGGAGAAGATTGGGTCTAAAGTCTAGTACTTTAAACGTAAATAAGGGCAACTACTTGGATATGAAAGCTGAGCTAGCTGATGTGAACAGACATTCTAGGCTAGGGGATAGATCAGCAGAGGCACAGTGGCAAGAGGCTCAGATGAAGTATTTCCTTACTTTAAAAGAAAATTCTAAGGGATGAATCCACAATTTGTGGCAAACATAAATTTAGGAAAGCACCAAACTCGAGAAAAAAATGTGTGCAAGGATAAGCATCAGATATGATGATTGGTTGGCATTGGTCTGATGAAATGATTGGGGTGGCATGGTGGCACAGTGGTTAGCACTGCTGCCTCACAGCGCCAGGGACCCAGGTTTGATTCCAGCCTCGGGTGACTGTCTGTGTGGAGTTTGCACATTCTTCCCGTGTCTGGGTGGGTTTCCTCTGGGTGCTCTGGTTTCCTCCCACAGTCCAAAGATGTGCAGGCTAGGTGGACTGGCCATGCTAAATTGCCCGTAGTGTTCAGGGATGTGTAGATTAGGTGGGTTATAGGGGAATGGGTCTGGGTGGGATGCTCTGAGGTTCGGTGTGGACTTGTTGGGCCAAAGGGCCTGTTTCCACATTGTATGGATTCTATGGCCAAAATATAAACAATAGCAGGGAATGGCTAAAAGTTAATTAAGAGGAAGCAATTAGAGTATGAAGGAGGTTAACACAGAATAAAGAAAAGGGATTTTTGCACATATTAAAAAAGAAAATGAGTATCAGTCCACCAGAGAGTGAGAATTAGGAATTAATAGTACAAAATAAGGAAATAGTAGATGATATGAAAAATATTTTGCTATGTCTTCTCTACAGAGGATACAAATATTATCCCAGCAATAGCTATAAATCAGAAGGTGGAAGGAGGAGAGGAAAGTAGTGAAATTATAATCATAGGCAAGCAGTACGAAGCAAATTGAAAGCGCAGCGAGTTAACAAGTCTCCAGGTCCAGTTGGACTTTATCCTGAACTCTTAAAAGAACTAATGAACGATTAGAAGCATTGTTGCTAATTTTCAAAAATTTCCTTGATTCAGGATAGGTTTCATTAGACTAGGAAGTTTGGAGAGGTGTCTTTATATGTGTTTTGGCTGACAGACAATCTCTAAACTTATTGCTGTACTCTTGCCATTTGCAACAAAATACCTCTGTGAGCTAGCATTTTCAAAACTCGTGTACATGAAAAATAAAAGGAAGGAGAGATTGTCAGTGGAGCAAGATTTGCGGCTGGCCTTCTCAACAAATCCTCTCCAGATCCAAAATCTCTGCACACATTAATAGGCCCAGGTTTCCCACTAACTCAGTGAAAATGGCATACAGCGAAGCTTGCCTTCATTAACAGGGGCATAGAATATAGAATAAAGAAGTCTTGTTAAAACTTTATAAAATGCTGGCTTGGCCAGAGATGGAATACAGAGATGTGTGCATTTCTGGTCACCTCACTATCAGGAGGACGTAATTACACTGGAGAGGGGATGGAGGAGATTCACCAGGTGGCGGGAAGAAAATTCTCAGTTATGAGAAGAGACTGGATAGGCTGGGTTAGTTTTCTTTGGAGCAGAGGATGCTGAGGGGGAATCTGATTGAGATTTTCAAAATTATGCAAGACATAAGCAGAGTAGATTGTGAAAATCTCTTTCCCACGGCAGATGTGTCTAAGACCAGAGGGCATAAGTTTAAGGTGAGGAGCAAATGGTTTAGAGATGGGACAAAGACCTTTTTCACCCAGATGGTGGGTAGGAAGGTAGGTAGGTAAATAGAGAGACAAATAGAAAGAAAGAAATTTATTGTTACTTGTATTGTGAAAATACAATACAATGTGTGTAAGTTGCCACAAAACAGTGCCATTTAATTATGTTAATGATATATATTTAAAAAAAATGAGATAAAGTTAAGACAAATATCACTTTTTGCTCATTCCACACCTCTTGGTTTTATGAAATGGTCACTCCTGAAGATTAGGGCCTGCCAAATTGCCAAGGACCAAGGTCTTATCCAACTTCCGAGGATTGGTTCCTGTCCAACTGCCGAGGATTGGGGCCTCTCGAAACTGGTGAGGATTGGGGGCCTGTTGAAACTGCTGGGGCAGGGCCATCAAAACGGTGGAGAACTGAGTCCTACTGAAACTTCCAAGGACTGTTGGCCCATCAAAACTGCCGAGGACCCAGGGCTGTCAAACTGAATCTGCTGCACCCCAGCCGTAGAAAGAAGAAAAGATGAATTTGATATCAAAAGTGAAATAAGACATTACAATAAGAAGAAATAATAATAAAAAAGAAGGATGTGGCTGGTCAGATGAATGGTAGTGGATGTGCCAGGAGCCCGAACACTACCTAATCGGCTGTCTCTGCCGTCTTGCTATCTGATATATGGAACTGAAGTTCAGTTCCACTGTCTGAAAATAATTCTTCTCATCTCTTTTCTAAAAGGGTGACATCTAATTTTAAAACAGAGGCCTTTAGTTCTGGATTCACCCTCAAGAAGAAATGTTTTTTTTCCACACTTATCTTCTCAGGGAGGATTGAATAATTCACAAATTGAACATCCCAAATACTGGTTGGCTAACAGTGAGTGTAAGAGAGGTTGGACAACTCATTTTCATATTTAGAGCCACAACAACAAAGAGACCTAACAATGTTACTTACAGAAGTTAAAGAAAAGTCTATTGAAAAAAATCAAGCGTACAAATTCAGTTATGCATGATTTGGATGTAGGAGAATTATAAAATCTCTGACTTATTGGTTAAAAGCAATAGCTTAGAGCAACCAGTGAAGGAATATAAACTGGCTTTCTACCCGCTTTTGGTATATTTTTATTTTAGAGCCAAGGACACCACCTCCCCAACTAAATGCCTCTGGCAATCTTATTCACACTCACAAGTTGTTCACCTTCCTGGGAGCCAATCACAGAACTGTTGGCAGGTAGAGGACCTTTGTCATCAACAACTACACAGACCAATGACCTACTTGTTGCTGGTTGAATTTCCTTTTGTACACAGTCCTTGATGGCAGTTCATTGGCAACAAAACATCTTACTCCTTATTCCCTCCTCCTGCATAGAAAACAACCAGTTCTGAAGAAGGGTCAATGAACCTGAAACATTAACTCTGATTTCTCTCTGTAGGTGCTGCCAGATCTGCTGAGATTTTCTAGCAATTTCTGTTTTTGTTTATGATTTCCAGCATCTGCAGTTCCTTTGTTTTTTTTTTCACTGAACATTCCCCCCACTGGTTGAATAAACATCAGTGTAAACAGCATTTCCAATATATGCTGGCTGCTTGCTTTCAAAAGTTCAGGAATCCCTTCCAAAATTCATTGCTTTTAAAATAGGCCTTTTTCCATACAAGTCCCAAAGTACTGAAAAAAAATAAAAACAAATACAGTATTTACACAGATGAACTTTCCCTGGACTCTTAGATAAGGGGACCAAAATTGTTCATGGTAGCCCGGTTGTGGTTTGCCTAGTGCCTTGCATAGTTTTTGTAAGATGTCCTATTTTTAAAATCCACTCCTTTCAAAATAGCATCCGACAGTCCATTTGCCTTCACTATTACCCATTGAACTTGATCTTAAATTGTATGTTCATCAGCTGGAATATGTGGACTAGGCTTAGCAACATTGCCCAGAGTTTATAATATCAGACAGAATGATTGTCTTTGGACTGTTGCATTAAAATCAAGAGTAGTGATTGTTTATTGAGAGGGCACTACTTCCTTTTAGCTAGACTTTGATTGGTCTTATCTTGTAGTTCTCTTTCATTTTATATTCTTTTGAAAGGATAATTTGACCATGAAACACAGCTTGATGTTGAAGTTGTAACATTGACTAAGAGTTGATGGGTTTCACTGTTCCTCTTCCTGAGCAGAGTAACGATTTTTTTTATTCACTCACAGTACGTGGGCATCACTGGGCGGCCAGCATTTATTGCCCGTCCCTAGATGGCCTTGAGAAAGTGGTGGCGAGCTGCCTTTTTCAACTGCTGCAGCCCACATGCTGTGCATTGACCCATAATAGCCTTAGGGAGGGAATTACCTTCAAGGCTACAAAGTAGAGTTGAGACAAAAGAACCCAGAACTGTTTGTATTGAGTACTAACTTCTCTTTTTACCCCTTCGATCCAGGAAAGTCAGAATTTTTTTTTTAACTGGGTGAATATTTCTGCAGTTATTTGCAGACCCTTATGAACATGTTCAGTTATTGATCTCCATGGTGGATAAAGAACAAAGTTAGGACCTATCAAGCCAGATTTTACTTTGGGATTGACAAATCCAGAGTTAATATCAGCTGGGATTGCACACTTGGCATATACATCTTCCTGAATGGTTTACTTTTATTCAGCTCATGTCAATTGTCAGGATGGTTGACATGGTGCAGGATTAGCCAATTGATGCATAGTCTTTATAACACATATGTAACACAGTGGAGAGCAAAATAATATTTCCAAATTAGTATTGTTTTAGAAAAGCATCTGCATGCATAATTTTTTAATTGTGTCAGATCTGCTGCATTTGCTGATTCTGATCAATTTCCTATTAAACTTCATTTGACAAAGTTGACAATGTCCAGCAGCTGGGCTTTTTGTCCAATTGTTAGGGAGCTCCAAGATCAAAGTGATCTCTGTGAACTAATCAACAGAATAAAGAATTGCTTATTCACAGAAGCAGGTATTTTGTGAAAATCATATTTTGGTTCACTTGGACAAGGATTTGCTTAAAGGTGTAATCCTTTGCACAGAGCAAGAGAAAAATGCATGTAAAGAGAACCAGAATTATAATAATGAGAAAAAGTACACCAAGTTAATTTCATTAAATTTCTCTTTTCTTGAATTCATTGTGCATTTCACAAAATATCAGTCAACATGTTAGCTTGGAACACAGGCTGAGAATTTTAATCTGAATATGCGAGTGACAGAATTTGTTTTGTGCTTATTATACCATTCTCTCAAGTTTAAAATGAAGGAATGAGTGAAACATCTGGGAGAATGCAGAGTGTTGATTAATCCTTCAGAAGATCCATACAATGACTGTGAATTTGGGGCAGATATCTTGTCAGTCACAGAATTATAGAAGTCTTAGGGTGCAGAAGGATCTATTCAACCTATCACGCCTGCACAAGCTCTTCAAATTAGCATTATTACTTAGTGCCAATGTCCTGCTTCATCGCTCATTCCCTTTTATTTGGATAAAAATTATGTGCAATGCCTTGAATGCTTCAGTTGTACTTGCCTCCACTATTCCAGTGAGTGGATTTGATACCCTACCTACTCACTGTTTGAAAAAAAGCTTTTTTCTGTTAGCACATTGCTTCTTTTGCAAATCACTTTAAATCTATGCCCTCTGGTTCTCATTCCTTTTGCAAGTGGGAACCGTTTCTCTTTATCTCCTTTATCCAGCCCACTCATGATTTTGAAAATCTCAGTCATCTCACCAAGGAGAACTGATAAAATGAAGAACAGTTCCAACTTCTTCAATCTATCCTCATAGATCGTTTCCTCATCTCTGTGGATACCTTCTTGCAAATCACTGCTGTACTCCCTCCTGTGAGTTCGCATCTTTCCTATAATGTGGCATCCAGAACTGTACACAATACTCCAGCCGAGATTCAACAAATTCAATACCACTTCCTTACTCTAATCCCTTATAATACAGCCGAGAATACTGTATGCATTACTTAACCATTTTCTATCTGTCCTGCTAGCTTCAATGATCTGCGCACATACACAGTTAGGTCACTTTGCTTCTGAACTGCATTCAGAAATAAACCCCCTACATTATATTGCCTTTCAATGTTCTTCCAAACATTATGCATCACCTCATATTTCCCTGCATGGAGCCTCATTTGGCAATTGACAAGTTGGTGGAATGGACTGACACAGTCTTTTTGGAATTCTACACTACCCTTTCAAGTTACATTTCTTTCACATTTCCAGTCATTATTTCTTGCATGGAAAGATTTATTGTTAGGCTTGTCGGAACTATGTCCGTGGCTTACCAGAACGGTAAATCACAGATATAGTTCATTCCGAACTATTTTTCACCCGGAATGGTAAACCATGTCTTGAGCTTTTTTCTTTAGGGGTCAAAAAGATTACAGGCTGTTATGATCCTTTGATACTATTACTGGACAAATCAGTTCACAGATTGAAATCAGACTTGATAGGTGTTTTTTCCTTGGTTTTGATGAGGTGGTCTTTTGCTAAAACACAAGCACGCAAGAGCTGCAGATTTGGATTTAACAATAAAACAAAGTTTATTATGCAAAAGGAATGAAGAAAATACAGAATACACCAAATTATTTACATATAACATACAGTATTTAAAGACTATAAAACATGTGGTTTAATACAATCCTATTAATCCTACCAGCACTCCTTCACAGTACTCACACTACAGAGAATTCCCCTCTATCTCATCTATAGGACATAAATTAACTGACTTCAGGATCTTCAGTTAGATTTCCTCAATTTCAAATAATCCCTTCAGAGTTTAACCAACCATTTTGGGTTTAGAACTTCCAAACTAAACGCCTTACACTGAAGTAATGAATTTGTTAAGTTCTATGTTATCTTTTGTCTTCAGGAGCAACTGGTTTACGCATCCAGTTCCAGCCAAGACTTTTGCAAACTGAAATGCAAAAAAAAAGGTTTCCCAAGCCATGGGTGTTGCCCCGAAGACCAAAAAAAAACTCCATAACTCTGGGACCTTCCAACCAAAGTCTAACGTGGTCCATTAGTTTGCTTGCTCACAGCTCACTCAATGAAAATAAAACTCATTTATTCCCCAGGAAGTCTCTCTCATACTGTGTTTTAAAACAAATCATGAGGGCTATAGAAATACTTACAAGTTAATCACTAAATGCCTTCATAGACACGGACCAAACCTACATGGCACTAAGTCAAACTTAAATGTAGAAATATTTTAAAATAATATTAACATTTATAGATCACACATCTTACATCACAATACTTACATCCTTTCAAATTTTCATCCTAGAAGAGCACAAGTGTAATGAAGAACTCTTGAAATTGTAAAACATGAAAGCATGAAACTTTTGTAACCACAACCACTTCCTGAGTGCATGTATGTTACTGAACGCTTTGGTGTAGTATGTGTAATAGATGTGTAACATGTATAGATGTTGCATAACAAACATTATCCTTCTTTTAAAGTTTAAAAAAAACCTTAGTACTTGCCTGTACTTGACGAATAAAATACAATCACTTTATCTTTCTAAAAGTTATTCATTGATTACCTGAAAAATCAATTGTCATAAGGATTTGTATATGGGTACTAGAAAATAAAAACAGGAGTGTTCTGTCAAAATATATTTAAATACAATATTTCTGAAGCATTGAAATAGTGAAAACATTCAAAAGATACTCTAGGCTTGAGGAAATTTATGAAGGGTGTGGCTTGCCTTAAAATTGAGGAAAAGTGAAGCAAGACAACATAAGCCACCATAAATGACACAATTTTAAAGGGGATGCAAGAACATTGACACCTTAATATGTTTGTACAAAAATTATTGAAGGTGGCAGAACAATTTAGCAAAACTTTTATACAGGAGAGTACAAAAATGAGAAACAAAAACAGAAAGTTGCTGGAAAAGCTCAGCAGGTATGGCAGCATCTGTGAAGAGAAATTAGAGTTAACGTTTCGGTTCCACCGGACCCCGAAACGGTCAACTCTGATTTCTCTTCACAGATGCTGCCGAACCTGCTGAGCTTTTCCAGCAACTTTGTTTTTGTTTCTCATTTTCAGCATTCACAGTTCTTTTGGTTTTTACAAAAATGAGAAAGTTACACTGAGTTTGTATAAGGCCTTAAATTTGTCCCTCACTGAAGTATTGTGTTAATTCTGGGCACCACACTTGGAGGGACACAGAGGCTTTGGAGACCATACAGCTCAGATTCGAAGGATAGAGGATTTCAGTTAGAAGTATAGACTGTCAAAGCTGCATTTTCTTCTCAGAGCAGAGACTTCTAAGAGGAGATACAGCTGTTTAAAATCATGTAGAGTTCAGAGAAGGTGGCATAGATTTAAGGAAATTGACAAAAGAGCTGGTATTTGGAATCCATTGCCTGACAGAAAGATAGAGCCCATCTATCCTTTTGTCTTCCAGCCATGAATAGTTTCAGCTTTCTTTGACTTTTCCACTTTCAAGAACATTTATTCCATTGACCCATTTCAGGAAAAGAATCAAACATCACAGGAGGCCATTCCACCCATCAAATCTGCACCACTTCTTCCTAAGAGCAATCCAGATAGTCTCACTAATCTGCTCTTTCCTCAAATACCGACAATTTTTCATCCAGTATTTATCCAATTCTCCTTTGAAAGCTACAATTGATCTACATCTACCACATACAGAAAAACTTTCCATTCAGCTGTGAGCCCCAAAATATAGTGAATATAATTCATATTCAACCCCTGCACCAAAACTGAAAACTCCTAGGGTCAGATTTTGATATCATATTTGCTGCCCTGAAGCGGTCAGTAACAATACAATTAAATCAGTTAGGTAGTCTGCACTTAGGTGCTAGTTCGGTAGTTCATACTAACGCTCATGAGCATTAGCTTAAAATGGTTAATAATTCCACATTGTAAGGTAAGCAGCACAGGAAGTTGAAGTTCACAGCTAAGTTATGAACATATCATTAAAATATAATCTAATTCTGCAGATCAACATATTGTTGATTGGGCAGAAAGAATTTTAACCCTTGGCCTCTTTTCACCTCAGTTCTGTAAATTAGCTTTTACCACTTCAATAATCGCTTGCTTGCTCTGGCTTATTTTCTCACTCTCCCTTAAATTCTCACTATTCACTCTTGCACTTTCTCCTTTCATGTCTCAGCTTGCTGAGAAGGATTGAGACAAACAGACAACAAGAACTTGGAACTCGCAGATTGGAAACAGCAGGTGTGGTAAGCAAACAAGCAAGTTAGCAGGAACTCTGGTAGGTCGACAGCTGATCCAGGAACTGTTTGGGTCAAGCTGGCTGGAAAAATGGTTGGGTGAGAAGCACTATTGGCAAGTTGTTTCCTTTGGACAAATGTGGAAGCTTATCATCACATTTAAGAAGCTCCAAACCAAATGACTGAAATCTATATCAGCAAAAGTTTGCTCACTAATGCAACCTCAGAGTTTAGGCTGGTTGATCCAGTGCTCAGATACTTAGAACCCCTTTTCCCTAACACATGTGGGGAAGGGAAGGGAAAAGGGTACTGCTGTTTTTCAGGAACAAAAACAAAGTTGCTGGAAAAGCTCAGCAGGTCTGGCAGCATCTGTGAAGGAGAAAACAGAGTTAACGTTTCGGGTCCGGTGACCCTTCCTCAGAACTGCTGTTTTTCAGTTAGCTAAAAATCACACGTTACTAATGCAGATCCCTCTGCTTGCCCAGCTAAGGTCACCATACCAATTTGGGCATTGGCTAGTAGAATTAGTTAAAAGATTCTGGGAAGAATCCCAGTCCCCACTAAGAGTTTTCAATTATAAGTAATACTTCCATTTCAACTCAATTTATTTTAATATTTTGAAATGACTAGTATATTAAGTAGTTTAATCTTTCTTGTATCAATATTTTATTACACCAAAAACAAACATTGTAATTGCCAATAATGTCACAATTACTATACTAATTGAGGAAAAGTACACATAAAACGAATTTATGTAGTATGTATAGAAAACTTGTATTACAATTTTCAGCCTATGTTAAAATAAATGTTTAGTTCGAGGAGTTCTTCAAACTTCATGTAAATTGTTAACTGTTGCTTCTGACAGTATCAACGTGGTCAAGAGGAAGCACTAGATGCTGAAGACTCTCTTGCTCCCATCACAATACTATTTTTGTCACTCAAGTTCTTGACTACCGTTGCAACTGGAGACTGCAGCACTTTGCGAGAAAGCCTCATCCTTCCATCCGTGGGATCACGACCAAAATACTTCACCTAGTTTTCAAAGAAAATATTTTCCTCCATATTAATGCTTTCATTGTACTTCAACACTCTCATTGATCAAAACTCTTCATCTGGATTTTATGTTTGCAAACTTTCAGGTTTAAACCAGCAAAAACATGAAATCAAGAAATGAATTAAATACTTAGGCTTCTTATGAGTACCAACTAAAAAAAATCACGTCTTTTTATTTTTGTGGTTTTAAAATAGGAGGACTGAAATGTGAAAGAACGGTTTTAAAAACCAAGGATGGATGCGTATTTTGAAGACAAATAACCTGACATTCACATACATAGTGTAAACAGCTACTTGAAAAAGGAATAATTAAACCATACCCAGAATGCTGGAGAAGGTGAAGCAGCGTCTGTGGAGACAGAGTTAACATTTCAAATCTACTATGGTTTTTCTTCAGCTACTCCAAAGAGTCATCAGTTCTTCCGTTGAAGAGCTCTTCAGTTCTGAAGGAGTCATACCGGACTCGGAATGTTAACTACCTGTCTCGCTCCACAGATGCTGCTAGAACTGCTGAGTTTCTCCGGCATTTTCAGATGTCTACAAACAGGAGGCTGGAAGAACACAGCAAGCCAGGCAGCATCTGGAGGAAAGAAGCAGTCAAAGTTTTGGGCATTACCCTTCTCCAAAACATGGACTACTCCTTTCCTCCAGATGCTGCCTGGCCTGCTGTGTTCTTCCAGCCTCCTGTTTGTCTACCTCGGATTCCAGCATCTGCAGTTTTTTTTGTCTCATTCTCGGATGTTTGTTTGTTTCAGATTTCCCAGCAATCTCAGTGTTTTGCTTTTAAGAAGTACTTGAAGTTTAGGTTGCAGACAAGCTGGAGTTGATGTGTTCTGTATTCAGATGGAGCTCTGGTTGGCTCTAAAAAGTTGACTGACCTATGAACTAGTGGTCAGTTAGTGACGACAAAAACCTTTTGATTGCCAATAACTGTGATTAGTTCTTAGGTAAGTGAACAACTTGGGGCTGGCAACAAGATGTAGAGTGAAGTTATCAGATCTCCACCAGCTCAGGAACTTCCTCTTTGTTTTCTGAAGTCAAAAGCCACTTTAAAAACGGAAGAAAACCAGTTTATCTTTCATTCAATGGTTTCCATAAGCTGTGACTTTTAATTGATAAGTCAGAGACCTTTTACAAGTAAACCAGATACCCAGTTCATCTCGCAAACCAGTAGAAGCATTTGGAAAAGGAACATCAAGAAGACAACTTCCAGTCCGCAAGAACCAACTCAACAGATCTTTGAAACAAAGACTACTAACTGCTCTCCTCATTTTTCCTCTGCTGTGTTTTCTCCCCATTTCTGTCTACGTGCAAGGAGTTTACAAAGGGGATTAGAGATTTAACTAGTAGCATGATATGCCGATAGTTTATAACTGTTTACTTGTAGCTAAAGTTTAATTACTTGTAATAAATAGTAATTCATATTAAGTAAACAAATCTGGTCCATGCTTTTACATCAATCTGGATCTGGAAATCAGCTAAATTGGGGAACAGGAAATACTTATTTTAAAAATCCTTAACTTTTGTGATGACTCTGGGAATAGTGGGTCTTGATTTCCAGCATCCTATCCAGTGAAGTGATTCATTTTGTCAGTTGCAAATTGTTTGTGAAAGTAATGCAGTAATAGTTGGTCGTAACATCGCGGTAGCATCCCTACATCTGGGCAAGAATCTCTGGGTTCAGCTCCTATGGCTAGGACGTGTTAGAAAACATTGAAATATAGAAACTAGGAACAGGAGTAGGTTATTTGAGCCTGCTCCACCATTTAGTATAATTGTGGCTGATCCTCTATCTCAATGCCATATTCCTGCTTTCTTCCCAGATCCTTTGATATCTTTATTATCTAAAAAAACTTATGAATATATTCAGCAATTTGGCTTTCACAGCCTTCTGTGGTAGAGAATTCATAGATTCACTGCACTTTGAATGAAGAAATAGTTTGTCATCAGTCCTAAATGGCCCATTGTATTCTGGGACTGTATTCACTAGTTCTAGCCTCTCCAACCGGAGGAAAAAATCCTCCTTGCATCTAGTTTATCCAGCGCCATTAAAATTTTATACACTTCTATCAGATCCCCACACATTCTTCTAAACTGTAGTGAATACAGGCCTAGTTGAACTAGTCTCTTCTCATAGGGCAGTCCTATCTTTCCTGGTACTAGCCTAGCGAAGCTTTACCACATTCTTTTATAGCATGTATATCCTTTCTTAGGTCAGGAAATAAAAACTGCATGAATACTCCAGGGGTGTGTTCTGACCATGGCATTGTATAACTGCAGTAGGACATCCCTACTTCTGAACTCAAATCCTCTTGAAAAGGCCAATAAACCATTTGCCTTCCTAATTGCTTGCTGCAGCTGCCTGTCTACTTTTATTGACCAATGTACAAGGACATCCTGATCACTTTGTTCATCCCCACTTCATAATATATCACTATTTAAATAAAATATTACTTTCTGCTTTTCACACTGAAGTATAGAACTTCACATTTAGACATGCTATACTGTATCTGCTATGTGTTTGCCCGCTCACTTAAATTGTCCAAATCATCTGGAAGCCTCTTTGCATTCTCCTCACAACTTAATCCTACCAGCTTTGTATCACTGTTGGTCATGGAGGTATGTTTATAACACAGCCAAACAGGTTGATTATCAGATGACAGGGGTTTTTCCCAGAATCTTTTGGATAAATTCCAGAAGCCAAAGCCCAAATTCGTAAAGTGACCATAGCTGTGCAATCAAAGGGATTTTCACTTTTAACCTGTATGATGACACAAATTATAGACAGGAAGGCAAGTGATAAGGATTGTACAAAGAGTCTGCTGTGGGATCATAGCCAGGTTAAGTGAGTGGACAAAAGTTTGGCAAATGGAATACAATGCGGAAAAATGTGAGGGTATTCACTTTGGCAGGGAGAACACAGGGGCTGAATATTGTTTAAATGGAGAAAGACTGCAGAAAACTGCACCAGAAATGCATTTGGAAGTGCTTGTTCATAAACCACAACAAGCTAGCATACGAGTTCCGCAGGTAATATGAAAGACAAATGGAATATTGCCTTTATTTCAAAGGGAATGAAGTGTCAAAATAGGAAAATCTTGCTAAAACTATTCAAGGCACTAGTTTGACTACATCTGGAACACTGGACAGTTTTGGTCCACTGTCTAAGGGAAGACATATGTCATTGAAGGCGATCTAGAGAAGGTTCAGAAGGTTGATCTCAGGTATGGTTGGATTGTTTCAGGTGGAGTGGTCGACTAAGTTGAGCCTGTACACATTGGAGTTTAGAAAGATGAGTGGTGACCTTCTTCAAACATACAAGATTCTTCAGGAGTTTGACAGGGTACATGAGAAGTTGTTTCCCTTGTGGGATTATAGGGCCAGAGGGCATAATCTCAGAGTAAGGTTTTGCTCAGTTAGGACAGAGATGAGGACAAATTTCTTCTCTCAGAGGGTAGTGAATCTATGGAATTCTTTATCACAGAGGTCTGGCGAGACGGGTCTGGTAAGTATATTCAAGGCTGAGATAGACAGATTTTTAATCAGTAAGGGAGACAAGAGGCAGGAAATTGGAGTTGAGGATTATCAGATCAACTCTAACCTCATTGAATGGTGATAGCGACTCAGTGAGCCAAATGGCCTACTGCTGCTCCTACATTTTATGGTCTTATGACTGGCCTGCAAATCCTTCACATGGTTTGATAGCAGATGGCAAGAGTAGGAATGTCTCCTGGTCAGCCATCCTGCACAATGCAAGGCATTGTACTGGAAATCAAACTTCAGAAAGGAGAACAGAAGAAAGGATAGACAGTGCAGTAACAAGGATATAAATAAAACGACAGTTCAATATCCACCTAAAAATCAAGGCTTACTGAAATCAGTGAATAAATAAATAAAAAAAATGCAAGTAGCTTTCAAAATGAGGCTTTTGAGTTTCATGGTTTCATTTTACTTAAGTTTGGGAGCAAATGGTCAGCTGTAAGAGGTATGTGTTTTTGAAGGTAAGCCCTCCATAATGGGCAGGGTTTTGTTATAGTACTGACAATCAACTCCTGCACCTTCACGTCACATTGTGTCTGTGCGGGAGGCCTGACAGGTCTTCAGGTATTAACTGGTCAGGTTCAGGCATTTCACACAATCAAACACTGTAGAGGGGCTGAAGTCCCACTGAGAGTTACTGGTCAATACTGGCCTGCACTGGGAGTGTTGGCTGCCATTGGTTGGAAGACAAGTGGTCAACTATATAGCAATGAGATGAGGAGAGCACTGTACTTGGAAGGTTATGAATGCTCCACTTGTCGAGCATACTTAAGGCTAGAACAGTCAGACTTCTGCTGACACAGGGAAACAAGGAGTGTGAAGAGTGAGCAGGAACGTGGAGTCGAGGCAGAAGATCAGAGCAGACTTGAGGAGCCAGAAGGTTTACTCCTGTTTCTATTTCTTATGTACATATGACAAGACTACCTGAATCTGTTGTCCAACTTCCAGTCCAATGGCACTTGGATGTTTTATCTATAGAAATAAAAAAAAATGAACAGTTTTTGAAGGCTATGATAAATATTTTATCAAATTAAAGACTTTTTAAATTGTATGTATGAATTATTATACTGCACGATTACATTTTGTTTTTTGCACTGTATTTTGTTGCGACTTTTCTTACCCTTCTGTGGTCAAGTTGTGAATTATGCAGTAAAACCGCAGTCATATTGGGATAAAGCTTCACCATAACTCCAATATCCCTAGATAAATACAAGTTATACAGTTAACTTTGTTACATAAAAAAAATTACAAATTATATGAAAATACCTGGGTGAACTTTGTTTGGCTGGTTCAAATTAATACCAGATGAAGCAATTTATTTATACTTCTTTCAATTTAGCTCACTGTATTTGCTCTTCACATTGTAGCTTCCTCTATATTAAAAGAGACCAAATGCAGATTGGATGACTGTTATGTGACACCTCTGTTCAGTCTCAAACATGACTCCAAGATTCTGATGCCTTTTAATTTTAATTCACCAACTCATGTACACATTTCTGTCCTTGGCTGCAGGGTTCCAGTGAAGCTCAACGTTAGTTCAAGGACCAAAACCTCATCTTTCAATTAGGCTTTTTACAACCTAGTGGATTCAACATTGAGTTCAACAATTTCAGTCCATGAACTCTTCCACTATCTTGATTCTGGGTTTTCTGCCACATGCCAATCTTAATCTTGTTTTCCATAGTTGTCATTTGGCACTGAGCCTTTTACTGGGTAAACCTATCCACTCATTGAGCTCGAGTCACATGTTTTCTTGGAAATGCTGTTTTGAACTTACTGTTCAAAATTACTTTAACTTAAAAAGCCACTTTCACAGAACTAAAATTTATCTCTACTTTAGAACCCAAGTGTGCTAATAATAACAATGTATGATCCCTTTAGAAACCTATGAAATTCTAACAGGACTGGACTGAGTAAAATGTTAGTATGGAACACAGATGTCTATTTACCAATTACACGCATAATATGGATGACTGGTGGTTTCACTAGTCACAGATCCATAGTCAGTATTTATGCTGTGGGGGTTATAAAGTAGAAATTCCTATTTCTTAGTTAAGAGGTCATTTTTTGCAATAAAGTACCCACACACACACACACACACACACACACACACACAGTTTAGAGGGTCTACTTAGTATAAAGTATGACTTGCTTTGATGTATTTACCGTATTTCAGTTATAGTGGCAGTGTAAACGGCACCAAACTCAAGTTGTTGTTCTTGCTGTGGAAACATGGAAAAAAAAGCCGCAATTTGTTTTAATATAGAATAAACAAACAAACAAGCTAAATTACAAAGTTATGTTTAGACTTACATCATCCTTGCAGAGCTCACTTATGAACTCAGTAGCTTCATGCATAGCACTTGGAGTTGGAGCAAATACTGAGAATGTTTCTTCATCTACCTGAGATATTGTTACCCCTTTGAAGGGAACAAGAACAAAAAGTTTTGTTTGATTAAAAGATACATTAAACACAATAGAAAGCTCTTGCAGTTCTGCTGGACAAAATGGAATAGCTGGGCCATACAGACTATGGTACATTCCTGGCTGACCTCATTAAACTTGCGTTATGAACAGATGAGGAGGGGTCATGATACCCTTTTTTTAGAAACCACTCTTGGTCAGTCACAAGAAGCCTTTTTTCCAAAATTGTACTCTTTTAGCATGCAGCAGTAATGTCACTGGAATAGTTATCTAGAATCCCAGGCTACTGTTCTTGGAACAAGGATTTAAATCCTAGCACAGCAATGGTGAAATTTGAACTCAGTAAATGTCTGATATAAAAAAAATGCCTAATGCAAATAACTATTGTCAATTGTCATAAAAATCCATCTGGTTCTTTAACACCCTTTGTGGAGGGAAATCTGCCATCCTTAGCTAGTATGAATGGCCTACCTATGACTCCAGATGCACAGCAATGTTAACTCCTAACTGTCCAATAAATGCTGGCCCAGTAAAAACTAGTGTGCACATCATATAAATTTTATTTTTCTTCTAAAAAAAAATGCCTATACCAGCAACCTGCACATGCTTGAGGCTGTCAGTTCTATTCTATGTAAATAACGGTGAGTATGCTTGGAAAGCACGTCTTTTTTTTTTTACTGCTCCTCATGCTCATCATTTCCATCATTGCCCCGAAAGGTACAGCATGTGTGTCCAGTTGAGCGGAGTTTGGCAAGGTGAATGCCCTCCGAATAACTTTCCACTGCCGTCTCTGTCACGATCATTGGCTATGAAGAGTGAGGCATCGGGTAAAAGAACAATCTGTCTAACTTCTCCAACCAAGGTATCAGTATTTGTAACTTAAGTCCTTAAGGTGCTGCAACCTCAAGGAGGTGGTCAGCTACTAGGAAGCTTCATTACCTGCAAAGACCAGAGACTTTGCCTGGAGAAAACCTGAAGGTCCTAGGGATTGTCTTTATAACGATCATATGCACTAGTTGTTGCAAAAAGCCATCAAAGTCAACTGTTATATTACATATTCATCACTAATACTGAACTGTTTCACCAGGTATTTGGGCAGTTTCCACCTAATTGCCATGATGGAGAAACATTATTAATCTCCAGTTCTTTCTCCTCTGCAATTGTTCACTGGGAAATCTGTGGAAGTCTACCTTGGATTCAGTCCCTTTCTCTAGCGTTCTAGCTCTCTCTCCTGCAACGTAGGAGGAAAAGAACCGAGTGGCACATGGTCATCTAATGGGCGCAGAGCATTTTGTAAAAATGACTATTGGAAAACAAGCTATGAAATATCATCAGGGGAAGGGTGAGTCAGATAGATAGTTGGGGATGTGAGGAAGTACAGATAAAAAGGAGGAGTGGGTAGGCAAAGTAAACAGGCGTGAGGTGTAAGATGTCAAAAAGATAGAGGCTGGTGGATGCGCTGACATGCTCAAACAACTTGCCAGTGAATGTGTACTGAATTCATCAGCTAAATGATTAAAGTGTCGAAGAATAAAGGCAACCAGGCGAGGCAAGGATGGCAGACTTCCCGCCATTAAGAACATCAGTAAAACACAATGTGTTTTTGTGAGAATTGATAATAGTTTCACAGTCACCATATGGTCAATTCCATGTTTATTAATAAATTTTGCCAGCTGCCATAGGAGGATTTGAATCTACACTCCCAGAATATAACCCTAAGCCTCCAGATTATTTATCCATGATCTTACACTATGCCTTCTTTTCCCTTTATATGCTTCTGGATTTCCCCCTCAATACAGTTTAATACTTAAACTGTCTCTAAGTTAATATCAGCGTCGTTATGCCCAGAACTTCCCAACGATCAATCCTTAGTCTCTCCTTTTTCTCTTCTATCTGATATATCTTGGCAGGTGTCAGAGAGTGGCTTCAGCTTTCTATGTATATTAGTGACACTTGGCTCTAATGTTTTCACCTTCAAGATCCTCCAACTGTCTGATGGCCTGCCTTACATTATAGACAAATATTTCCTTCAGCTGAATTGCTCATGGCACCTGCCGCAAACCGGTATCCCTCCTTGGCTACTATAGAATATACAACAGTACAGCACAGAAACAGGCCCTTTGGCCCACCAGGTTTGTGCCAACTATGATGCCATTCTAAACTAATCCCATCTGCATCCTTCCATTCCCTGCCTGTTTATGTGTCTGTCTAAATACTTCTTAATCGTTCCTATCATATTTGCTTCTACCACATCCCCTGGCAGCACATTCCAGGCACCCCCATCCTCTGTTGTAAAGAACCTTGCCTCGCAAGGTTTCCCTTCTCACGTTAAACGTATGCCCCCTAATATTTGACATTTTGACGCTGGGAAAGAGATTCTGTCTATCCATCCTATCCATGCTTCTCATAATTTTATATACCTCTTTCAGGTCATCCGTCAGCCTCCAATGCTCTAGTGAAAACAATCCAAGTTTGTTAAACCTGTCCTTATAGCTAATACACTCCAATCCAGGCAACATTGTGGTATACCTCTTTTACACTCTCTCCAAAGCCTCCACATCCTTCCTATAGTGTGGTGACCAGAAATGAACACAATGCGCCAAATATGGCGTAACTAATGTTTTATACAGCTGCAACATGACTTGCCAACACTTATACTCAACGTCCCGATTGATGAAGGCAAGCATGCTGTAAGCCTTCTTTACAATCTTATCCACTTGGTTGTCACTTTCAGGGAGCTATGAATTTGCATCCCAAGATCTCTCAGTATATCAGTGCTCCTAAGAGGCCTGCCATTTACTGTGTAAGACCTAAGACTGAACAAGAGTTCTGCAGAAAGTGACAACCAAAAAGAAAACTTTTGGGTTAGGATCTGCAATTCAAATCACATCCTTGCAAATGACAAAGTTCATTATTTCCACCTCTATTGCATAGCTCATTGTAAAATGATACTGCAAAGAATGTCATTTTGTCAAAAGACTAACAACAGAACATTGGCTGTCATTCAGTTAACTCCTCTCCTCTGATTCCACCCCCCCACCATCCCGCAGCTCTACAAATATATATTCGTTTCAAGTCTTTATCCAAGTTCTTTTTGGATGTTATTGCTGAATATGCTTCCACTACCCTTTCAGATAGAGCATTCTGGATCATAACAGCTAGCTGTGTAAAAAAGGTATTTTATTCTGCCACTTTTGACAATTGCCTAAATCTAGGTCATCTGGCTACCGACCCTTCTGCTGTAGGACACAGTGAGTTACATTTTCCCCAAGGGCTTTATGTCAGGACAAATCAGGTGTCTTAAGACTGCTCGTCATGACAGTGAGACCGGCTACGCAATCTTCTGAAAGGCATTTCCAAATTGGCTGCCACTGAGTATAGTGGCCTATTAAGAATGGCAGGTGGGTTTCTGATGTTGCAGGACCATGGAGATAGCAGCTTTGGAGGCTCAGCAGTCTCACTGAGAAAGGTGGGTGCTGTCAAGTCAGATTGGGGATGGTAGGGAAGCCTCAACAGTGAAGAAAAATTGACAATGCTGACAGATCCACCAGGATGTATGAGAAACCCACCTGCTCGATCAGGCTTGGTTGAGATTGCTGTCTTGCATGGTCCCATCAACAGGGTATGGAGGGGCTGCTCCGCTAGGATTTTTGGATGGCAGAAGTTTCCAGAAAGAAAAATCTGGAAACTGGTGTTTGTGCGAAAGACTTATCATAAAATTCTTGAAAGTATCAAAATGCATTTGTTGCTTAACTCAACATACATATACAGGTGTTAAACACCCATCCATTATACCTTCCTACTAAAGCTGTTCTCTAACTTTCATCAAAGCTTTGGCATTCTTCCGAAAATGTGGTCATACTTGAACACAATGCTCTAGTTGAGGCTGAGTGCTTTATAAAGGTTTAACATAGTTTTCTTGATTTTGTACTTTATTCTTTGATCAAAACAGCCAAGAATGTCGACAGCCTTTCAAATTGTCCAACCACCTTGTAAATACAACTTTATATCATCTATATACTGCAGTCTAGGACATGAATAAATATTACAAATACCAGTGATCCTAATACTAATCCTTGGGAAACACTAGACAGTCTGCTAAAATGGCTATTCACCATTACTGTGTATTTCAGCCCCATAGGAAACTTGCATCTACACTGGCCACTACTGCTAATTCTGTAGGTTCTAACATTGCTAATCGAGCATATTAAAATAATTTAAGGTCAATAAACATTATCATTTTTCTATATTCCAAAAGAACTAAATTAACTTTGTCCAAGATTATTGTTTTTAAACATTTCCCCATCCATGCCATTCAGCCTTACGTCATTTAGTTGCTGGGTTTATTCCTCGCCCAGCTTTTGGAGTGGTAACATCTCCAATTGTTCAGATTTCAGGGCTCACCCTCACATCCGAGAAGGGTTGCAAGATTGGCTAGAATTTCAAACTGTCAGAAAAACCCTCTAAAGCTCCCCTAATCCTCAAGTTTTCTGCCACCTTTCTAAATTCTTCCTCTAGGTTTGGCGCTACTGGATTCATACCATCACTACGTAAATGCTTTGAAACATTGCATAAACAAATGACATAATTGATTCTTACCAGTTTCAGCCTGAAGTTTCCTTAGGTTGTAACCACCTGGACCAACAAATCTAGCTCTTTTAGACACCGGCACCACTACAGTTTCTGAAAAATACACATAAATGCATTTCCTGAATTGAAATCCAAGAAATAACCCAAGCAAAAAATCAGACAAAAAACAAACAGATGCTTCTTGGATTGAAAATAAGACCAGACATCAAACTAAATCCTTCGGTAAAAATCAACAAAATAATTTAGGAAGGAAACAAATTATCTATTTTTAGATAATTAACTGCCTTCAAGTCTAATAGTAAAGCAGAGATTTAGAGACTTAGCTGCATTCTGACCATGTTTCTCCACTTGTCCCTTTGTTAAAAGATGTGAAACCTATAAGCATTGATGTTCAGGGAGACTTGGGTGTGCTCATAAAGGAATTCAGAAAGCTGACATTTCACAACGCTCTTTACAATTAGATTTGGCGAGGGCAGTGAATTTAAACTGGGATGGATCAATTCTTGGTCTTTCAGGGAATAAAGGAAATTAAGTGTAAGTGGGAAAGCAGAGTTGAAGCCCAAGCTCAGTCATGATTGTTACAGAATGATGGTGCTCATGCATCCTGTTCCTGTTTGTATTCAGCAACCTGGATGTGATGCAGGCGACTGAAGGTGCAGTCTACTCTGATGCTGCCCTCCAGTCTAGACAGCAGTAGTAATTCTTGAGATAATTAAACATATCAAAAGAATTAGAAATAAACCTGTCATTTGTATATAATACAACATTGAACATAATGAAGCATGTACTATTCCAGAAACTAAATTAATTGACGTGTAACTAACATCTAACCACGTCTTTTTATTTTTGTACTTTTAAAAATTGTGGACTGAAATGGGGAAGAACTGCTTTAAAACCAGTGCTTTAAAGGATTGCTGCACTTTTGAAAATCAAGTAACCTGGCACTCATGGCGAGCATCATGCAAACAGGTGTTTGAACAAGTAGTAACTGAAGCGGTTGCAGATGGATTGGAGCAGAGGGGTCCTGTGTACATATGCAGTTGCGTGGCAACAAGAAATTGATTGATCTATTCACTAGTAAGCGTTTACTGATGGCAAAAGCCTTTTGCCTAAACTATCTGAATGGCTTGGAACTGGGAATAAAAAAATATAGAAGTCGTCTTTTGATCTCCACCAGTACAGGAACACTGTTTGCTGCAGTCAAAACCCATTTTGAACGCACAGATAATCGAGTTCCTCTTTCCTTCTGCAGTTGTTGTAAACAATGACTATTAACTGGTATGTTAGAGATCTTTCATAAGTGAACCAACCACATTGTGTCTCTTGCAAACCAGTGGAAACATCTGAAGAAATAGGACTGAAAGGCAACACTGACTAGCACGAGAATCACAAGGATTCCTTCAGCAACCTGTGAACTGCATCTCAATTTTCCTCTTTCCATACGATTGTCTGACTGTGTACGTATGTGTCGGTGAGACGGATAGGGGGGAGTTTATAAGGCTGATTACAGTTTTACTGTTATATGCCAATAGCTTATAATTATTAGCACTTGTAATAAATAGTAATTCATGTTACGTACAGAAATCTGGTCTATGCTTTCTATTGACCTGGGTCTGAAAATTCTCAGTGAAACATGACAAATGTGAAAGAAAAACATGCATCTTAGATATAGATGACTAAATGTTTTAGACTATTGGTGAAAAGTGTAGGAATAGTCAAGTATTCTTTGTAGAATCATATTGTGACCACCAAAAAGGATTTAAAAAAAAATCAAATCATAGCTAAATATAATTTTGTAGGTAAACAAGTAATCTTTTTAAATCATACTGAAAAAAGTTCTAGTACAGTTTCCAATCATACTTGCAGATAGTAAAGCAGCAAAAGGTAATTATGTACAGTAAGAGAGAGTTATAAAACTTACCTAGAACAGGTCCATTTTCTTTCCTTTTTTCTCTGGGTTTAGGAATTGCTTTATTCATTAGAGTCAAGATCTCCTTCTTGGCAGCTAGTTTAAAAAATACATTATTATAACTGTGCAAATGACAAATAAAACCAGAGTTGCAATGCAAGATGCATTCAGATCTACCTGAAGCTTGCTGGACAGCTTCCATTATAATCTTCAACGGCAGTCCTGCTATTTTAATGTCTGCCTAAGGAAAAATAAACGACATACATCAGTGGAGCACTAAAGACTGTATGAATCAAATCCATAGAAACAATTTTAATCAGCACATTTTGTTTTACATGTTGGATATTTTATTTGCACTACTCAAAGAAGAAACAATATTACTGTAACCAGAATTTGATTAAGTTGAAATATATATTTCAGAACAATTCATTCCTAACATACAGACACTGCAGAAACAATGAAAAACTACAACAGAATCAATCAGTCAATAAATTACAGATCTTTCACAATGTATGAGAGAAGTAGTGAAAAATGTATAAGACTAGGCTCAAATTTATATTCACTCAATTTAAATTCTGAAACGGAGTTCTGCAAAGTACGAAACTCGGCAATTCAATCCAGCATATGCAAAGTCTATGTGCAATTTTTTGAGCATATTTTGCACACAACATAATTCAGCAAAACAGACAAAATGCAAACAATAAAATTAAATATAGAAAAGAACAGACAGAAGGTTGTCAATTTTCTTTCTTTAAACAAGTAAGGACAACAACACAATTTTCCACTGAGCTATTTCTATAAGGGTTAAAATAAATATTGGTATCATAACGTTCTTAAATTCATTCTATCCAACCCTCAGTATCATTGATAAGGTGTCACAACAGGCTTGTTACAAAATTCAGTGGTATTGTATATGGGAAAGGTCACAATTGATGGAAATTTGGTTGGTGGATAGGAAACAAAGGATTAGGGCACATGTTGCTTAAAAATAGGAAGATTTTAAAACACTGTAACCATAGGGTCAATATATACGAATGAGAGTGAAAGATTTCATGAGGACATAGATAAATAACAGCTTTGCTTCAGCACCGCAGCTCTCACCTTGAGTCAGAAGCTGGTGCATAGATTCTAGATGACATTTCATTTCAGATCTGAGGAAGTGTTGTGCTGCTGGACAGGATATTATACTGAGATCTCAAATGCATATAAAATCTTGCATGCCACTCTGAAGAGTAACCTGATTAATATTTATCACTGAATCATAATCACTATACAAGAATCCCTGGTAGTATAGCTCTTTCTTGTTTGTGGGGCTATATTTTAAGCATATTAGCTGCTGTGTTTCCCTACAACAATGACAAGTATTACATTGGCTATGGAAGTTTTGGGGCATCTTGTGAAAATTACAAAATGTGCTATACAAATCCAATTTTTTTCCAAGCTTAACTTATTTTTGCAAAAATATGATGGACTGTACTCTGGGACGAAAAGCAATTGGTGAAAGCATGCACAGT
>NC_063340.1:42330659-42375727 GCF_021869965.1 Rhincodon typus | reverse complement strand
CTTGGCCTGCTGTGTTCATCCAGTTCTACACCTGGTTATCTCAGATTTTCCAGCATCTGCAGTTCTTACTATCTCTGACACAGTGAAAATATGCTGGAAGGTGTTGAAGAATTGGGGCAGTATTTATTGGAGAGCTGATGAGGCCCTCATATCACATCTTTTAGGGAAGGCCCACTGAATTAAGTGCCACTGCATACACTCTGCCCAAGTCATAGGCTAACGAGCCATTGAATGGTAGCATCACCAGGAGGCAGCAGCTATTGTAAGTACAATGCCCCCCTGACGCCAAGTATTATTGCTGGATTCCAGGAGTATGTGATGTTTGGAGAGGTTCCATGGTGGAGGGAAGAAAAATGTAGTGACTCTTAGCAGAACCCCCTTTCTGATCCTGGGTCCATTTGATTAAGTACCAAATGACTTTGAACAAGGGACCCCCTACTCCCATCTACTACTACTCTAAATTCTGGCAAACATCCTTAAAGAGATTGCTCATCATGCTCCCCAGATAGTAAGTTCTCCACCATAAAACCTGCCAAACAGGAAGGCATTAGTACATAGGTTATGCATGAAATAGTTAAGCTGTTAAAAAAAAAAAAATTTTGAATTTATGATAGGAACATAGAGCCCAAGAACAAAAGTCCAAAAGAACTTGGAATACAAGTAAAAGCAAAATTCCATGAACGCTGGATATCTGATATAAAAATATAAAATATTGGAGAAACTCAGTAGGTCTGTATTGTTAATGTTTCAAGTCCAATTACTTGACTTCAAAGGCCCTCCAGCAGTTCCAAAGAAGACTCATTGGACTCAAAATATTAACTTAGCTGTCTCTCCAGACTTGCCGAGTTTCTCTAGAAATTTTTTGTTTTCATAGATCATAGAATCCCTACAATGTGGAAACAGGCCCTTCGACCCAACAAGTCCACACGGAACCTCACAGCATCCGACCCAGACCTATCCCCCATAACCAACCTAATCTACACATCCCTGAACACTAAAGGACAATGTTGCATGGCCAATCCACCTAGCCTGCACATCTTTAGACTGTGGGAGGAAACCGGAAGCACCCAGAGGAAACCCATGCAGACATGGGGAAAATGTGCAAACTCCACACAGACAGTTGCCCGAAGGTGGAATCAAACCCAGGTCCCTGGCGCTGAGAGGCAGCAGTGCTAACCACTGTGCTGCCCCGTTTTATTGGAATACAAGTAATTTTTTGGTCAATGTTAAAGCACTGTTCAGTTTTGAGTTTTTCTTATAGACAGCATACAGTGCAGAATAACAAACATTATGCCAGCAATAAGAAACTATAATTATAAAGGAGAGATGTGAGAAATTTAAATAATTTGCTTTGAAGCAAAGAAGCTTAAAAAAAATTAGACATTTTTAAAATTCACGGCTTCGATAGAGCAAATAGGTAAAAACATTTTTGTACATGGAGTCATCAATTTAAAGTCATTAATAATACAATTGAGACATTTACCTGTAAAGCTGTTATTCCTTTGCTTGTTCCTGCCATCTTAAAGTCCATATCTCCATTATAATCCTCAATACCCTGCAAGAGTAAACAGAATTACTTTCCTTTTTGAATGGGCTTAGATACAAGTCAATGTAGAATACAAAGCCAATGTTACAATGGTCCTTGGACAAAAAAAAACCCACCAAAATATCAGTCAGGAGACGGTAATCTTCGATTTCAGCAGGCTTTTCTGGATTGTTCTTTGTGATGAGGCCAACAGCTACACCCGCCACAGGAGCCGAAATTGGAACACCTGATGGAAAAGTAAGACAACACCGCAAATAAATTGTAAACTCTAAGTGGAAAACAAATTCTTTAAGTCTCTAGTCTTTAATATAATCTAGCAGCATTTATTGAAAAGTTATATAATGTTTTCTTATATATTTACTACCGTAAAAATTTGAATTAAAAATGATACTGGTGAAAGGACACATGATTAGAACTTGCCTGCATCCATCAAAGCCATACTTCCTGCACATACAGATGCCATAGAAGATGAACCTGTAAGTTAAAAATGAACATAAAAAGGTAAATTGCTACAAGACCAGAGCATTGGGCTCCCAATTTCAGCTACAAACACCACAAACCCCAAAAGAAGGGTAAAGTATGTTGAAAATCTAAAATAAAAACAGAAAATGCTTGAAAACACTCTCTCTGGCAGTGTCAGTGGAGACAGAAAGCATCAACATTTCATGTGAATGATCTCACATCAGAGCTGGCAGCACTCATGTAGCAATTTTTAAATGTTCTGGGAATACATATCTATATTTAAAAAGTTAATTTGCCATAGTCCAATTGGCCTATAGGGCTGGTCTCAATTGAGAGAGATGACTGGTGGTGGTTTAACTGGAGGGTCACCACACCTCAGGCAAGGGACGAGGTTGAGAAGGAGAGTCCTTCATGGTAATCTCATTGGTGCAGGATTTGAATCTACACTGTTTTATCACTCTGCATTGCAAACCAGCTGTCTGGCCAACTGAGCTAACTGATGCCCTTATTTATATTCAATGACTATGTGAGAAACAGAAAATAAGGAACAGCATGGACACCTAGACAAAAAAGGGTTTTATTTACATAGTTTCGTGGAAATTAAGGTCAATAGTTTTAAGTGTGTTGTAGTCCACTTATTGTTTACAGAAAGGCAAATTACTTCTGAGAAAAAAGACAGGCAAAGCTTTCAGAGACATAAGAGATGGGTTTATGACTCTAATGGTGGAAACATTGGTTTTGGAAACCACTAAGGGGGCCTCTATGCTGGTGATTGCCAAGCAACCCTTTCTGGAGTTGACTTGTGTTTTCACAGACCTAGGTGGTCAGTAAAGAAGGAATGTTCACAAGATTAAAGTCTCTCTTTCGCCTCTTCTCTCAGCAGGAAGTGAATTTCATTGAGTGAACATGATTCCCTACGTCACCTCTAATCCTTCTACCAAACACCCCAAATCTGTGCACCTGACCTCCTCTTCTACAGGTAAAAAGGATCTTTTTCGTCTACTGAGCCCCTCATAACGTGCACAACTCAAATTAAATGACCCTCAGCCTCCTGTTCTAAGGAAAACAGCCTTAGTCTATCCAACTTTTCCTATAGCTGCAATTTCCAAGCCCTTGCAATATTCCTGTAAACTGCTGCAGTGATCAGAACTGCACACTCATTTCCAGTTGTAATCTAACGAGCATTTTATACTGTTCCAGCATTACAGCTCTATTCTCACCTTCTAAAATCCTGTTCAATTCAAAACAAAAATTCCATATGCTACCTTTGCCATCTTATCTACCTGTTCGCTACCTTCAAGAACCTCCAGATGCGCACTCCAAGACTTCTCACCTCCTTTACCCCTCTCAATATCTTGGCATCATTCTGTTTACTGTGTATTCTCTGGTTTTGTTTGTTCTTTCCAAATAAATTTCATTTGCCACTCTTCTACCCACTCAACCAAACCATTGATATAAATTTGGAGTTAACATCCATCCTCTCCACTATCAACTACATGGCTGATAATTGTGGTCATCTGCTAATTTGCCACATTCAGGTTTAAATCATTAAGCACTTGTGCAGCTCCAGCAGGGTCCAGGAAAGTGTTTGGATGTTCCAGATTACACAGTCAGTGATCACAGCACAGAAGGCCTGACTATTTCAATCTGAATTATGGCATAATAAATGTTAACTACCATCAACCAATCACTCTTGCACTGAAATTAATAGTACGTTGTATCATTCATTCAGATTTAATTTGCAATGTTGACAAACTAAAATGTTAAACTCACATTTTTGTTTCTGCTCCTAATCCAATTCTGATGAAGGGTCTAGGCCCGAAACGTCAGCCTCTCTGCTCCTATGATGCTGCTTGGCCTGCTGTGTTCATCCAGCCCTGCACCTTGTTGTCTCTTTCTCTTTATTATCTTTCTCTTTACTTTCCTTGTTACCTTTCTTTTCCTGTACCTGATTTGATGTTGAATTTAGGCTGCATTAATTTACACTTCTTTTTTATTGCTTGTGCTGCTCATTTCTAAATCCTTCATTCTGATCAGTAAAGGAGATGTCATTGTATGTGATCTGCTCCCCTGCGGTGATGTTGTCAGATCACACTTCCACCAACTTGCCACGCAAACATTTTAAAAACCTATAAGTGCAAAGGCAACTAAATGCATGACATCTATGTATCATCTTTAACTTACAACTCTCAATTACATAAAGCAAAAGAGGGGCTTTGGAACATTTGTTACTTTAGATTGATTAAATAAAAGGATTTAAAGTAAACAGATGTGCCATTGTTTGAATTTATGGTTATTCCATTTAATAACTTACCATTAGATTCCAATACTTCTGCAGTTACTCTTATTGTAAATGGAAATTCTTTAGGAACCACAGGTTTCAATGCTTTTTCTGCAAGAGCACCTAAATTGATATAATTTTAATAGACAGAGATAAATATTTTTGATAAACGACAAATTTTGAAGTAGAATTTCTGTGAATTAAAACTTAATTCTTGTCCTCCTCACCATGGCCTAGTTCCCTCCTATTCTGACCAACTATTTTCCCAATTTCATTTGTTGCATATGGCGGAAACTGAAATAACAAATATGATGCCATTAGACAAAACAGGTTAAAAAAAAAGTTTTACAACCAACAAAAACTTAGAGTGGTGTTCAAAACAAATATATCAAACACAAACATCAGGAAATCTTCCTTGCTCCTGAAGTTATTTAGTGGAGATGGCAAAGGTCTTATTGCCACCTGGAGAATGGGCGAGAATCCCATTGCCTCTTTACAGAAAGTCTCAAATTGGAAGAATCAAGAGTTCCAGTGTGGAAGTGAAGCCTGCCAAGTGCAGCAGTCAGAGGCTGGATGCTGTTTATTGTTTGGCAGTCTCATCAATGAGACGGTGGCTGCTGCTAGCACTACAATTAAGGCCGAGGATCAAGAACTGGATGGCAGGAGGGTTTGGTTGTGGGCAAGCACGTCAGCAGCAGGGTGGCTTTCAGTGAGTCACTGTCTCCAGCCTCCTGATGCTGAGTGCCATGCTCAGGCAATTGACTGCTTTCAAATGAAGGAATACCTCTAAAAGCTCAAAGAACAACATGGCAGTTTACTTTTCCAGTTTTCTAGGTGGCTGATCCTCCACCCACAGTGGGTAAATATCAGTTGTGTTTGGATTAGACTTTAAAATAATCACTAATTGCTCACTTAAGGACCTCAGTTGCCTTGGACTTTGCCACCAGATTTGCTTAGATCGGCAGAGATGTCATCAAATGGAGATGAATGTGGGAAGGTGGAGATTCTGACAGTGATTTGGGAGCGGGAAGTTAAAATTCTTACTTGTTTTATGGTTTCTGGCCTTGGTAGTGCAAGGGGTGTGCTAGGTGGAGGCAGTTCCAAACTGCAACCTGTGTTGGAAAACTGTGTGACAGACTGCAAACTTTAGGACTTCTGCAATAATCAGTACATCACTGCATTCTGAAGTCGTGGTCAATTTTAGAGAGGTGATGACAGCAAATGCTAACAGTTTGCTATCGACCACAAACAAGGTAAAGGGAATCCGCTATTTAATTCACACAGTTGGAAATCACAAACGATAAATCAGATAAGTGACAGAGATAGTGTAATTGGTGATTTTGATCTGGTATATAGACTGGGGACAATTCTTTGTACAGTCCTAGACATTAACCTAATGAGGAAAACAGAATTTCAATTTAACATCCTATTTGAAACATGCTTCTTGAAACAGTGCAGCATTTGAGAGACAGCAAGAACCACAGATGCTGGAGTCGGAGACAACGCATTTTTCTGAAGAAGGGTCCCGACCCGAAATGTCAAATTTCCTGCTCCTCTGATGCTGCCTGGCCTGCTGTGTTCCTTCAGCTCCAAACTGTGCTGTCAGCATTTGAGAGATAGCCTGGATTGTGCGCTTAATTTTCTCGAATGAGGCAGAAACAAACAAACAAACAAACAAACAAAACAATCTTCTAACAATGCTATCAATAAACCATGACTGAAAAGTGATATGAAACTTTGGGTCGACAGGAGGAATAAGTTGTGAAACTTCAAATAACTGTCAGAATTTCAAATACTACTTCACTAGTTCCTTTTTCAACAAACAACAGCTGCTTATATGAAAGGTACTTATGAAACGCAGATTTGTAAGCTTTGAAATATTTTTATTCAAAAGAAACACTTACTACAGAGATTGGGTATGGAATGGTACCACAAAGTCACTCAGTAAGTTTCAAACAAGGAATTCAGAAATGAGAGATCGTTGACCTGAAACTAACTGTCTCTGGAGAGAGAAGCTGTCTGACTCGAGAGAGAGTGTACAGTACTTTGTTTCGATTAAAGCAGACATTAGATTTGCAAAATCAATGTTTCCCTGTTACCCACTAAGATAATTTGGGAGATGCATCTCCATTTGAAATCTTTTGCTAACAAGCCTGGAGGAGAAAATGATGTGGCTATAATTTCTTTTGAGTAAACTTGTTCAAGTAGAGGTGTGTATATACTACAAACCTGCCATCAATATGAAAATTAAAAAGAAAGAATTATGCAAACAAAGAACAGAACATAAATCTATAATTACAGTTCAAGTTACAAATACTGTTTTTTTGATTCAACAAAATTAAGTGTATGTCACATCTGGAGGCTCAACAAATTATGACTAAAACAAATCAGAACTATCACTGTAATCAGAATACAGAAAAATATCACTTACCTCATAGTGCAGCATGAAATTTTTTTCCTTCACTCCACTGTACAAATAAAATTTATAATATCAGTTTGGGCAGAGCATAACATATAGCACAAAGTGAATATCATTTGATCTGAAGAGAAGGGGCAAACCTTTTCCTATCGGCTTCAGGATATAACCATCATACTCAAATTATGTTGAGAACCTGTAATGTGTGGGAACAGACTCCTGATGTGTTTTTCTACAAATTGGCCAATTACTGGTCAGATGGTAGATGTGTTGTCCAATTATGAATGATGCACAAACTCTTGAAGGTGGAGAATCAATAGGAGGCCCTCCAGCACCAATGGAGCAGGAGGTCAAGATGTATGCACTATTCCAATTGTTTCAACTTTAGAAAAAATAGCCTCAATAGCTGGGCTTCCACTGTGAAGACAGGATGGGAATCTGTATTTGCCTGCCCTAGCCTTTTGGGGTTTCAGCAGGGCACCACAGCAGCCTGGAAACCCATAAGAAAATTCCAGTTGGCCTTCAACTTTATGAGGTCAATTGGCTACTTGCCAGTTGCAGGCAGGTAAGCCCTATTACATGCTTCTACTAGTAATAACCATACTCCCACTCTGGGAAAGTCACCTATGGATGGTATAGAGTCGATAAATCAGCACACCAGCTTGCAGTACAATTTTTAATATCCATCCACCTTTGTGCCTGCCCTCATTAGGAAAGTAAATATCTGGCTGAGCCAGGCATGGGAACGAGGAGCTCTATTTCAGCAAAGAACTATGCCAGTGGGATAAGCTGCTGTCAAACAGGGCTAGTGAGAAATAACAGAAGCTAAAGATAAGAAAAAGGATGGGAGCCAAGGTTAGAGAACAAGTATGGCATAGATAATATGAAGCAAATATTTAAAATGTTATTACAACTTACTAGTCAATTGATACTATGTTTCAATATTGGTGGTCCTTGATCTGATCCTCGACTGAAAGGCCTTTCCTAAATTTAATGCTTAAAGCATCAGACTTTGAATAACGTTGGGGGGAGTGTGGAGAAAAGATGTACAAAAGGAAAAGGCAACATTGTTTTACCTTTCACTCGATCTATTTGCAAAGAGTGTTTAAAAAAGTTAAGAAACAATCCTGCCCTGCTCTCTTCATCAAAAATGTTTCGCTGAATGTTTTATTTTATACCTGGCTAAAGTGTTTTGAAATCTCTGAAGCTAACGCTGTATATTTTATACACAAACAGGAGCAATAGAATTTTTTTTTTCCAGAAATAGGAAAGCAAAACAACCAAAGATGCAATTGCAAGGCTTACCTTATAAGAGTGGTGATAAGATCTGTTTTTATACTTGATTCTATGGAATCAAAGGCTACTGTACAAAGTACCTAGAAAGAAAAGTCATGAAGATTATCTTTACAGTAGCTCAATGAAGAACTTCGAAGAAAAGAATGTTTTTTTCATTTTCTTCTTTTCTCCTATCTCACCTTCTTTGTTCCTATCCTGAAATTCTTATTGGGGTACAGGGTTCAAGAGGTGCTTTTGTTCTCTGCCAACTCACCAAAGGTAGCCCATAGTTCATGTGAAAGCTTTGACAGTTCAGTCCAGCTTTTCTACCTGAAGATGGGTCAAAGTCAATCTGGATACAATTACTTCCCACCACGTGTATTTGTCTATGCATATGGATAGCAGAAATGGTTGAATAGCCATTAATAGTATCATTTCAGGCTGACTGTTCATTCCCAACATTTGGAGCTAGTTTCAATAGGACCAATTCTTCAATGACCTCACTGATATCATAATAAAATGGGGACTTAACCTGGAAGCCTGATTAAACCACAAAAACTATCAATCAATCTAGAAGAATCCACTGACCCATCACAGTTCAAAGATGCCACCTGGAATAAAAAGTCAATTTTCTGATTAAAAATTGCATTGCTTGCACCAATTAGCCATGATGTTGATTTGACTAAATTATTAAGGCAATAAAACATTTGGCAAAATGTTAGTAAGAATATTTTGTGACAATACAACTTGAACAGTAACTATGATCTATATATGGTTTAGTTTCAATAGTTCATAACATTTACATCAAAAAAAATTCAACTTTTACACAAATTCAAAGGAACATATATAAGATAGCAATGTGGAAATAGAGTGCTCAAAAAGAAAATTCAAACTTCAGGCCAGATCATGCAAATTGTTTGGAGGAAGAGTAGACCAAATTAAAGCAAATGTTGAATAGTTGGCACGCACATATTATTGAATCTGAAACTTTATCCTTGAGAAAATTGAAGTTCATTTATTACCTGTGTCTGTCCCCTTTGAAACAGTGCAGATCCATGAAGAGGCTTATACATGTCAACTTCGCAATTTATGTTTCTAAGAGATCTCAAGTCTCTACCATCACATCTGTAACAATAATGGAAGGTGCTAACTTTTAGAGATTTAAACAATATTTCAAGATCAAAATACATTTATTTTCTAAAGCCATTATAAATCAGTTATTTATATTTTTTCTAATTATACTCAATAACATACACTTATTTCTAAATTTGAAGAACCTAGTAAGGAACGTTCCTGGCTCCACAAACTCAGCATGTAAGAAATTGCCCTGAACAGTCAGATTTTTGTTCCCGAGGTGAGATGGGTGGAGGGTGGGGGTTGTTGTTACTAGGAGGTGGGCCCAGTGTCCCTAAAATTAATTGCAGACAGACACAATCACTGCGAGATACAGAGGCTGAATGTAGGAAAAGCCCTTCTCAGTGCTCTAGCCCTCATCACTCACATCCCTTCACCCACCCACCCTGTGCCCTATCTGTGACAAACCATGCTGTCTGATATGCACGGCCCAGTCCAATGGCTTCTCATACCCTCCATGCTAATCAATTCTCCTCCATCTCCCTTTGCCTCTACATCCCCCTGCCATGCCATCTCAACCGGTATCCACTGTGGGCAGATCTCAGGATTTATATTGAAATGTAATAAGATAAGGTTCCAGCATCTATTTAATAATTCACTATGTTAAAACAAAAACTCATTAATAAAACCAATTCATGATATTTAACTTCCTTGATCCATTTAAGCCATTATAGAAACAAGCAGCTATATTCATTGTCACATTTTGAAGACATTATATTAAGCACCTGGAGCTGTCAATCAAACTATGAACTGGGGGTATGGGGGGACATGTTCAATCCACCTGCTGCATGAAATGTGTATCACAATATCTCTGAATAGATTAATTATAAAATATTGACCCACATTACTAAAGAAATCTGCAGACATCACATCTTTTCCTTATAGGTCTAAAGTGAATGATTTAGGTTTTGAACATCCCACTGGCAGAATCTGACTGAAAAAGCATTTAACATGGGAAGCTACCTATCTCCAAAGTACAACCAACCCCTAGCATAAACGGTGGGTGCTGTGTTCAGAGATGGGACCTCTGGATTCATGCACCAAGTGCAATTTTGGCTAAGCCAGGGGCCGCCTTCATTCTTACAAAAATTCAGGTCTTAAGTTCAGAGAATTACTTTGATATCTTACGTAATGTGTATGTACACAATTAGTTTTGATAAAGTCAATGAAAAGGAATTGAGAGTGGGTGTGGCATATAGTACAATCCGTACTTTAAACTATGGAATGCGGGTCAAAATTCAGTTCAGATAAAACCATTATGTATGGTCTTGTGTTACAAATTCCTTCTTCCAAACACGTTTTGTTCAGAGCCTCACCTTTATCAGCATCAGACAGACTGAGCAGTATTAAAAACAGAAACTCACATTGTGGTGCCAGAAGCCACAAGTCTTGTGTATTAACTTATTGAAAATCAATTAAGTTAACAAATTTTAAACGTTTTCAGTAAATCTAACAACATTCTCAATTAATGAGTCCAGAATCAGAAAAAAATAAATTTACCAGTAATCAAACATGCCACAAACAGAAAAACAGGCAATGTATTATTTCACCAGGTTAACACAATTTTCATAACAAGGGACATGAAAAATACACTTTATATTGGGGTCAGTAGAATTCACTGGCAACACATTAGTCTTTAAGTAGACTGCATTGCTCGTATCACATGAACTGTAGACTCATTTTCAAGTCATTACCAGTTATATGACTTAACATTGCAATACCTATAAATTGAAATATGCCATACTTTAACCAGTGCAAACACCTTGGTTCCATTAAAGTGCACATTTGGCAATTGTAAGTTTCAGGAAGCCCCAAATTAATGCTACAGTCTGGGCAAACGAACGATCCTTTTGTTTAAATAACCTTTGAGAAAAAACTATGCAGGAATACAGCATTTTAACCTCCATAGAAATCTGTTCCTTTGAACGTAAAAGTTCAGTAAATAGCCAACAATTGAAACCAAACTGAAGAAATTTCTTACCTTACATATTCATTCATAACAATATTTCGAAAAACGTCTTTAGAAACTACATTAAATGCTTCCATTATTTCAAATGGTTCAGCTTCAGAAAATTTATCTAGAAGTGAAAATTAAACAAAATATTGCTTTTTCAGATATAGGGTCACATTATACATCTAGTTAAGAAGGGCACTTCTTAAGGAGGGCAGAAGAGGAAAATCAGGTAATTACAGACCAGTTAGCTTGACATCTGTGGTGAGGAAATTGCTACACAGTCTATAATCAAAGATGGAGTAATTGAACACCATGAAAAATTTCACTTTATCTGGGAAAGTCAGCATGGATTCATGCCTGAAAAACCTCACTGAATCTTTTGAGGAAATGACAAAGGCAGTGGACAGGAAATTGTCTATGGATGTTGTTTATATGCACTTCCAGAAGGCATTTGATAAAGTGCCACATATGAGACTGTTAACTAAGGTAGAAGCCCACAGAATTGAGGGCAAGTTACTGATGTGGCTGAGAAATTGGTTGAGTTGCAGGCGATATAATGTAGGGAAATGGTTAGGTACTCAAAATTGGCAGGATGTGACTGGTGGTGTCCTACAAGATCAGTGTCAGGGCCTTAATTATTCACTATTTATTAATGACTTGGATAATGGCATAGAAAGTCATGTATTCAAATTTGCTGATGACAAAGTTAGGCAGCATTGTAGACAACGTAGATGACAGCATAAAATTACAAAGGCATATTATAGACTAAGGAATGGGTAAATCTATGGCAGATGGAGATAAACGTTAGCAAGTGTGAGGTTATCCATTTTGGACAGAAAAAGGATAGATCAGGGTATTTTCTTGATGGCATGAAGTTAAATACTGTGAATATCCAAAGAACCTTGGGGGTTCAAATGCAGAGATTTTAAAATGTCACAAACAGGTATAGAAAATAATCAAGACAGCTAATGGAATGCTGGCCATTATATCTCGAGGACTGGAGTACAAAGATGCAAAAGTTATACTGCAGCAATTTAAAACCCTGTTTGACTCCACTCGGCGCACCATGAGCATACCTGGGCACCACACCTTACGAAGAATATACTGGCTTTGGGGGACGTACAACAAAGGTTTACAAGATTGATACCTGAACTTCAGTGGTTAAGAGGAGAGACAAAATAAGTTAGGGCTATTTTCTGTAGAATTTCAAAAGTCAAGGGTTGATCTGATTGAAGTCTTTAAAGATATTAACAGAAAAAGACAGGGTAGATAAACTGTTTCTATTGGTTGGGGATTCTAGAACTCGGGGGCATAGCGTCAGAATTGTGGTCAGAAAATTCAGGGGAGATGTTAGGAAACACTTCTACACACAGTGTGGTAAACATTTGGAACGCTCTTCCACAAATGGTAGTCGATGCTGTGTCAGTTGTTAGATTTAAAATTAAGATACCAATTTTCAAAGGAACATTAATGCAATGTTCCACTGGGTTAATATAACAATACAAGGCCACCCAAGGCCACATATTATGCTGGATCACATGCCACAGGTGAGTGTCAGCCAAGGGAAATTGCAGGGAATCCCCCTTCCTAATGTTAATCTCTTGATTAGGCACGGATGGCTTTTGACTGAGGATCTCTCTTTATCTACCCGCAAATTTTTCCCCCTCTCCTGGACATAGTAAACCCTCAACCATCATTGGATTAATACTGTTTGCAGCAGGATAAAGCTCTTAAGTGACTATTAGTTACCCACCTAAGGGCCTTAATTACCAGCAGGGTGGAAACGGCATCCACAAGCAATCTGTCTTGGATTTATTCAGGGTGGAGGCTGCCAGGCAGCAACACTGGGGTCCCTACCACCACAAAGCGCACCATAGTGCAAGGCAATAAATTCTGTCCTGTCAAGTTATTTCAAATTGTAGAACCAGCAGACATATCCTCTATTCCAAAGGTGTTAAGTTCAAAACTAATCCAAGGAAGCAACTTTCCGGTAAGCAAGTAACTAAATTATGGAATAGATACATTCAAATGCCAATCAGATTTCTTCAGAAAATAACATTTTGGGTCTATCAGCAATCCAACACATGGCGCACGGCAAGCATAGCATAGCATAGCATAGCATAGCATTGTGGAAGGAACAGGTGACTCTGGACCCATGATATCCAAAACTGTTCACCACTGAGCTTACTTCAAATTTGTTCTTGGGGTATGGACATCAATGGCACGCCATCATTTATTGTATATTCCTAATTTCCCTCAAGTAGGTGGTGGTGATCCAACTCCAATTGAGTAGCTTGTTAGGCTATTGCAGAGGGCAGTTAGGGGTCAACCACATTGATCAGGAGTCTCATGTAATGGCAAGGATGGCAAACGTACTCCTTAACAGACAGCAGTGAACAAGATGGAATTTTCTGACAATCTGATAGATTCAAACTCATTATTGATACGACTCAGATCATATATTTGGAATAAAATCTATGGATATAATTGAACCTAAATTCTCCTAGTTGCCGAGTTAGGATTTAAACGCACCTCTCTAGAATATTCTCAAGTCTTTTGATTACTAGTACGGTCACCTGTCTCTTGTTCTCACATCCTCATATCCGGGTCTGTTTTACATATAAGTTTACATAACATGATTGCTACAATTGGTGAATACTTCTTTGCCACATTATACACTATGTGTGGTAGTCTACTCAGAACGGTAGATGAACTTGATGGACCGGGCCATTTTTCATTCAGCAAGTCCTCTGCCTCTTCTTTATTTCAATACTAATGTTGAATTAACTCTTACAATTAGAATACCATGCAGCTTTTAGGTGTGAATTAATCTAAACATTGATACACATGAATCACATGGCCTGCAGTTAACTTCTTGAGAGAGAATGGTTCCATTAATTTGAATAGATATTTCAATGATCTCAGCATTGAGTCCTTGGAAGATTTTAGTTAGAACATTGTATCACAGTTCCTTTTCTAATATGCTAAATTGTGATCAATAAAGCCTACAATTTATAGATCACAAGCATAGAGAATTTAGCTATATAATAAATATATGCAAATCATACCTCTTAACTGTTCCTCTGTCTCAAGTCTGATTTTATTAATGGCGTCATCTCTTGAAACCTTAAATGAAAAATAATTCCGAATCATTTTAATTTAAAAAGCCCAAATTAGATTGCTATAAATTACCCTAATCATGAAAAGTGACTTACTTTGTCATGAGTGAAATCTGAAAATACACCACAGACCTTCTCAGAAGCAAGTCTGAAAAACAAAAGCAAATTATTTTAACATTTCATTGGAGACTTGTATATGTCAATTAAAAAAACATGAGGTATGCACCTAGTTAGCAACACTAAGAGAATTCCCCTCCCCCTTCTCTGAACTCCCCCCATATACTTTACTATCTAAGTAAAGAGTTAAGAACACTTTAGAAATATTAAGCATTCAAACCAGAGTACTTTATGAAAATACTGATTGCAATGGTGGGGTTGTGGTGGTGAACTATTGGGTCAGTTCTATATTTGAAATGGCCATTGCTTGAGGAATTGGCAATAACCTAAGACCCACTAAAGAGATTCATTTTATACATATGATCTTTTTAAAAAGGAAATATTTTAAATTTTAGATAAGCCAAACTCAAGCTTTTTGGCATTAATGGACATTACATTCATCCACGAACGTCAAAAATAAACTTTTGCGAATATGAACAAAAACTCAGGTTATCTTCATTGTACTATATTACAGTCCTACATTACAAACTTTATAGCCGTGCCAGGAGGGCTGCACAAATTCAACTAATGAACATTTACGTATAGAACCAGTATTTATGGACATAGAAGGAAGATTCATGAACAACATTTATGGGGAGGAGGCAAAAGAAAATACTATAGTTTCTAATCAACATTTTGGATTGGAATAACTTTTCATTGTTGGTATATTTTTAGTTAAAAGCAATTCAGATGTAAAAGAAATTTCCCTTATGTTTTCAAAATTGAAATATAATTTACATCATTCTTGCACAAACAGTAAGGGCAGGTAACAAAGGGACTAGCAATACATATGGGAGACAGATTCACAGCAGTTATCAACTATGTCACTTCTTGATTACTCTCTCACTCCCTCTTGGATCTCTAAGTCATGAACAATGGTCTGTTATTATACTTATTTCGTCAACTGCTAGGTGTTTTGAGTGACAGGTGCATAACTCTGCCCCTTTTGTTGCTTCTACATTCAGAAGAGCACTGATTTTGAAAACATCTTTTAGGTGGATTTCAAAACATAAAAATAGTAGCATGCAAGAAACATATGGATACCAACAGGTTGGGTTAACAGAGTCTAATCCAAGAAAGTGACTGTGCAGGTTATTCTGTTTGCACCCAGATCTCTGTATTGCTGAGATCCTACAAACATATTATTTATAAATACACAGTATCGTCAGATGCCGGTTGGAAGGCTTCTTTGCTCGTAAACTATCATGTGTTAAAGCAGTATATGAACATCCCTCCTTTCCAAATTAAAGTGTTTGGTCAGTACTTTGAACCTCTGGTGAGCAATATTGGGAGATTTCTGGCCACCAAGCCGTGATACAGTGATTTGCAACAACATCATGGGATTTGACTCAAGCGCGTACATTCACTCCTCTAAACAAGTTCTCCTGAAAACAGGAAAGAAGTGCTCTAGAAAAGTAAAAAAAAACAATTTTATAAAAGATTGACAAATATTAAAATGCAAGTTTTAAAAATGAAAAAAACCATACACATTTGCATGCCATTTTCAAGCTCTCAATTACTTGAGTCATGAAAAAATGTAACACTGTATAGGATTTCATCTTCTGCAACTATTTTACACTTAACAGTTCTTAGTAGTATATGGAGCCTTAGGTTAGTCACCCAGCAGTGATGGTCACAGCATCCCTTAATTGTGTGGAAGACCCTTATGACTTCTTTCTGCAACCCTGTGGATACAGTTCATCATATTCATGAAGATTTCCAATTCTCACCAATCAAGAATTCCACACTTACTGCCTTGCATATTCCACTATTTCTGCAGGAGGAGCAAATATCTTTTGAGGTGTCCTTTTGGGATTTCCGTGTTCTTTAGCTAGCTGTTGAATGGCCAATATGATTTGTTGTGTGTGTTTGACACCCATTTTGACAGCGTGACAGAAATCCTGTTGCAACACATTCTCTGCTGCTGCATCCATCATGACTAGTAAAGGAAAAAAAATGCAACTTCAACTGATTTACTTATGGATTAAATAAGGTCATAATGACTATGTATGAAATACCTTTAGTACTGCTTGTTTTCAAAATTCTTTGAAGTATTGAACATTATTTATTGCCAGTATATAAGAAAGTAAAATGGGACTGAAATTAAGTTGAGCAGTCAAAAACAAACAAATTAAATCTCTGCCATATAGCAATGAAAATGTTTTGTTAAGTTGCTGCTGGATTTAAAGCAAAAATGAATAATTATATTATAACATTATCCATTGCCAATGTGCCCCAAAATATTGTTCCTGCATGAAGAACTCTAAACCATGACAGGGATGATATATACAGTAAGGAGGCATACTGCACAACTACAAACTTGTTTTAGGTTTATTTATGGTTCTATGCCACTATGTATCCTTCTGAAAATGACCGAAGAGAGAGAACATAAGTTTCTAGCCCCCTATTAATGAGGAAATTCAGTCAAGGCTACGAGCTGCCTTTCCCACTGATTTTTCTCATTAGAATCACCCCGAAAAATGTGGGAGAGATCTGAAATTTTTCATGCACAATAACATGGCAATGAACTTCTGCATGCTCTATAGCACGACGTTTGTGTGTAAATGCTCTGCACTGATTAGCACCAATTTTAAGCTGCATTAATATTATAATATGGCCGAGCAACTTTTCTTGCGTATTATACTTGCGATTGAAATCTTTCCTGGCTTAATATGTGTAACTTTAGAAACAAACAAACTGATACATAAACATTAAATAATTGGACGGTGATATATTTTACAGTTTTAAAAAAAATTAAATACCATGAAATGAGTTACACATCCCTGATAAAGCTTTAGGACTTTCAAAAATCAAAGTAGTAAATACTGAAACAGCTAGTAAATCTGAACGGGTGTAAATATTTTACTGCATAAACTATATTTTTTTTTAAAAATCAGCAGGGAACAGGTGACTAGAGAAGATCAAATCCTTACCAACTCGGTTCTGAGGTCCACCAGCCAGTATCATGTTTAAAGTACTTAAAGCCATCTCTTTTCGAGTTGGGTTAATTACAACTTCTCCATCTACAAGGCCAACCCTTACAGCACCTGAAAGAGGCAATCCAGAATACAGTCACTAATAACCTCTGTTGTTAGGCATAAGCAATATGAGCACTGATGACATTGTATTGATGAAAAATATAAGCCAGTAAATATTTCAGAGAACACATACTGGTTTGCAGCCACAGTGACAGTTTTCTAACTGGTGGTCGGCACTGCTGCCTCACAGCGCCAGGATCCTGGGTTCAATTCCACTCTCGGGCAACTGTCTGAGTGGAGTTTGCAGGTTCTCTCCGTGAGTTTCCTCTGGATGCTCCGGTTTCCTCCCATAGTCCAAAGATGTGCAGGTTAGGTGGATCGGCCATGCTAAATAGCCCATAACGTCCAGGGAGGTGTAGATTAGGTGGCTTAGCTGTGGGACGTGCAGGGATAGGGCTGGGGGTGGGGGGGGGGGGGGGGGGTGTGGGGGGGGTAAGTCTGGGTTGGATGCTCTTCGGAGAGTTGGTGTGGACTTGTTGGACTGAGTGGCCTGTCTCCAAACTGTACGGTTTCTATGATATTCAGTGCCTTTCAAAATAAAAGTCTTCCCCATTTTGACAAAGACTCCTGTAAGTTGGAAGGAATGTTTGATCTCTTCAGGCATGTTGTTTCGAGGACATCCCTAAGTGCATCTACTGTACTTCTGTGAATCTCTAGCTATTACTGAATTTGAAGTAGAGGAGTTGCTTCAGATGTGTGTACAAATGCCATGCCCCGCTCAGTGGACTTGGTTTTAAGTGATATTACAACTGCCATGCTCAACATGCTTGCATGGGTGGGGATGCTGCTGTTGGACTACTTTTTCCGTCACTGGATTTAGAGAATATTATGAAGACACCAGTGGTGACATTTCTATAGCAGTTTTAAGTGCTTGCAGTGAGCTGTTCAGTCCCCTGAAACATATAGAAGCATGGGGGAATCACTGCTGTCTGCTAAACTATGGCCTTTGTCTTGATCTTGAGACCTTGGTCATCAAGTTCTCTTTCTCAGTCAGCTAAAGGTTGAACTGGCTCAGGGAGCAATCAAGATAGAGAGCCTACTTTTTAAAACTTCCTCCCCATCTCCTGAAAATCTGACAGTAGGACCCCAATACACACTTGTTTTACATCATTCGTATCAATGTAAACAAGTAGGGGAATCAAGAGTTATGGGAAAAGGACAAAAAAAGGTGGAAGCGAGAAGGGTCAGATCCACCATGATCCTATCGCATGGGAGAGAAGGCTCGAGGGGCCGAGAGGCCTACTAACTTCTGGTTCACCCCGCCCCTGTCCCTCACCACAAAATATTCTGTGCTTTTTCTGTGATATTCTTTACCACCACCCGGGAGGCAACGCTTCTTAGATAACCAGGTGTAGAGCTGGGTTTGTTATCTCAGATTCTCCAGCATCTGCAGTTCCTACTATCTCAGGCAACACTTCTTGTTGGATTTATGATGATAGCTACAAACATGTCCTTCAGCACCCCCTAACCATGGAATCTCCTACACAGTTTACTGCTCTCCTCATGCAGCTCCTTGCCCATAAATGACATGATCTGGATGACACTCCTTCAAAGTGTTACCATTCCCAGCAGCCTCAGAAGCTAAATACTTGTCTGAAACAGCCACCACCCCCAAAATACCCGCACTTCCTAATCTTCTGGATTGTTGATTTACTGGCCTGAACTCTCTGCCGGTGGGATGACGATCACTTCCAATGTATAATCCAGGAAAATATCATCCTCTCCGATGGTCTGTAGTGATTCTAGCTGTCCCTCAAGCTTGAGGCCTCCCAAGACATATGAAATGTTCACAGGTCCCTACAGGATGCAAGAGTTGCAAGCAAGAGGTCTCAGCTGTCTACCCATAATCAAAGAACTAACATCTGTTTCATTTCTGAAGAAGGGTCTAGACCCAAAACGTCAGCTTTCCTACTCCTCTGATGCTGCTTGGCCTGCTGTGTTCATCCAGCTCTACACCTTGTAATCTCAGATTCTCCAGCATTGGCAGTTCCTACTATCTCTCTAATTTACATCTGTTCCTGCTTTCAAACTCTAGTTAATACTTTGTATAAACTATCGACTCTACATAATGCTTTTAGCGCCTGCTCCCTTTGTAAGGAGGCCATTCATTTATTATTTCCTCACTATTTTAGTTTCATTAGTTGAGAATATGCATAAATAACCTGCTTCTAGATACTGCTAACACTGCATTCAATTGGCAATTAGATTTTTTTTTAGACGACATCTTTCCCCCCCAGTTTGGGAAATTTACAAATCTTTCTTTCCAAGTGGTTGGTGATGAGACATCAAACTTACTTTATGGTATTTGTAAATATCACGTAGCATCTTAACAGCTAATAGCAGGGTGCGCATTGCCATCGATTCAACATTTCAAATTAAGAACACAGGCTGACTTCAGAAGTCCTGGCTTTAAAGATTACCCACCTATAGGGCCATTCCATGGTATGTCAGACAATGCCAAGGCTGCAGAGGCTGTCAAAATAGAATGGAAAAGTTTGAGCATGGAAACTCTGGTATGTATGAAAATATAGTAACACAAGTGATCACAATCAAAAACACTTATTGGATACATTAAAATAAATCAACAAATCACATTTCAGAGTTTTCATATAGTCGCTGTAAACCATAATGGTGAGTGCTTAAAACTGCCACACTTTGCCTAACTGAACTTGGAAAAGCAGTGCAACAACAACTTTTCCCTCAAAACCTAAGCTACAACTTTTCTGATGAAGGGTCTAGGCCCGAAACGTCAGCCTCTCTGCTCCTACGGTGCTGCTTGGCCTGCTGTGTTCATCCAGCCCTGCACCTTGTTGTCTACAACTACAGTGCTAACTTTAGGCTTTAACTGTAGAAACTTGAAGTGAAAAGTTTTAGAAAGAGTGGTAGAGAATTTTTACATTGAAGACAATTGATAATTTCAGCACAACTTACACCGGTCCTAAAGAAAAGTGCATCTCTCCCACCAACCTTGATTTTCAGCTTAAATTCATTTGCACATCTGCTGGTGGTAGGTCTGACATGAATTTGTGCAATTCAGTTGGTTTCTAAACAGCAATTTGAAAATAATTTTCGGCTTTGAAAACTTTCTGCATTATAGTTGAATGTGATAATCTAGTAACGTTTAAATAATTCCACTGAAAATAAGCTTATCATAAAAACTAAGCATTTTAAATTGTAGCATCATTTAGCTAACTCAATATTAAAATAATTAAAGTGATTCTTAAAAAAATGAAACTACTTTTTAGTTATCTTCAAGTAAAGCTGAGTTAAATTCAATCTGGTCTTGAATTTTGTGATTATTTTGGGTTGCGGCAATATTCAGCAAATTGTGATAACAAAAAAAACCCGAGGCCAGTGTGTATTGTTGCAACTTTAAAGCAGATTGATTTGTGTGACTTCTCCATCAGATATTAGAACCAACACTAAAATTCAAGATATAAAACTCTAATGGTATATGCTCAGACAGATTCTTAATGGAATCACACTGGCTATGCTGGGGTGGAGGAGAGCGAGTGGTGGAAATCAGTAGCCAAGTTACCGGTTATCAAATGGTTGTTGCATCAGTACAAAAAAAAAAACAGAAAATCTGCTTATCTTCATTTCTTAAAATATTAAAGATGCTTCCTCCACCTCCCATAAAAGGATCAAAACTAAAACTTTTTACCTCCCTCAGCCTTTCCCGCTTCCTACAACTTTTGGGTGGTATCCCTTAATGACTTCTTCCTGCGTTACCTCATCTTCTCTTTTACATCTTGGTAGTATCCTGCACTGTGACCTCGGCCCTTTATCTAGATGATTTATTAATATAAATAAAAAAGGACAGTAAATGGTGGGAAAACAATTAAATAATTAAAAAAAAAACTGAGTTAATTAATACAATTAATTATACCTTTTTTTCTACTATGGGACCAGGATGAATTCCCTTTAAAATATACAAGAATGCCATGTCAGCTTCACAGCATAGAAACAAATTGCTTTGACCAACAGATCTGTGGCTAGTGTTTATGCGCTACACAAGTCTCCTTTGACTTTATTTTGTCACACCCTAATATACTTCTATGCTTCTGTTCCTCATGCTTCATGCACTTAACTAGTTTCCACTTAAATGCATCCAAGCTCTTCACCTCAATCACTCCATGTAGTAGCAAGTTTGATATTCTCACCATTATACCAATCTCTACCAAGGTCTTAGTGTTTACAAGTTCTCAGCACAAAGTTTGATATATGTTAAAACTGCTTTGCGGATTGCAACATTTCGTTTCAATTTTGATAGACATTGACAAAGGAGATTTTAAAGGAAACGCCTTCAAACACTTATCTGCAGTATCAGCAATGCATAAATGGTGGTAAATTCCTATAAGCTAAGGTTGGCTTTACCAGAATAGTGTTCTGGCCCCAAGACTCACTCCATTTCTGCAGTAAAAAGACCTGAAGTCTGAAGAACTCCTGTTACTTTCCCCTCACCACTTGTTGCAATTGCTGCAACCGTAACAGTTGCCTTTAACCAGTAAGTAAGAGACTTTGCGGTTAGTGTACCAACCACCTTGTACCTCCTGTGAAGAAGTAAAAGAACCTGGAGAAGGGAGACCGAAGAACAGAAAATCTCAGCAGGACAGAAGGAAGATCCCAATGAATCCTGTGGATATAGGTTAATGTATTGCCTTTCCAAGGTTTTTTATCATCCACCCATAGAACCAATTTTTTTTAGTTTATCTAGGTCTGTCTGTATCTGTATCTAGGAGTTTAAAAGGGTTTACAGTTTTAGCTAGTAGATCCATATGTTGATAGTTCTTAGCTATATACTTTGTAATAAGTAGCAATTCTTGTTAAGTACAGGAATGTGATCAGTGCCTTCTGTCAGCTTGATTCTTACAGACACTTAAATTAGAGGCGTTGTATGCCTTAATTAAATCATTAAGTTTCGTGGTAACCCCAGGAGTAGTGGGGCTTGAAATTCAGCACACTTTCCTAAGCGATCCGCAACAATAATAAAAGTAACTAAATACGTGTGCAGAGTTGAGGCAATTCTGGCTCCCCTCAACACCAGGTTGAATTTGACAGAAATTGGCACCAAGGAGTCTTAACAAAACTGAAGTCAATGGAGATTCCACTCCTATTTACATTCATGGCCAATGGAAGATGGCCATAACAGTAGGAAACCAGGTCTCACAAGTGGCCAGAAGCTCTACTGCACCAGTCACTATCAATACTATGTCTGGAAGTGCAGAGTACAGATTGGATGCTCCACAACAGTTCTTTAACATTATGAGAACTCAGCTTCATCTCTATCTACTAGACACAGGTTAGGATTGTGATGGAATGCTAGTCACTTCACAGAATAGGTAGAGCTACAGTAACAAAGCTCTGAGAACAAACAGAGAGCACTTTAGGCGATCAGTGTGTCTGTCACTAGCCTTAGTCCACCACTGGTACACTATGATTAAAGGATGCACAGTAACACTTCAATAGCATATTCCATCTCAGAAACATCACCACCAAGAAGGAAAATATAATTTCATTGGAGGCAGTTCAGAGAAGGCTCACAAGGGTGGTCCCAGTATGGAGGGTTTGTCTAATGAGCAAAAGCGAAACTGGTTGGGACTCTACAAACTGGAGTTTAGAAGGAGAGGTGATTTCATTGAAACATAGGATTTTTAAGCGGCTTTGTAAATGTTGACAGTGTAAATGTTGAGAGAATATTACCCCCCCATAAGAGAATCTAAGACCAGTGGGCATAGTTTCAGAATAAAGGGCGCCAATTTAAGACCGAGATCAGGAAGAATTTCTTTTCTCAGAGAGCGAGAGCTATGGGGACAGAACCCTTTTGAATATTTAAGGTTGACATAGATTGGTTCATGATTAATAGGGGAAATCAAGGGTTATAGGGAAAGGGCTACAAAGCAGATGTGAGAAATGTCGGATCAGTCATGATCATATTGAATGGCAGAGCAGGCTCAAGGTGCAAAATCTACTCCTATTTCTTATGGTTTTGTGGAGAAAACTAGCGTTATAGGAACATCACCTCCAAGTCACACACAATTTTGACTTGGGAGATTCACTACTACCCTTTCACCAAAATAGGGTCAAAATTCTGGAAATCCTTTCTCAATAACATCATGGTCCATCCCCATGGTAATCAATAACAATTCAAAGTAACTATTCCAAGGTATGTTGTTACTTACCTCCATTTATTGCAAGTACATCAGGGTCATTGACACCATCCACTGCGATGAGATTACAAACAATCTTAAACAAAAGAAAGAATCATACCTTCAGTCTAAAACCTGACTACAAATATTTCTGCAAACAAATGTGGCATGTTTTAATCATCAATAACTGGCAATTCCAAAGAGGCTGCAAAGGGGGAGAAGATGAAATATGACAGTAAGCTAGCTACTAATGCAAAAGATGACTGCAAGAGATTTCTTAGATATATAAAAAGCTAGAGAGAGGCTTGAGAAGACACTGGATAACTGGAAAACAAGGCTGGAGAAGTAGAAACAGGGAACACAAAAAAAAAACTGGCAGAGGAACTGAATAGATACTTCGCATTAGTACGCATTGCGGAAGACACGAGCAGCGTACCACAACTTCAAGACAGCCACGGTCAGAGGTGAGTATAGTGGCCACCACTAAGGAGAAAGTGATGGGGAAGCTGAAAGGACTGAACAACATAAATCACCCAGATGGACTACACCCCAGAGTTTTGAAAGAGATAGATGAAAAGATTGTGGAGGCATTGGTGGTCACCCTTCAAGAATCACTGGATTCAAGGAGGTTGCCAGAGGACTGCAAAATGATTGACATACCACCCGGTTAAGAAGGGAGGGAGACAGAAGACAAGGAAGGATTAGCCGGTTAACCTGACCTCAGTCATTGGTAAGATTTTAGAGTCCATTATTAGAGATGAGTACTTGGAAGTGCATGGTAAAACAGGGCTGAGCCAGCATGGCTTTACCAAGGGGTGGTTATTTCTGATAAATCTATTAGAATTTTTTGAGGAGGCAATGAGCAAGTTAAAAAAAGGAGAGCCAGTGGACGTGACCTATTTGGATTTCCAGAAGGTGCTGCACAAGAGGCTGCTAAATATGACAAGGGCCCATGGTGTTAGGGGAAAGGAACTAGCATGGATAGAGATTTAGCTGACTAGCAGAAGCCAGAGTGTTGAGATAAAGGAGTCTTTTTCAGGATGGCAGCTGGTGATTAGTGGAGTCCCAAGGGGGTCCGTATTAGGGCCAGAACCACGTTGTGACAATCTGTATGAAGGAACTAGGGGCATTGTTGCTAAGTTTGCAGAGGACACAAAGATAGGTGGAGGACCAGGTAGTGTTGAAGTAGTACAAAGGCTGCAGAAGGACTTGTGACAGACTGAGAAAGTGGGCTATGAAGTGGCAGATGGAATACAATTTGGGAAAGTGTGAGGTCACGCACTTTGGTAGTAAGAATAGAGGATAGACTATTTTCTAAATGGGGAAAGGCTTCAGAAATCCAAAGTACAAAGGGACTTGGGAGTCCTAGTTCAGGATTCTCTTAAGGTTAACATGCAGGTTCAGTTGGCAGTTAGGAAGGCAAATGGAATGTTAGTATTCATTTCAAGAGGGCAAGAATACAAAAGCAGAGATGTACTGCTGAGGCTGTATAAGGTTCTGGTCAGACTGCATTTGGAATATTGAAAGTTTTGGGTCCTGTATCTAAGGAATGATATGCTGGCTTTGGAGGAAGTTTGACTTGAAGGGCTTGTCATATGAGGACTTGTTGAGGACTCTGGGTCTACACTCAGAGTTTTGAAGGATGAGGTGGGATCTGGCAAACTTACAGAATACCGAGAGGCCTGCACGGAGTGGACGTGAAGATGTTTCTTCAGTTCGAGAGACTAGGAACCAAGGACACAGTCTCAGAGTGAAGGGGCAACCCTTTAGAACTGAGAGGAGGAGAAATTTCTTCAGCCAGAGGGCAGTGGATCTGTGGAACATATTGCCTAAGAAGACAGGTTCTTGTTGATAAGGGGATCAAGGGTTACAGAGATAAGGCAAGACAAGGGGTTGAGAATCATAACAGCCATGACTGAATGGCGAAGCAAACTCAATGGGTTAAATGGCCTAATTCTGCTCCTATATCTTATGGAATACATACTTTCAGAAATACTTGAAAAGTTCTTAGATATTCAAATACATCATTAATGTGACGCTAATAGCCATGTTAAAAATAACTACATTACAAATAATTAAGCGATAAATTGTGATAATTTTGAATAGTCAATTATACAAACAAAGAACAAGAAACAATTTTGAAACAATAAAGCAACGTCTGTAACTACAGGAGCTGCACATACAATTATGCAGCTGCTATAAAGTTTCGCTGACAGTAATGAATGTGTTTCAGTCACTGTTTTAAAATGATATAATTTTCTCTAATAGCATTTACATCCTGGTTAAATATAGATATTTCAACTAAAGTATATAGGCAAAATTGATAATTTGGCAAATGTGTTCAAAGTACGTTTTCCCAAAAATGTCTCAAATTGTTAATTTTATCCATTACTTACCTGCGTGTCATAAAAATAGCCTGAAGGAAATAGTGGTCTGATTGAACGGTCTGAAGAAGCAACAGAAAACAAATAATTTACAATGCTGAACTCATTTCCAATTACAAAAGCCTTGGAAAATAATCCTACATTTTCCTCATGTGCCTGCCTTTCCATCTGTCATGGTTTACCTTCTGAAGAAGGGTGACTGGATTTAAAAGGTGAACTCTGTTTTTCCTCCATAGATGCTACCAGATATGCTGAGTTTCTCTGTTTTGGTATGGTTTTCCTTCAATTGGACAAATGGGGAAGATAGTCTGAACTGGGGCAAAGACTTCATTATTTGTGGTATTAAGTGCTGCTCTGCATTTGCTGTTCAGAGGCACCTTTCAACTGCTTTCTATGCTTACCACTTATGTTTTCCTCTCAAAATACAAACTAGGAACGAAAATGCTAATGCACGGAGGGCAACTAACTGATTGCTGGCTAAAAGTGATAATTCTCTTGGCGTCAATGAGTTCACTGGCAGAGGTAATTATCCATCAAACCCAGCATTTTTATAATTCAATCTAAACACTTTTGACAAGTTCCATAAAATGCATAGACCACATCTGAGCAAAACAATATCATGTTACATTTTAAAATATTTTTACTTTTAAAGCTCCTGTACTTATTGGAAATGTAAACAATTCAGAAAATACTTTCCCAGAAAGTATTCATCCTTACTGTCAAGGGATGGAAAAATATAAAATTGCTGCTGCATGTATCACAAGGTATTTGCAGAAATGGATTTGCAAAGAAAAATTGCTGCAATAAGCCTATTCTGCATTAGATGATCTTACCAATTATTCTGCTAGTTAAAATCTCATTATCTGTGTAGCCCATTTCTCTACGTAAATAGGTTGTTGGTATTCTTCCAGCAGCAGCAGCTTTCTGACGGTAATCGACCTATTACAAAAAGTCTGTTAGTCTCCAGCAGATTCTACAAGATCAACCAGATACTAAATGTTAAGAAAAACTTACCACCAATGGCATAAACTGAGATGCAGTAGGCTTTGTTTTGCTGACAGCTGTAACCATCACTGATGTCTCTCCTAACTTCATGATGAGAAAACTGAAATTAGCAATTTATAATTCAAAAGGCTTTTTCCAAATTATCAACGCAAACAAATATTCACATATTTCACTAATTTACGTTTTTCTCACAATTTTATTGCCAATCATTTACAATTACTTGTCATTTAATGCTCTGTACTTCAAAATGGCTATTCCTTATGATTACACAGCTGAGTTCACAATTGGGCAAGCTGATACAATACCATTCATCACTCAGCTCAGCAGAGTGTTTTAATGAAATCCATTTCCAGCACAGCTAGGATGTAACCTTTAGGCTGCACGCAGATCCAAGGATGCTCCAATTGACTGTATATTTCATTCTGCCAGCAATAGACAGGGGCTGAATGCAAGGTTTTTGATAGGTCACTGAGGACACTTTGAGGGGTCACTGAAGAGAAGTTCAAAAGTTACACAGTTAGTAGGAGAAGGATAAAGATGTAGACTCCATATTAGAAGTTCTACAGTTAGTTGTACTGCTGGGAAAGCAGCTGAACTACAAAGCTCCCACGTAGGGGGGGAACTGGCTTAAGAGTCAAGAACAGCTGAATGGCTCTGTGCTTTTAGAAATGTTGGGAACAAGTTCTCAAAATTAATAGAGAGTCAAATTTTGGACTCAAGTATTGCCAGGGAGGGGAGTAAGCGGGAAAGTCACACGCTCTGTGCAACAGGAAGCTGAGAAAGACCAGGCAGAAGCCTATGAGCATTAATATTTTACTGCAGCTGAGATAGTGAGAACTGAAAACCTTAGAAGTAGTATTTGCTTGAAGAAACTGAAAAAGATTAGAACCTGGGATGGGTTGCATGCAGATTTAGCACTACGTCATAAAATCTAGCTTTTAGTGAACAGCTCACATTCTGCTTGTGAATGACTATTAGAGTGCAGTTTTGGAATGCAGGGGAAGAGTACACCCGAGAAAGGAACCTGATCGGCTGCAATGGGAGCAGTAGTTCATGTAGTCCATTATGGGGCAGTCAGAGAGGAAGCTTCAAGGTCAGATTAGCAATATTGAGATTCCTTTTCAAGTTTAGTAAGATTTATGACCCACCATTTCAATAATGTCAAAGGGAGAATTGCTAAGAAATCCATGGGATCTGTCTAGATTATAATTGCTATTTACTGACTGCTTTGGGGCATTTGATCCATGTTAAATTGGATATTAGAATATAAATTGCATACACATTGTAGATTACATTACTTTTCTAATATTGCAGAGTAAAGTTCATTGTTATTTGTTCAAAACTAGAATTTTGTGACAGTCTTCTCTAAGTCCGTCCACTGGACCTCTCATTTTGTGTGCTTTAGCTAGCTAGATCATAACAAGTGTGGCAATCGGAAATTGGTTTCTAAGAGTGTGGAGTAGCATTACCAAGCAGCAAACCTGAACCTGCAGCCACCTTTCTTGAGACTTCGCTTTTCTTTTTTTTAAACACAACATTATATGATCGCTTTCTAACATTTCAGCCTATTATTGCAATTATGGCATCCCAAGTGAAACTAGTGCAAAGTCTCCATGAAATAATTCTATTGATACATAGATTGCTGTAATTGAGATCCAAGGTTCCAGGTCTCAGGGTATTCAGAATTTCCAATAAATGCACCTTGAAACACTACCCATATCCTGACAGCAAATGAAATAAAAAGCACAATCACGGCATGATAGATTCCTGTCTCTTTAACCAATCACTTGTACCTACAAACAAGTTGAAAATCTACTCTTAAAATGACCTTTCCTATCCCAAGGTATAGAGGAGGAAGCTAATTTGAACAAATTATGATAATGTTAACCAGAAGTTGTGGTACAGGTTAGCCAGGGTATAAGAAAACCAAACATTAGGCATCATGCCTACAGGGATAGAATTGAAAAGTAGGGAAGCTAAACAAGACCTGTAATAAACTATGGTTCGAACACGTATTGCGTGCATTGCTGGTTGTCACAAATACGATGAGACACTGGAGAGACTGCTCAGAAAATCTAAAAGATTTCATAAATGCATTGCTTGACATAGCAGGAAACAGCTGACAGGTAGAACATCTTGAGAAAAGAAAATCTTGAAATGTGTCTAAATAATGTTCTTTAAAATTATGAAAGGTTTTGATAGAATGGATAGAGAGAGAATGTTCCCCCTCATGGGGAAGAATATAACTGGATGCTAAAAAGTAAAATAGTGACAAAGAAATCCAATATGGGACAGTCATAAAAATGTGAACTTGCTTCAAAGTAGGGACTGATTGAAGTGGATTTCAGAGATATATTTAAGGAGAAACTTTGCCAGCATAAAAGGAAACCTGAATAAATTGTAACAAAGGTATCTTCAGGGGAGAAAAGATGGGAGGAGGCTTGAGTCAAGCATAAACACTGGCATGGACTAGTTATGCTTGAATGGTTTGTTGCTGTGCCATATATCCAATGCACGTGTTACACCACGTGGGAGGCATACGCAGCGTAATAAGTAGGGTTGATGAATTACTCATGGTCATTTAACACTCAGAAACTGACACAATATACTTGGATTCAATTTTTATCCAGTCTCTACATCCATAGTTTGAATAGTTCAGAAGAGGAAGTTTTTTTTAAAAAAATGTTCACATAGTACCAAATTAGGTGACGTCAACTTAGATTTTGGGACTTTCCCATATCTAGAGATACATGAACCAGACAAAAAGCTTGGTTTTTCCTGGGGCAAATTGCTAGTCTGTTAACAGAAGTTATAACTTGAACTCCACATCAAATATGGCTGATCAAGAGATTCTCCTGCACTTACAGTCTGCCACAGGTTTATAGGGAGACTTTGGTCGTGTTGCTCACAAGTACCTTCTGTGACCACCAATGTCTGGAGCGGTATTTGAAACAGGAGCTTTTAGTTCAGAGTCCAAGATACACCCACTGTGCCACAGGACTACCAAACCATATGGGGTGGCATGGTGGCTCAGTGGTTAGCACTGCTGCCTCACAGCGCCAGGGACTCGGGTTCAATTCCAGCCTCCGGTGACTGTGTGTGAAGTTTGCGTGGGTGTCCTCCCACAGTCCAAAAGATGTGCAGGTTAGGTGGATTGGCCATGCTAAATTGCCCAGTGTCCAGGGATGTACAGGTTATGTGAATTAGCTATGGGAAATACAGGGTTAGAGGGATAGGTTTGAGGGGTGGAGTCTGGGTGGGATCCTTTTCAGGGAGTTGGTGTGGACTTGTTGGGCCAAAAGGGACACAATAGGGATTCTATGACTCTATGAATCTAAATCTATATAGACGTTCTAAAACATAGTTTACCTGAACCAAAGCACATCCATCTGCAAACCTGGCAAGCTTCCCTGTAGAGATTTCAAGCTTTCTATTGAAACAGAGAGATGAAACATCGTGAATAATACAACATTTCTCTTTAATATATTCCAATCTTATTTGGGATATAGTAATTATTGGGATAATCATTTGTCAAGGAAACTTCTCATTCACGCTTATCAAACAATACATAATTATAAGGATAAATCATTCAGCTTAAATGCTCATTTTAAAATCACCATTAATTGATAAAATAAAAATTGAAAAAGTAAACTTCAAAATCCTCTGACCAATTTTCATTTGGTTCTTTTAAGATAAAAAGCCTTGTTAGGCAAAGTGGTCAAGAGACTTGCTGCCTGATCTCCAGACCCATCCAAGAGCAGTTTCATTAACAAGGCAGAAAACAGTACACTGCCAACTGAAGGTGGGAATCATACTGGTTCTTGCTCAACACTCTCTTGATCTCAAACTGAGAATGAGAACTCAATTTGAGAAACATGAATACAAACCCATCTCCTACATTAGAAAGTATCTGGACATTAAATTTGAGGATTGATTCATTTTCCCACTGTTAAGTCCAGCAAAATTGTCTAGTTGTCGGCAAAGATCATTAATCAATATTCAAGAACGGTTCTTTCAATTATAACTTCTTACTTTGTTGTCTGAAATTAGAAGTTGATATATTCATGAATACAACTGGCATTCTCTCACCAAATAAGCCATCCTTGATATATGAACTTAGTGAATGGACATTGGTTCATGATGGGCTTGGCCAGCCTTCCAATCAATACAGACTCAATTTCCAATGTCACTGGATAGGAATTAGTACAAGAACATGAATATTCACCCCCATCCCAAGTTAAAGACATAGCTTGTTATGGCACCCCAACTGCTTCCTAGGCTTAGGGCAATGACTGTTAGAAGGCAAGTGGGCTGCATTGTCCTGAATAGCGTTGAGTTGCTTGAATGTCATTGGAACTGTATTCATCCTGGCGAGTAAGGATTTTCAGTTACACTCTGGATTTGTGCCTTGTAAATATTTGACAGGCTTTTGGGGAATTAGGAGGAGAGTTACCCGCCACAAAATTCCCAGCCTCTGACTTGCTTTTGTTGCTATGGCATTAATATGGCTGGTCCATATTGGAGTAAGGTTGAATGTCAAGGTGGATAGCTTTTCTTCTTTTCGAAATTTCCACAAGAAAAATTTACTTAAAATTTATTGACCAGAGGCTGTACATTGGTCAGGTCTTACAGCCTATGAACACAGACTACTTGATGGTCTGAGATGCTGTATATTGCATTGAACACTGCATTTATCAGTGACACTGCCACTTTATTGACTTTATTGAGTGCAAATCATTTACGAAGCAGTGGACACCACGCTGAGGAATTTCCTGATTGACCTCTAACACCATAACCATCTCATTGTGCTTGTTATGACTTCAACCAATAATGATTTTACACCTCGATTGCTATTGATTTAAATCTGAAATCAGGCTCCTTGATGCCTGTTGGTTGAGTATTGCTGTGTAATCAAATCTACCTTATCTCTGAAATGCAATTCTTACGTATGTTTGGACTAAGACTGTAGTGAGGTCTGTAGCCACATAGTTCTGGTGGAATACAAACTGAGCAGTTGTTGCATTTATGGAGGCAGTCCCTTTGGATTGAGGTTGATTTGCTTTCACTCTGTTTCAATGAATTCTAAGATTGCTGATAATCAGGGGGTCAAAATAATTTTTTGAGGCACGTTTTGAAATTTTCTCAAGGACCATTTGTTAATTTTCAGAGGTTCTATTCTTATTTACTCCATTATCAGGCGAAGTTGGGCAGAGTACTTGTGGTTAAAGTTTTTGAGAAGATTTGTAGCTTGGGTCATGGATGAGGTTGCAGACTTGCTCGCCGAGCTGGTATGTTTGATTGCAGACATTTCATCATCCTGCTAGGTAACGTAGTCAGTGTGCCTCCGGTGACTCTTCTCAAAATCTTCGAACACCTATGGGCACAACAACCTTAAACTGGCCCGCAGATGGGAGACAAGTGCCATCTGTTTGAAGGCAACCTGCGAACTACTTTACTTCCTGCATGAATGCCTCAGAAAACAGGTACTATCACAAAGCTTAAAATATAAACCACTTGTCAACGATCTACAGGCACGGAGAACAGCTGCATAGAACAGCCGCAGAATGATAAGGATTATGATCAATGATGCCGAAAACCGCCTCCACAAATACGAGCAGGAAACTGCACGTCAAAATACTTTGTACTCCAATGCAACCGACCAAGAATGGGCAACTACACTGGAACAAGCCATAGCCATACTGCAACAACAGAGGACTGAACAAAGAAAAGAATAGCCTTACAAGACAAACTATCAAAACTCACTTATAACGATGACATAGACAACACAGAAACATAGATCAAGAACATCTCAGAACAACCAGTTACAGCCACTGAGAAAACCGTGCTAGTACGCAGACTGAATTATAACCACAGAGACGCCAAAAAACTGACTTCCTGGCTGCACTGGAATCAACATTGAAGAGCAACCTGCTGAGCTTTTCCAGCAACTTTGTTTTTGTTCTTGAAGAGCAACGGACTCATGGAGGAAATACAATAGATCATCAGATAGCCGATAGTCCCATCACAATCAACACAGAAGAGAAGGCGGCCCTGGAAATTCTCAAGAAAGACAGAATCATAATCGTACTGGCAGACGAAGGACGCATGACAGTAATCCTTAATAGAGCTTAATACATCAAGAAAGCCAATGCACCACTAGCAGATACCGACACCTACCAACAGATGGCGATAGACCCAACACCACAGTTAAGGAGATAGTAGGAACTGCCGATGCTGGAGTCTGAGAACAACAAGGTATAGAGCTGGATGAACACAGCAGGCCAGGCAGCAGAGGAGCAGGAAAGCTGACGTTTTGGGTTTCCGAAGAAGGGTCCAGACCTGAAACGGCAGCTTTCCTGCGCCTCTGATGCTGTCTGGCCTGCTGTGTTCATCCAGCTCCACACCTTGTTACCACAGTTAGGGAATCAGATCACAACAACCCTGAAGAAATTACACAGGTCAGGAGACATCAACAAGACAGACGACCAAAAAATGAAGCCAGAGGGATCTAACACACCCCGCTTCTATGGACTCCTTAAGGTACACAAACTAGGGGTCCCCCTCAGACCCATTGTCTCACTACCAGGCATACCAACATAGACTAGCCAAAGAACTACAATGGAAACTGAAATCCTTAGTTGACAACAGTACCCACTCCTCCCAAGAATTCTTCAACATCATCAAGGACACCAGACTAGAAGAGGATGAGATAACGGTATCCTTCGACATAACAGCACTATTTACATCCATAAACATCGACCTAGCCAAAGAGTCAACTTCTACACTGCTAGACAAATCAAGAAGGAAGACACCCCATGACACCAACTGCGTCAACAAGGACATTACCCTGAAACCAGTGGATCTGTGCCTAACACCTTCAATGGCCACATATTTAAACAAATCAACAGAACACCAATGAGATCCCCAATATCAGGACTGATAGCAGAAGCGGTAATGCAAAGATTAGAATGGACAGTGCTCCCTGCTATCCAACCCAAACTCTGGGTCCACTATGTTGATAATCATGAAGATATCATCTAACACACAAGACTAGAAGAAACCCACCGACACATAAACAACATTCTCACCAGAATAAAATTCACAAAAGAACAACAACCGACTATCCTTCCTGAACATAATGGTGGAACATAAGAACAATGGGAACTCTGGACTAGCGTATACAAAAAGATAACACATACAGACCAGATACTTAATTATATCAGCAACCACTCCAACACCCATAAACAAAGCTGCATCAGGACATCATTCAAACAAGCCACAACACTGCTGCACCCTGGAATTGCGCAAAGCAGAGCAGGAGCACTTATTTGGAGTTTTAAAAAGGAATGAATACCCAAAAAGCACAATCTGCCATTACCTCCGTGACAAACAACATCATCAGGAAGACACAACACAGCCAGACACACTAGTTACCCTACCATACATCAGGGACATATCAGAGATGACCACAAGCTTACTCAGACCCCTAGGTATCAAGGTAGCCCACAAACCAACAACTACCCTGTGACAGCTATTGACAAACGTAAAGGACCCCATAGCTACACCCGATAATACAATGTAATATACAAAATACCATGCAAGGACTGAGAGAAACATTACCTAGGCCAAATTGGAAGAAAACTGGCAATAAAGGATACACAACCATCAACTAACCACCAATTCTCACTGGTCTCAATACACATGGACAAAGGGCGCAAATTCGATTGGGACAACACGTCCATAATAGCACAAGCTAAACAGAAACATGCCAGGGAATTCCTGGAGGCCTGGCATTCCAACCGGAACTCCGTCAACAAACATTGAACTGGACCTGATGTACAAACCACTGAAGAACAAAACCGGAAGTAATAGTAACCACCCCAGCAAACCAGGTGTATAAATAACAAGTGGGACAGAATGCCAATGTTTCACCGGAGGTGCACTGACCATGTTACCTAGCAGGGTGACGAAATGTCTGCAATCAAACACACTGGCTTTGCTAGCAAGTCTGCAACCTCAGAGTACTTGTGGATTGGAAGGCAGGAATTTAGAATTTGGTGTTTGTAAAATGCTGTTGGTGGGGTGGGTGGGGGGGGTGGGGGAGGGAAACAATACAAGGTCCCGTTAAAAGATGATGTACGTTTTCTATGCTTACACATTTAAATAAAATGTCTGTGGGCAGTAGCTTGTGGATTTGCAGGTGCACAGACAGCCCTAAAATTGAAACATTTGTATCAAAAAGCCATACAGTTAGCAGGCTAAGTAGTTTTATTTTGTTATCAAGACAACAAGTTTTGCTTTTAGCCAATCAATTTCAACCAGCCACTCGGAAACCAAAAATCAATTAAATTTAAATTTGACGGTTTTGACAACATGGGATCAATCCTGTTGTAAGAAATTGAGATGTCATCAAGGGTATAAAAGAAGAGGATAGTTGGAAAATCAGGAGAATCAACTGCCATCTGCCCGAGTTAACAGCTTTCTAGAGAGAATCACTGGCTCTCAGTCTTCTCTAGGTTTTAGAGAAAGCACCATCTAAATCAAAGGTACCTACAGCACAACTAGTTAATATTCCCGACAGAAGAATTCGACAGAGAAGGTGCTCCTGACAGTAAGTTCGACGGTGAAGGCACAGAGCATTCCAGAAGACACATAATCTGGCTGTAATTTTGACAGACTAAATTCTGTTTTTTTTTAAAATTTATATGTGGAACTTGTATTTATTGGAACAGCATACCATTAGAACCTTGTTTTATTTGGGAATAGTTAGTAGTTAGAAGGGGTTTATTTGGTTTGTTAATAACTTAGTTAGTTTGTTTACTATTAGAATTAGATGAATAAATTGTTATTTGTTGATTGTAAAAAGTGAGTGTCAGGGGTTTGTTTTATTTAACCACTAAGTTGCTCAGAGGCAGGTTACACCACTTTTTCACACTCCTTTTTAACAGATTATAAGGTGAGGTGCTCTGCTCTGGGTGCTTTGGTTTTAGTTATGGGGAGGGTGGGAAGGTCAATCTCCGCTTTGTAACACTTCCAACTCACTCCAGTAGCAATGTGGACTACACAGGATGAATTGCATTGACAAACTAAAACTGCTTTACAACTAGTACACTTGCGGTTGCAAATACATCCTTAGCAACAACAGAACTAAGGTGAGTGATAAATTAAGGGGAAACTGCTTGAGAAATAAAAGAGGTTTAAGTAAATCAATGAATGAGGAAAATAGTTTAAAGTCTGTGAACTGTAAGTGCTCTGATCCAGAAGTGATGAGGTTAAGAGTTTTCGTACACCTCCCTGACAGGAGCTGTAACGCAAGTGTCTAAGTCACATATGCTCTTATTCTCGTCCCCATTGCTCTCCTCCTTCCTGGCTCCAGCTTGAACTTTAAGCAGCTGCCAGTATTGTGACAGCATATATACAAACCATGAACTGAATTTCATATGTTATGTCACTTTCAACAAGTAAATTCTCTTAGTTGTCACCTCCACCATTGATTATTTTTTTGGGCCCATTTTTAGGAGTGGCGTGAAAAAGCAAGTTTACCCACCAGCTGTGATTTTTGAACCTTGATGATAAACCATTGCATAATCTACAGACTCTGCCACATGTGAAGCAGGTGGCACTTCAAATATTGGGTAGATGGATTGCTTGAAGGTTGTGCACTCTCTCCAATATTTTTAATTCACCTCTGTACATCACTGACAAAGTCACAATGTGTTTGATACTGCGTAAGTGCCACTTGATAAGAACTGTCAATGACATCTTCTACCACTTTGCTGATGGGGCAATAATTCTTTAAATGGGATTTGGTCTTGCCTTTTAGTGGACAGAACATACCCGGACAATTTTTCACATTGCAAGGTACGTGCCAGTTTTGTAACTGTGCAGGAAAAAAAATCATGAGCGCACACCTGGTTTTGGAGCACAACTTTTGAGTACCACAACTGAAATGCTGTCATGGTCTGTAGCTTGTACCCAATACCTTCAGCCATTCTTGATATCATATAGAATGAACTGACTTATCTGAAGACTGGTACTCTAATGCTGAGGATCTCAAGAGAGGGTAAGATGGATTGTCATATAGTACTTCTAGCAGAAGATGTTTGCAGACGCTCAGCCTTCTCTCTCACACACATGTGCTAGGTTCCCTCATCTTTGAGGACAAGGATATTTATGGAGAGAGATAGTAGGAACTGCAGATGCTGGACAATCTGAGTTAACAAGGTGTAGAGCTGGATGAACACAACAGGCCAAGCAGCATCAGGGGAGCAGGAAGGCTGACGTTTCAGGCCTAGACCCTTCTTCAGAAATGGGGGAGGGGAAGGAGGTTCTGAAATAAATAAGGAGAGGGGGAGGCGGATAGAATATGGATAGAGGAGAAGATAGGTGGAGAGGAGAGAGACAGGTCAAAGAGGCGGGGATGGAGCCAGGAAAGGGGAGTGTAGGTGGGGAGTTAGGGAGGAGATAGGTCAGTCTGGGGAGGACGGACGGGTCAAGGGGACGGGATGAGGCTAGTAGGTAGAAGATGGGGGTTGGAGGAAGGACAGATTAGGGAGGCGGGGACGAGCTGGTCTGGTTTTGGGATGCAGTAGGGGGAGGGGAGATTTTGAAGGTTGTGAAGTCCACATTGATACCATTGGGCTGCAGGGTTCCCAAGCGGAACATGAGTTGCTGTTCCTGCAACCTTCGGGTGGCATCGTTGTGGCACTGCAGGAGGCCCAGGATGGACATGTCGTCTGAGGAATGGAAGGGGGAGTTGAAATGGTTCGCGACTGGGAGGTGCAGTTTAGTGCTAACTGAGCGTAGGTGTTCTACAAAGTGGTCCCCAAGCCTCCGCTTGGTTTCCCCAATGTAGAGGAGGCCACAACGGGAACAGCGGATGCAATATACCACATTAGCAGATGTGCAGGTGAACATCTGCTTGATGTGGAAAGTCTTCTTGGGGCCTGGGATGGGGGTGAGGGGGGGGGAGGTGTAGGGGCAGGTGTAGCACTTGCTGCGGTTGCAGGGAAAAGTGCCGGGTGTGGTGGGGCTGGAGGTTTGTTGTTTAATTGTCCACATTCTTTGGAATTCTCAACATCAGAGAGCTGTGGATGCTCAATCATTGAACATATTTAAGATAGGGGTGGTAGACTTTTGGGCATAAAGGGAATTAAGAGATATTCAGGAAATTGGAGATGAGGTATGAAAAATGCTTAATGGTGGAACAAGCTTTAGGGGCCAAATGGTCTGCTCCTGTTCCGATTTCTGGTGTTATGGTCTATGTACAGAACACAAAAGACTAAAATGTAAGCGTAATTACACATTTATATAAAGCTTTAGACTGTAAAAAGAGACAACCTCATCGACCGCCCTGTCAGCCCTTATTCAAATTTAACACCTTTGCTTCAGATTAAACTACCTCACTTTCAACCACAATGTAAACTTCTATCATATTGTGGTCACTCATCACTACAGGTTCTTTTGCAATAAGATTACTAATTAGCCGTTGTTCATTATACAATACTAAATCTAAAAAAGCCAGTCCTCGAGTACGGTCCTTGCCATACGGCTCAAGAAATCTATCCTTAACAGTCCAGCAGCCATCCTCAACTTTTGTGCTCAATTGGTTTACCCACTCTGTATGCAAATTGAAGTCACCCATGCTAACTGTGCTGCCTGTACTTCATGCTTCTCTCATCTCATTATTGATTCCACGCGCTATACTACCACTACTATTTGGTGGCCTATAAGTAACTCCAATCAATGTCTGCTGCCCCTTGCTGTTTCTTAACTCCACCCAAACAGGCTCCATTTATTGTTCTTCTGATCCGAGATCCTCCCTTACTAATGTACTGATGCTATTCTTTATTATCAGCTCAACTCCTTTTTCTTTTTGTCATAACTTAAATGTATATCCTTGACTCTTTGATTCCCAGTCTTGGTCACCAGGCAGCCATGTTTCTAAAATGGTAGTCAAATCATACCATTTAAATCTATTCACTTCTTTCAATCATTTACCATGTTCCAAATGCATGCATTAGAATGCCCTTAACTCAAATCTTTTTGACATCATGCTGCATTCAAAGCTTATTCAGTGCTTGGCTTTGTTTTTCCTGTCTTTTAGTCCTCTTAGTAACAGAAAGTAGGAAATTTACTAAGGTTATTTCCTTCAAATTTGGGTTTCTCCTCAAGTCTCCACTTCCTCACAAGCCAATTTAAATTCACCTTAACAGCATTAGCAAGTTTCCCTGTGACGATATTAGTCACAGTCTTGTTAGATGTAACTCATCCATCTTGTACAGGTCCCATGTGCCCCAGAACTGGTCTCAATGCCTCAGAAATCTGATTCTTCCTCCTCACACCAGTTTTCCAGCCATGTGTTAAATCAATCAGTCCTCCTGCTCTTATACTAACTAACACATGGCACTGGGAGTTATCCTGAGATTACTGCTCGAGGGCCTGCTTTTTAATTTTCTTCCCAACTCTCTGTAACCTGCTACCAGGAACTTATCTCTCTTCCTTCCCATGTTATTGGCATCAATGTAGAACTCAACATCTGGCCAATTCCCTTCTTCAGAAGGATGTCCTGCAGCCACTCGGAGATATCCTTGACCCTGACACTAGTTAAACAACACACTATCCTGGAGTCACATTTAATGCCACACACAAAAAAAAAACAACTGGTGGACCCCCTATGGAATTCCATTCCCTCTCCCTATTGTCCTTCCATCTGTCACTCCCTTTCCCATACATCCCACAACCAAGATGCCCATGGTGCAATGGACTTCATTCTGGCCACACTCTGCTGAGGAACCACTGCCCAAAGTGAAATACTAATTAACAAGCAGGAGACACTCAGGAGATTCCTGCATTCTCCTAGAGTGTTTGGGGGTCACCCATTCCTTCACATCTGCATGCTTCTAACCTGTGGTGTGACCAACTTCCTATTCATGCTATCCATGTAGTCTTTTGTCTCATGGACTCAGAACAGGGACTCCAGATGCTGCTCAAATTCCAAACTCAGTACGTATGGTACATCCACGTAAACCACAGGATGTACACTCCACTTGGCCCAGCTAACCTACCATCCCATAACTGAAATATACTCCTGAGATGCCCCATGCAGTTTCAGATTTCCAGCATTGTAGTTCTGTACTTTGTTTTATATTAGCCATGGAGTATTTACCTGTTTCTCCATTAAAGTTCCTCGGGGTCACTGGTAAAACAAGAGGTCGTTGCCCTGAACAGGATCGTCCCCGGGCCTGACCGCTCTGTGGAACTACTTTAGCGCCATCCTTTCATTAGGGACACATGAGACGAGCTCACCTGCAGCTTGGCAATTCTGAGAAAGATTCACCGGACCCGAAACGTTAATTCTGATTTCTCTTCACAGAAGCTGCCAGACCTGCTGAAATTTTCCAGCAATTGCTGTTTCTGTTTCTGTTTCTCACCTGCTGCTGCCCTGATCCACCGAGACTCGGCCCCGGACGGCGTTGCTGGCCCATAGCTGTTGATGAGTTCGTCTCACCGGCTGCCATCCCGCTCCCGTACCCAACTTCCACACGAACGGAGTCCCAAGCGCGGACGCTCTCTCCGGTAAAAACCTGCAGATTCCGCGGAACATCACCAACTTCATGTCCACGGCACAGGGCGCCGCCATGACACACACCTCCCTATAAACCCCTCGCTGATTGGATCGTTCATCCCCAATGAAACCTTGGTAACACCTATACTCTCGTTCATTTTCTATTTCCCCAGTTTCTAATTTGTTTCCTTTGTATTTTTGCAGAGAATAAAATATATTTCTGAAATACGAAAATGCAACTTGCAGTTTTCAATTTAGAACGACAGAGATGTGTTATTCCTGATATTTGTTACCCAAATTTTATTTGCATCGTTTTGTGGAATTTCATTGTGAATGTCATTTCACAGTTATGTTTGGTTATCTCAGATTGTAGTAGCAACATGTCTATATCAAAAAATAATTACAATTACAATTCAGCAGTCATTAGGACGGCTGTTAAGTGGTCTGAAATAGCTCAGTACTAAATATGGAGCCCTCTGATGGCTGGAATTTTCTATGATAAAAGTTTAAGATAAAAGTGAGTCATGCTGTTCTGGAAAGTTGTAGGCTTACTCTTCAACCTGTGCTCCAGACTGTGGATGATGGATCACATTGACTGCTTGAGAAACTCTTCACTTTCTCACGATGATGGCTCCTCATGTAAATAGTCTGCCCCTGTGTGACTCAATATTTGTATCACCTTCAAATTGTCAAACAAGGCATTTCAAACATCTGCTACAGAACATGGTACATAATCTGCAAAACAATTAGCATCCATGTTTCTTGGATACAATGCGACTGAAATGTTGATGCTTCTTTCCCACAAGGTGAGATCATTGGGTACAGATGGACATCAAAAACAAAAGTCAGTTGTAAAATGAATTTACCTAATTTTGAAAGGTGTGAAGTGTTTTTTTTGTAGGAGTTTTTACATTAAGTTCCAACCTTTTATTACTGCTTCTATCCCATCAAAGTCCACATGTACTTGGACAAACCTGGATTTGTCTACTAAAGGGCAGTATCCACAAAGACTGGTAGTGATGTTCCCATGTATCATTGACCCTTATCCTTCTAAATGTGAGTGGTCATGGATTTAGAAGGTGTATAAGGAGATTTGGTGAGTATAATACATCTTGTGGCTGGTACTCATTGCTACTGAGCATCGATGGTGGATGGAGTGACTCTTTGTGAATGTGGTATCAATCAAGCAGGCTGCTTTCTCCTGGATGCTATCAAGTTTCTTGAGTTTTGTGGAACTGCACTCATCCAGTTAATTGGGGAGTATTTCATCAAAATCTCGACCTATGTCTTGTCGATGGTGAACAGGCTTTGGAGATTGAGGATTTTTGACCTCCTTTAACCTCTGGCTGTTGTAGCCCCAGTATTATAGGGTGTTAATAGTGGGGAATTCAGTGTTGGTAATGCCATTGAATGCCGATGGACAATGGTGAGATTCTATCTTGTTTGAGATGGTCATTAACTGGTATTTATGTGGTGCCAATGTTATTTGCCACTTTTCAGCTCTGGGTATTGTCCAAATCCTGCTGTATTGGGCGTAGAATATTTCAATATCTGATAGGTTGTAAGCGGTGCTGAACATTGTACATTCATGAGTGAACATGATGAGGGAATGTCATTGATGAAGCAACTGAAGATTTTTGGGAGAAGGACAATACTCTGAGGAACGTCTGCAGACATGTCCTGGATCTGCAATAACTGACCTCCAGCAATTAGAACCATGTTCCTTTGTGCCAGGTAGGACTCCAACCAGCAGAGTTTCTCCCTGATTCCCACTGGCTTTTTACTAGGGCTCCTTGATGCAACATTTGATCAAATGTGACCTTGATACCAAAGGCAGTCAATCTTACCTCACCTCTGGAATTAAGGTCTTTCATCCAGAATTTAACAAAGACTGTAATGAGGTCGGGAGCTGACTAGTCTAGCAGAACTCAATCTGATCATCAGTGAGCAGGTTATTATCAAGCAAGTGCTTCTTGATAGCACTGTTGATGACCCATTCCATAACTTTACTGATGATCAAGAGAAGTCTGATAGGATGGTAAATAGCCTGTTTGGATTTATCTACCTTTTTGTGCACTGGACAAACCCGGCCAATTTTCTACATTGTTGGGTAGATACCAGTGTTCTAGATGCTAATGTTCCCCTACATTAAACAGTGACTATGCTTCAGAAATTACTGACTATTAAATGCTTTGAAAGATTGTCAGGCTGTGAAAGTGAGGTATAGGAGGACTTCTGTGCATGTATACAATAGACCATGTAAGAGTCTTTCAGGGCTACTTTCAAGGAAGGATTGGGGAGTTAATGTTATAAACATTAACAAAGATGAACACAAAGAACAAAATTGAACTGGAGATGAGTCAAAATACATTTTCTTTTATCTTCCTTCACTGGATGTCATTGGCGAGGCAGCATTTATTACTCATCCTTAATTGTCCTTTTGAAGGTGATGGTGAGCTACCTCCTTGAACTTCTAAAGGGTAGGTAACTCACAGTGCTGTTAGGAAGGGGATTGGAGGATTTTGATCCAGCAGTAGTGAAGGAGTGAAAATATAGTTCCGTCTCAGAATGGTGTGTCGTTTGGATGGGAACTAGTAGGTGGCTGTGCTTTCATGCATTTGCTGCTCCTGTTCTTCTAGGTGGTCAAGGTCATAAGTTTGGAAGGTGCTATTGAAGGAGTCTTGTAGGTGTTACAAACATCTGTCAGCTGTGGAGGGAGTGAAAGATGAGATGATAATCAAGCAGGCTGCTTTGTCCTCAATGATGTCAAGCTTATTCATGTTGTGTTGGAGCTGCATAGTCCACTCCAGTGGAGAATTTTCCATCACACACCTGACCTGCACCTCGTAGATAATGAACAGGCATTGAAAAGTTGGGAGGTGAGTCACTCACTGCAGGATTCCTAACCTCTGACTTGCTGTTGTAGCCACAGTATTTATATGGCTGGTCCACTTTAGTTTCTGCTCAATAATAACCCTCAGGATGTTGTAAGTGGCAGATTCATTGATGATGATACCATTGAATGTCAAAGGAAGATGATTAGATTCTGTCTTGTTGGTCATTGCCTGGGCCTTTTGTTGCATACATTTTACTTCCTACTTATCAGCCTAAGCCTGGACGTTGCCTAAATTTTGCAGCATATGGCCACAGGCAGCTTCGGTATCTGAGGAGTAATGAATGGTGCTAAACGCTGTGCAGTCAACAGCGGTTGTCCCCATTTCTGATCTTATGATGGAAGAAAGGTTATTGTTGAAGCAGCTGAAGATGGCTGGGCTTAGGACACTGTCCAGAAGAACTCCTGCAGTGGCATCCAGGACTGAGAGCAGTGATCTCCAACAACCACAATCATGCAACCAACCTTTTGTGCTAGGTTTGAGTCCAACCATTGGAAAGTATCCCCTCCCCTCTTCTTCCATTCCCATTGAATGTACTTTTTCTTGGGCTCCTTGATGCTCTACTCAGTTAAGTGCTGCCTTGAAGGAACACAGCAGGCCAGACAGCATCAGAGGAACAGGAAAGCCGACGTTTCAGGTTGGGAACCTTCAGAAATCTCTGAAACACCTGCAGTTTTTGCCATCTCAATACTTAACACAAAACTTCTGACTGTTCATTGTTAACTCTAAATATGCTTCTCACCCGAAAATCTAATGATCACAGGGAATGTTCACTTACGTTTGGCAAATTTATTTTCTGGTTTCATAGAAATGACTGCGCAAGAAGACAGGCTGCATTCTATATTTCTTTTTGTGTTTGATCATCTTTTTCAGCATTGTGCTTTATGCCAATGTGGAAAATGTCAAAAATCAATGCTATCCCAATCTGTTAAGAACAGGATATCATTGGTACATTTAAAACAATATATCAATCCTTTGGAACTATGCAAGTTGCACGTTTTATTAAAATCTTTCTTTCCTAACTAGTTCTGCTGTTCACCACCCCGCAAGCCATGGAGCTGTAACTCATCTTAACAGTTTCCACAAGATGGCACTGTTATAACATTTTTATTAGTTCAAAAGTTGAGCACAACACAATTAAACACAATTTATCAGATTGTGAGTTAGAAAACAGAGTAGAAAATAGATTTTTTTTATACTTTTGGACTCAATTGGTTGCCAAGAAAAAGTAAGAAAACTACTAATGTTGGAAATTGCATCCATTAGGACTATAACTGAGGCAAGTTTCTCTCACGCTTATCGACTTTTCTCCAGTCTTTGACACAGTTGATTATACCAAACTCATCCAGTCCCTTTACACTGGGAGACTGCAAATGCCTCTATTTTAATTATAGCCTGAGAATCACCAGCAATGGGTTCTGTTCCTATTTCCACACAGTCACTACTGGTGTTACCCAAAAATCTGGTGTTCCCAATGGACAGCATGGTAGTTCAGTGGTTAGCACTGCTACCTCACAACGCCAGGGACCCGGGTTTGATCACAGCCTTGGGTGACTGACTGTGTTGAAGTTTTGTATTAAGTACTGAGATGGCAAGAACTGCAGATGCTGGAGTCAGAGATAACAAAATGTGGAGGTGGAGGAACACAGCAGGCCAGGCAGCATCAGAGGAACAGGTAAGCTGACGTT